>NW_027478593.1:0-300000 GCF_051014685.1 Ptiloglossa arizonensis | reverse complement strand
GAATGGAGCAGCAGAATTGCGAAAAATTTGTTGTCTTCTCAACCATTTCTTAGTTTCAATCTCCCATATCTAGCGAACGGATTGACCTAACCCAAAAATTCCTATTGCATCTGAAAGTAGAAACTCGCCCGATTACAACGGTATGTGTATTTTTCCCCTAGGCCATTCTGGTTAAGCGAATGGAGCAGCAGAATTGCGACAAATTTGTTGTCTTCTTAACCATTTCTTAGTTTCAAACTCCCATATCTCGAGAACGGATTGACCTAATCCAAAAATTCCTATTGCATCTGAAAGTAGAAACTCGCCCGATTACAAAGGTATGTGTATTTTTTCCCTAGGCCATTCTGGTTAAGCGTTTGGAGCAGCAGAATTGCGAAAAATTTGTTGTCTCCTCAACCATTTCTTAGCTTCAAACTCTCATATCTCGAGAACGGATTGACATAACCCAACAATTCCTATTGCATCTGAAAGTAGAAACTCTCCCGATTACAAAGGTATGTGTATTTTCCCCCTAGGCCATTCTGGTTAAGCGAATGGAGCAGCAGAATTGCGAAAAATTTGTTGTCTTCTCAACCATTTCTTAGTTTCAAACTCCCATATCTAGCGAACGGATTGACCTAACCCAAAAATTCCTATTGCATCTGAAAGTAGAAACTCGCCCGATTACAACGGTATGTGTATTTTTCCCCTAGGCCATTCTGGTTAAGCGAATGGAGCAGCAGAATTGCGACAAATTTGTTGTCTTCTTAACCATTTCCTAGCTTCAAACTCCCATACCTCGCGAACGGATTGACATAACCCAAAAATTCCTATTGCATCTGAAAGTAGAAACTCGCCCGATTACAACGGTATGTGTATTTTACCCCTAGGCCATTCTGGTAGAGCGATTGGAGCAGCAGAATTGCGAAAAATTTGTTGTCTCCTCAACCATTTCTTAGCTTCAAACTCTCATATCTCGAGAACGGATTGACCTAACCCAACAATTCCTATTGTATCTGAAAGTAGAAACTCGCCCGATTACGACGGTATGTGTATTTTTCCCCTGGGCCATTGTGGTTAAGCGTTTGGAGCAGCAGAATTGCGAAAAATTTGTTGTCTTCTCAACCATTTCCTAGCTTAAAACTCCCATATCTCGCGAACGGATTGACCTAACCCAACAATTCCTATTGCATCTGAAAGTAGAAACTCGCCCGATTACAACGGTATGTGTATTTTTCCCCTGGGCCATTGTGGTTAAGCGTTTGGAGCAGCAGAATTGCGAAAAATTTGTTGTCTTTTCAACCATTTCTTAGCTTCAAACTCCCATATCTCGAGAACGGATTGACCTAACCCAACAATTCCTATTGCATCTGAAAGTAGAAACTCGCCCGATTACAACGGTATGTGTATTTTTCCCCTGGGCCATTGTGGTTAAGCGTTTGGAGCAGCAGAATTGCGAAAAATTTGTTGTCTTCGCAACCATTTCTTAGCTTCAACCTTCCATATCTCGCGAACGGATTGACCTAACCCAAAAATTCCTATTGCATCTGAAAGTAGAAACTCGCCCGATTACAACGGTTTGTGTATTTTTCCCCTAGGCCATCCTGGTTATGCGATTGGAGCAGCAGAATTGCGAAAAATTTGTTGTCTTCTCCACCATTTCTTAGCTTCAAACTCTCATACCTCGAGAACGGATTGACCTAACCCAACAATTCCTATTGCATCTGAAAGTAGAAACTCGCCCGATTACAACGGTATGTGTATTTTACCCCTAGGCCATTCTGGTAGAGCGATTGGAGCAGCAGAAGTGCGAAAAATTTGTTGTCTTCTCAACCATTTCTTAGCTTCAAACACCCATATCTCGCGAACGGATTGACCTAACCCAAAAATTCCTATTGCATCTGAAAGTAGAAACTCGCCCGATTACAAAGGTATGTGTGTTTTCTCCCTAGGCCATTCTGGTTAAGCGTTTGGAGCAGTAGAATTGCGAAAAATTTGTTGTCTCCTCAACCATTTCTTAGCTTCAAACTCTCATATCTCGAGAACGGATTGACCTAACCCAACAATTCCTATTGCATCTGAAAGTAGAAACTCGCCCGATTACAACGATCGGTGTATTTTTCCCCTAGGCCATTCTGGTTAAGCGAATGGAGCAGCAGAATTGCGAAAAATTTGTTGTCTTCTCAACCATTTCTTAGATTCAAACTCCCATATCTCGCGAACGTACTGACCAAACCCAGAAGTTCCTGATGCGTCTGAAAGTAGAAACTCGCCCGATTACAACGGTATGGGTATTTTTCCCTAGGCCTTTCTTGTTAAGCGTTTGGAGCAGCAGAATTGCGAAAAATTTGTTGTCTTCGCAACCATTTCTTAGCTTCAACCTTCCATATCTCGCGAACGGATTGACCTAACCCAAAAATTCCTATTGCATCTGAAAGTAGAAACTCGCCCGATTACAACGGTTTGTGTATTTTTCCCCTAGGCCATCCTGGTTATGCGATTGGAGCAGCAGAATTGCGAAAAATTTGTTGTCTTCTCCACCATTTCTTAGCTTCAAACTCTCATATCTCGAGAACGGATTGACCTAACCCAACAATTCCTATTGCATCTGAAAGTAGAAACTCGCCCGATTACAACGGTATGTGTATTTTTCCCCTAGGCCATTCTGGTAGAGCGATTGGAAGAGAAGAAGTGCGAAAAATTTGTTGTCTTCTCAACCATTTCTTAGCTTCAAACACCCATATCTCGCGAACGGATTGACCTAACCCAAAAATTCCTATTGCATCTGAAAGTAGAAACTCGCCCGATTACAACGATCGGTGTATTTTTCCCCTAGGCCATTCTGGTTAAGCGATTGGAGCAGCAGAAGTGCGAAAAATTTGTTGTCTTGTCAACCATTTCTTAGCTTCAAAGTCCCATATCTCGCGAACGGATGGACCCAGCCCAAAAATTCCGGCTGCGTCTGAAAGCAGAAACTCGCCCGGTTACAAGCGTATGTGTATTTTTCCCCGAGGCCATTCTGGTTAAGCGATTGGAGCAGCAGAATTGCGAAAAATTTGATGTCTTGTCAACCATTAATTAGCTTCAAAGTCCCATATCTCGCGGACGGATTGACCAAACCCAAAAATTCCTGCTGCGTCTGAAAGTAGAAACTCGCCCGATTACAACGATATGTGTATTTTTTCCCTAGGCCATTCTGGTTAAGCGTTTGGAGCAGCAGAATTGCGAAAAATTTGTTGCCTTCTCAACCATTTCTTAGCTTCAAACTCCCATATCTCGCGAACGGATTGACCGAGCCCAAAAATTCCTGCTGCGTCTGAAAGTAGAAACTCGCTCGATTACAACGGTATGTGTATTTTTTCCCTAGACCATTCTGGTTAAGCGATTGGATAAGCAGAATTGCGAAATATTTGTTGTCTTGTCAACCATTTCTTATCTTCAAAGTCCCGTATCTCGCGAACGTATTGACCAAACCCAAAAGTTCCTGATGCGTCTGAAAGTAGAAACTCGCCCGATTACAACGGCATGGGTATTTTTTCCCTAGGCCTTTCTGGTTAAGCGTTTGGAGCAGCAGAATTGCGAAAAATTTGTTGTCTTCTCAACCATTTCTTAGCTTCAACCTTCCATATCTCGCGAACGGATTGACCTAACCCAAAAATTCCTATTGCATCTGAAAGTAGAAACTCGCCCGATTACAACGGTTTGTGTATTTTTCCCCTAGGCCATCCTGGTTATGCGATTGGAGCAGCAGAATTGCGAAAAATTTGTTGTCTTCTCCACCATTTCTTAGCTTCAAACTCTCATATCTCGAGAACGGATTGACCTAACCCAACAATTCCTATTGCATCTGAAAGTAGAAACTCGCCCGATTACAACGGTATGTGTATTTTTCCCCTAGGCCATTCTGGTAGAGCGATTGGAGCAGCAGAAGTGCGAAAAATTTGTTGTCTTGTCAACCATTTCTTAGCTTCAAAGTCCCATATCTCGCGAACGGATTGACCCAGCCCAAAAATTCCTGCTGCGTCTGAAAGTAGAAACTCGCTCGATTACAACGGTATGTGTATTTTTTCCCTAGGCCATTCTGGTTAAGCGTTTGGAGCAGCAGAATTGCGAAAAATTGGTTGTCTTTTCAACCATTTCTTAGCTTCAAACTCCCATATCTCGAGAACGCATTGACCTAACCCAACAATTCCTATTGCATCTGAAAGTAGAAACTCGCCCGATTACAACGGTTTGTGTATTTTTCCCCTAGGCCATCCTGGTTATGCGATTGGAGCAGCAGAATTGCGAAAAATTTGTTGTCTTCTCCACCATTTCTTAGCTTCAAACTCTCATATCTCGAGAACGGATTGATCTAACCCAACAATTCCTATTGCAACTGAAAGTAGAAACTCGCCCGATTACAACGGTATGTGTATTTTACCCCTAGGCCATTCTGGTAGAGCGATTGGAGCAGCAGAAGTGCGAAAAATTTGTTGTCCTCTCAACCATTTCTTAGCTTCAAACACCCATATCTCGCGAACGGATTGACCTAACCCAAAAATTCCTATTGCATCTGAAAGTAGAAACTCGCCCGATTACAAAGGTATGTGTATTTTTTCCCTAGGCCATTCTGGTTAAGCGTTTGGAGCAGCAGAATTGCGAACAATTTGTTGTCTCCTCAACCATTTGTTAGCTTCAAACTCTCATATCTCGAGAACGGTTTGACCTAACCCAACAATTCCTATTGCATCTGAAAGTAGAAACTCTCCCGATTACAAAGGTATGTGTATTTTTCCCCTAGGCCATTCTGGTTAAGCGAATGGAGCAGCAGAATTGCGAAAAATTTGTTGTCTTCTCAACCATTTCTTAGTTTCAAACTCCCATATCTCGCGAACGGATTGACCTAACCCAAAAATTCCTATTGCATCTGAAAGTAGAAACTCGCCCGATTACAACGGTATGTGTATTTTTCCCCTAGGCCATTCTGGATAAGCGAATGGAGCAGCAGAATTGCGACAAATTTGTTGTCTTCTTAACCATTTCTTAGTTTCAAACTCCCATATCTCGAGAACGGATTGACCTAATCCAAAAATTCCTATTGCATCTGAAAGTAGAAACTCTCCCGATTACAAAGGTATGTGTATTTTTCCCCTAGGCCATTCTGGTTAAGCGATTGGAGCAGCAGAATTGCGAAAAATTTGTTGTCTTCTCAACCATTTCCTAGCTTCAAACTCCCATATCTCGCGACCGGATTGACCTAACCCAACAATTCCCATTGCATCTGAAAGTAGAAACTCGCCCGATTACAACGGTATGTGTATTTTTCCCCTGGGCCATTGTGGTTAAGCGTTTGGAGCAGCAGAATTGCGAAAAATTTGTTGTCTTCTCAACCATTTCTTAGCTTCAAACACCCATATCTCGAGAACGGATTGACCTAACCCAAAAATTCCTATTGCATCTGAAAGTAGGAACTCGCCCGATTACAACGGTATGTGTATTTTTCCCGTAGGCGGTTCTGATTAAGCGATTGGAGCAGCAGAAGTGCCAAAAATTTGTTGTCTTGTCAACCATTTCTTAGCTTCAAAGTCCCATATCTCGCGAACGTATTGACCACACCCAAAAGTTCCTGATGGGTCTGAAAGTAGAAACTCGCTCGATTACAACGGTTTGTGTATTTTTCCCCTAGGCCATCCTGGTTATGCGATTGGAGCAGCAGAATTGCGAAAAATTTGTTGTCTTCTCCACCATTTCTTAGCTTCAAACTCTCATATCTCGAGAACGGATTGACCTAACCCAACAATTCCTATTGCATCTGAAAGTAGAAACTCGCCCGATTACAACGGTATGTGTATTTTTCCCCTAGGCCATTCTGGTAGAGCGATTGGAGCAGCAGAATTGCGAAAAATTTGTTGTCTTCTCAACCATTTCTTTGCTTCAAACACCCATATCTCGCGAACGGATTGACCTAACCCAAAAATTCCTATTGCATCTGAAAGTAGAAACTCGCCCGATTACAAAGGTATGTGTATTTTTTCCCTAGGCCATTCTGGTTAAGCGTTTGGAGCAGCAGAATTGCGAAAAATTTGTTGTCTCCTCAACCATTTCTTAGCTTCAAACTCTCATATCTCGAGAACGGATTGACCTAACCCAACAATTCCTATTGCATCTGAAAGTAGAAACTCTCCCGTTTACAAAGGTATGTGTATTTTTCCCCTAGGCCATTCTGGTTAAGCGAATGGAGCAGCAGAATTGCGAAAAATTTGTTGTCTTCTCAACCATTTCTTAGTTTCAAACTCCCATATCTCGCGAACGGATTGACCTAACCCAAAAATTCCTATTGCATCTGAAAGTAGAAACTCGCCCGATTACAACGGTATGTGTATTTTTCCCCTAGGCCATTCTGGTTAAGCGAATGGAGCAGCAGAATTGCGACAAATTTGTTGTCTTCTTAACCATTTCTTAGTTTCAAACTCCCATATCTCGAGAACGGATTGACCTAATCCAAAAATTCCTATTGCATCTGAAAGTAGAAACTCTCCCGATTACAAAGGTATGTGTATTTTTCCCCTAGGCTATTCTGGTTAAGCGATTGGAGCAGCAGAATTGCGAAAAATTTGTTGTCTTCTCAACCATTTCCTAGCTTCAAACTCCCATATCTCGCGAACGGATTGACTTAACCCAACAATTCCCATTGCATCTGAAAGTAGAAACTCGCCCGATTACAACGGTATGTGTATTTTTCCCCTGGGCCATTGTGGTTAAGCGTTTGGAGCAGCAGAATTGCGAAAAATTTGTTGTCTTCTCAACCATTTCTTAGCTTCAAACACCCATATTTCGAGAACGGATTGACCTAACCCAAAAATTCCTATTGCATCTGAAAGTAGAAACTCGCCCGATTACAACGGTATGTGTATTTTTCCCCTGGGCCATTGTGGTTAAGCGTTTGGAGCAGCAGAATTGCGAAAAATTTGTTGTCTTCTCAACCATTTCTTAGCTTCAAACACCCATATCTCGAGAACGGATTGACCTAACCCAAAAATTCCTATTGCATCTGAAAGTAGGAACTCGCCCGATTACAGCGGTATGTGTATTTTTCCCGTAGGCGGTTCTGATTAAGCGATTGGAGCAGCAGAAGTGCCAAAAATTTGTTGTCTTGTCAACCATTTCTTAGCTTCAAAGTCCCATATCTCGCGAACGTATTGACCACACCCAAAAGTTCCTGATGGGTCTGAAAGTAGAAACTCGCTCGATTACAACGGTTTGTGTATTTTTCCCCTAGGCCATCCTGGTTATGCGATTGGAGCAGCAGAATTGCGAAAAATTTGTTGTCTTCTCCACCATTTCTTACCTTCAAACTCTCATATCTCGAGAACGGATTGACCTAACCCAACAATTCCTATTGCATCTGAAAGTAGAAACTCGCCCGATTACAACGGTATGTGTATTTTTCCCCTAGGCCATTCTGGTAGAGCGATTGGAGCAGCAGAATTGCGAAAAATTTGTTGTCTTCTCAACCATTTCTTTGCTTCAAACACCCATATCTCGCGAACGGATTGACCTAACCCAAAAATTCCTATTGCATCTGAAAGTAGAAACTCGCCCGATTACAACGATCGGTGTGTTTTTCCCCTAGGACATTCTGGTTAAGCGAATGGAGCACCAGAATTGCGAAAAATTTGTTGTCTTCTCAACCATTTCTTAGTTTCAAACTCCCATATCTCGAGAACGGATTGACCTAATCCAAAAATTCCTATTGCATCTGAAAGTAGAAATTCTCCCGATTACAAAGGTATGTGTATTTTTCCCCTAGGCCATTCTGGTTAAGCGATTGGAGCAGCAGAATTGCGAAAAATTTGTTGTCTTCTCAACCATTTCCTAGCTTCAAACTCCCATACCTCGCGAACGGATTGACCTAACCCCACAATTCCAATTGCATCTGAAAGTAGAAACTCGCCCGATTACAACGGTATGTGTATTTTACCCCTAGGCCATTCTGGTAGTGCGATTGGGGCAGCAGAATTGCGAAAAATTTGTTGTCTTCTCAACCATTTCTTTGCTTCAAACACCCATATCTCGCGAACGGATTGACCTAACCCAAAAATTCCTATTGCATCTGAAAGTAGAAACTCGCCCGATTACAACGATCGGTGTGTTTTTCCCCTAGGACATTCTGGTTAAGCGAATGGAGCAGCAGAATTGCGAAAAATTTGTTGTCTTCTCAACCATTTCTTAGTTTCAAACTCCCATATCTCGAGAACGGATTGACCTAATCCAAAAATTCCTATTGCATCTGAAAGTAGAAACTCTCCCGATTACAAAGGTACGTGTATTTTTCCCCTAGGCCATTCTGGTTAAGTGATTGGAGCAGCAGAATTGCGAAAAATTTGTTGTGTTCTCCACCATTTCTTAGCTTCAAACTCTCATATCTCGAGAACGGATTGACCTAACCCAACAATTCCTATTGCATCTGAAAGTAGAAACTCGCCCGATTACAACGGTATGTGTATTTTTCCCCTAGGCCATTCTGGTAGAGCGATTGGAGCAGCAGAATTGCGAAAAATTTGTTGTCTTCTCAACCATTTCTTTGCTTCAAACACCCATATCTCGCGAACGGATTGACCTAACCCAAAAATTCCTATTGCATCTGAAAGTAGAAACTCGCCCGATTACAACGATCGGTGTGTTTTTCCCCTAGGACATTCTGGTTAAGCGAATGGAGCACCAGAATTGCGAAAAATTTGTTGTCTTCTCAACCATTTCTTAGTTTCAAACTCCCATATCTCGAGAACGGATTGACCTAATCCAAAAATTCCTATTGCATCTGAAAGTAGAAACTCGCCCGATTACAACGGTATGTGTATTTTTCCCCTGGGCCATTGTGGTTAAGCGATTGGAGCAGCAGAATTGCAAAAAATTTGTTGTCTTCTCAACCATTTCCTAGCTTCAAACTCCCATATCTCGCGAACGGATTGACCTAACCCAAAAATTCTTATTGCATCTGAAAGTAGAAACTCTCCCGATTACAAAGGTATATGTATTTTTTCCCTTGGCCATTCTGGTTAAGCGTTTGGAGCAGCAGAATTGCGAAAAATTTGTTGTCTTCTCAACCACATCTTAGCTCCAAACTCCCATATCTCGAGAACGGATTGACCTAACCCAAAAATTCCTATTGCATCTGAAAGTAGAAACTCGCCCGATTACAACGGTTTGTGTATTTTTCCCCTAGGCCATCCTGGTTATGCGATTGGAGCAGCAGAAGTGCGAAAAATTTGTTGTCTTGTCAAACATTTCTTAGCTTCAAAGTCCCATATCTCGCGAACGGATTGACCAAGCCCAAAAATTCCTGCTGCGTCTGAAAGTAGAAACTCGCCCGATTACAACGGTATGTGTATTTTTTCCCTAGGCCATTCTGGTTAAGCGATTGGAGCAGCAGAAGTGCGAAAAATTTGTTGTCTTGTCCACCATTTCTTAGCTTCAAACTCTCATATCTCGAGAACGGATTGACCTAACCCAAAAATTCCTATTGCATCTGAAAGTAGAAACTCGCCCGATTACAAAGGTATGTGTATTTTTCCCCTAGGCCATTCTGGTTAAGCGATTGGAGCAGCAGAATTGCAAAAAATTTGTTGTGTTCTCCACCATTTCTTAGCTTCAAACTCTCATATCTCGAGAACGGATTGACCTAACCCAAAAATTCCTATTGCATCTGAAAGTAGAAACTCGCCCGATTACAACGGTATGTTTATTTTTCCCCTAGGCCACTCTGGTTAAGCGATTGGAGCAGCAGAAGTGCGAAAAATTTGTTGTCTTCTCAACCATTTCTTAGCTCCAAAGTCCCATATCTCGAGAACGGATTGACCTAACCCAAAAATTCCTATTGCATCTGAAAGTAGAAACTCGCCCGATTACAACGGTTTGTGTATTTTTCCCCTAGGCCATCCTGGTTATGCGATTGGAGCAGCAGAAGTGCGAAAAATTTGTTGTCTTGTCAAACATTTCTTAGCTTCAAAGTCCCATATCTCGCGAACGGATTGACCAAGCCCAAAAATTCCTGCTGCGTCTGAAAGTAGAAACTCGCCCGATTACAACGGTATGTGTATTTTTTCCCTAGGCCATTCTGGTTAAGCGATTGGAGCAGCAGAAGTGCGAAAAATTTGTTGTCTTGTCCACCATTTCTTAGCTTCAAACTCTCATATCTCGAGAACGGATTGACCTAACCCAAAAATTCCTATTGCATCTGAAAGTAGAAACTCTCCCGATTACAACGGTATGTGTATTTTTTCCCTAGGCCATTCTGGTTAAGCGTTTGGAGCAGCAGAATTGCGAAAAATTTGTTGTCTTCTCCACCATTTCTTAGCTTCAAACTCTCATATCTCGAGAACGGATTGACCTAACCCAAAAATTCCTATTGCATCTGAAAGTAGAAACTCGCCCGATTACAACGGTATGTGTATTTTTTCCCTAGGCCATTCTGGTTAAGCGTTTGGAGCAGCAGAATTGCGAAAAATTTGTTGTCTTCTCCACCATTTCTTAGCTTCAAACTCTCATATCTCGAGAACGGATTGACCTAACCCAAAAATTCCTATTGCATCTGAAAGTAGAAACTCGCCCGATTACAATGGTATGTGTATTTTTCCCCTAGGCCATTCTGGTTAAGCGATTGGAGCAGCAGAAGTGCGAAAAATTTGTTGTCTTCTCAACCATTTCTTAGCTTCAAACTCCCATATCTCGAGAACGGATTGACCTAACCCAAAAATTCCTATTGCATCTGAAAGTAGAAACTCGCCCGATTACAAAGGTATGTGTATTTTTCCCCTAGGTCATTCTGGTTAAGCGATTGGAGCAGCAGAATTGCAAAAAATTTGATGTCTTCTCAACCATTTCCTAGCTTCAAAATCCCATATCTCGCGAACGGATTGACCTAACCCAAAAATTCTTATTGCATCTGAAAGTGGAAACTCTCCCGATTACAAAGGTATATGTATTTTTCCCCTAGGCCATTCTGGTTAAGCGATTGGAGCAGCAGAAGTTCGAAAAATTTGTTGTCTTCTCAACCATTTCTTAGCTTCAAACTCCCATATCTCGAGAACGGATTGACCTAACCCAAAAATTCCGATTGCATCTGAAAGAAGAAACTCGCCCGATTACAACGGTATGTGTATTTATCCCCTAGGCCATTCTGGTGAAGCGATTGGAGCAGCAGAATTGCGAAAAAATTGTTGTCTTCTCCACCATTTCTTAGCTTCAAACTCTCATATCTCGAGAACGGATTGACCTAACCCAAAAATTCCTATTGCATCTGAAAGTAGAAACTCTCCCGATTACAACGGTATGTGTATTTTTTCCCTAGGCCATTCTGGTTAAGCGTTTGGAGCAGCAGAATTGCGAAAAATTTGTTGTCTTCTCCACCATTTCTTAGCTTCAAACTCTCATATCTCGAGAACGGATTGACCTAACCCAAAAATTCCTATTGCATCTGAAAGTAGAAACTCGCCCGATTACAACGGTATGTGTATTTTTCCCCTAGGCCATTCTGGTTAAGCGATTGGAGCAGCAGAAGTGCGAAAAATTTGTTGTCTTCTCAACCATTTCTTAGCTTCAAAGTCCCATATCTCGCGAACGTATTGACCAAACCCAAAAGTTCCTGATGGGTCTGAAAGTAGAAACTCGCTCGATTACAACGGTTTGTGTATTTTTCCCCTAGGCCATCCTGGTTATGCGATTGGAGCAGCAGAATTGCGAAAAATTTGTTGTCTTCTCCACCATTTCTTAGCTTCAAACTCTCATATCTCGAGAACGGATTGACCTAACCCAACAATTCCTATTGCATCTGAAAGTAGAAACTCGCCCGATTACAACGGTATGTGTATTTTTCCCCTAGGCCATTCTGGTAGAGCGATTGGAGCAGCAGAATTGCGAAAAATTTGTTGTCTTCTCAACCATTTCTTTGCTTCAAACACCCATATCTCGCGAACGGATTGACCTAACCCAAAAATTCCTATTGCATCTGAAAGTAGAAACTCGCCCGATTACAACGATCGGTGTGTTTTTCCCCTAGGACATTCTGGTTAAGCGAATGGAGCAGCAGAATTGCGAAAAATTTGTTGTCTTCTCAACCATTTCTTAGTTTCAAACTCCCATATCTCGAGAACGGATTGACCTAATCCAAAAATTCCTATTGCATCTGAAAGTAGAAACTCTCCCGATTACAAAGGTATGTGTATTTTTCCCCTAGGCCATTCTGGTAGAGCGATTGGAGCAGCAGAAGTGCGAAAAATTTGTTGTCTTCTCAACCATTTCTTAGCTTCAAACACCCATGTCTCGCGAACGGATTGACCTAACCCAAAAATTCCTATTGCATCTGAAAGTAGAAACTCGCCCGATTACAAAGGTATGTGTATTTTTTCCCTAGGCCATTCTGGTTAAGCGTTTGGAGCAGCAGAATTGCGAAAAATTTGTTGTCTTCTCAACCATTTCTTAGTTTCAAACTCCCATATCTCGCGAACGGATTGACCTAACCCAAAAATTCCTATTGCATCTGAAAGTAGAAACTCGCCCGATTACAACGGTATGTGTATTTTTCCCCTAGGCCATTCTGGTTAAGCGAATGGAGCAGCAGAATTGCGACAAATTTGTTGTCTTCTTAACCATTTCTTAGTTTCAAACTCCCATATCTCGAGAACGGATTGACCTAATCCAAAAATTCCTATTGCATCTGAAAGTAGAAACTCTCCCGATTACAAAGGTATGTGTATTTTTCCCCTAGGCCATTCTGGTTAAGCGATTGGAGCAGCAGAATTGCGAAAAATTTGTTGTCTTCTCAACCATTTCCTAGCTTCAAACTCCCATATCTCGCGAACGGATTGACCTAACCCAACAATTCCCATTGCATCTGAAAGTAGAAACTCGCCCGATTACAACGGTATGTGTATTTTTCCCCTGGGCCATTGTGTTTAAGCGTTTGGAGCAGCAGAATTGCGAAAAATTTGTTGTCTTCTCAACCATTTCTTAGCTTCAAACACCCATATTTCGAGAACGGATTGACCTAACCCAAAAATTCCTATTGCATCTGAAAGTAGGAACTCGCCCGATTACAACGGTATGTGTATTTTTCCCGTAGGCGGTTCTGATTAAGCGATTGGAGCAGCAGAAGTGCCAAAAATTTGTTGTCTAGTCAACCAATTCTTAGCTTCAAAGTCCCATATCTCGCGAACGTATTGACCAAACCCAAAAGTTCCTGATGGGTCTGAAAGTAGAAACTCGCCCGATTACAACGGTTTGTGTATTTTTCCCCTAGGCCATCCTGGTTATGCGATTGGAGCAGCAGAATTGCGAAAAATTTGTTGTCTTCTCCACCATTTCTTAGCTTCAAACTCTCATATCTCGAGAACGGATTGACCTAACCCAACAATTCCTATTGCATCTGAAAGTAGAAACTCGCCCGATTACAACGGTATGTGTATTTTTCCCCTAGGCCATTCTGGTAGAGCGATTGGAGCAGCAGAATTGCGAAAAATTTGTTGTCTTCTCAACCATTTCTTTGCTTCAAACACCCATATCTCGCGAACGGATTGACCTAACCCAAAAATTCCTATTGCATCTGAAAGTAGAAACTCGCCCGATTACAACGATCGGTGTGTTTTTCCCCTAGGACATTCTGGTTAAGCGAATGGAGCAGCAGAATTGCGAAAAATTTGTTGTCTTCTCAACCATTTCTTAGTTTCAAACTCCCATATCTCGAGAACGGATTGACCTAATCCAAAAATTCCTATTGCATCTGAAAGTAGAAACTCTCCCGATTACAAAGGTATGTGTATTTTTCCCCTAGGCCATTCTGGTTAAGCGATTGGAGCAGCAGAATTGCGAAAAATTTGTTGTCTTCTCAACCATTTCCTAGCTTCAAACTCCCATACCTCGCGAACGGATTGACCTAACCCCACAATTCTAATTGCATCTGAAAGTAGAAACTCGCCCGATTACAACGGTATGTGTATTTTACCCCTAGGCCATTCTGGTAGTGCGATTGGGGCAGCAGAATTGCGAAAAATTTGTTGTCTTCTCAACCAATTCTTTGCTTCAAACACCCATATCTCGCGAACGGATTGACCTAACCCAAAAATTCCTATTGCATCTGAAAGTAGAAACTCGCCCGATTACAACGATCGGTGTGTTTTTCCCCTAGGACATTCTGGTTAAGCGAATGGAGCAGCAGAATTGCGACAAATTTGTTGTCTTCTTAACCATTTCTTAGTTTCAAACTCCCATATCTCGAGAACGGATTGACCTAACCCAAAAATTCCGATTGCATCTGAAAGAAGAAACTCGCCCGATTACAACGGTATGTGTATTTATCCCCTAGGCCATTCTGGTGAAGCGATTGGAGCAGCAGAATTGCGAAAAAATTGTTGTCTTCTCCACCATTTCTTAGCTTCAAACTCTCATATCTCGAGAACGGATTGACCTAACCCAAAAATTCCTATTGCATCTGAAAGTAGAAACTCTCCCGATTACAACGGTATGTGTATTTTTTCCCTAGGCCATTCTGGTTAAGCGTTTGGAGCAGCAGAATTGCGAAAAATTTGTTGTCTTCTCCACCATTTCTTAGCTTCAAACTCTCATATCTCGAGAACGGATTGACCTAACCCAAAAATTCCTATTGCATCTGAAAGTAGAAACTCGCCCGATTACAACGGTATGTGTATTTTTCCCCTAGGCCATTCTGGTTAAGCGATTGGAGCAGTAGAAGTGCGAAAAATTTGTTGTCTTCTCAACCATTTCTTAGCTTCAAAGTCCCATATCTCGCGAACGTATTGACCAAACCCAAAAGTTCCTGATGGGTCTGAAAGTAGAAACTCGCTCGATTACAACGGTTTGTGTATTTTTCCCCTAGGCCATCCTGGTTATGCGATTGGAGCAGCAGAATTGCGAAAAATTTGTTGTCTTCTCCACCATTTCTTAGCTTCAAACTCTCATATCTCGAGAACGGATTGACCTAACCCAACAATTCCTATTGCATCTGAAAGTAGAAACTCGCCCGATTACAACGGTATGTGTATTTTTCCCCTAGGCCATTCTGGTAGAGCGATTGGAGCAGCAGAATTGCGAAAAATTTGTTGTCTTCTCAACCATTTCTTTGCTTCAAACACCCATATCTCGCGAACGGATTGACCTAACCCAAAAATTCCTATTGCATCTGAAAGTAGAAACTCGCCCGATTACAACGATCGGTGTGTTTTTCCCCTAGGACATTCTGGTTAAGCGAATGGAGCAGCAGAATTGCGAAAAATTTGTTGTCTTCTCAACCATTTCTTAGCTTCAAACACCCATGTCTCGCGAACGGATTGACCTAACCCAAAAATTCCTATTGCATCTGAAAGTAGAAACTCGCCCGATTACAAAGGTATGTGTATTTTTTCCCTAGGCCATTCTGGTTAAGCGTTTGGAGCAGCAGAATTGCGAAAAATTTGTTGTCTTCTCAACCATTTCTTAGTTTCAAACTCCCATATCTCGCGAACGGATTGACCTAACCCAAAAATTCCTATTGCATCTGAAAGTAGAAACTCGCCCGATTACAACGGTATGTGTATTTTTCCCCTAGGCCATTCTGGTTAAGCGAATGGAGCAGCAGAATTGCGACAAATTTGTTGTCTTCTTAACCATTTCTTAGTTTCAAACTCCCATATCTCGAGAACGGATTGACCTAATCCAAAAATTCCTATTGCATCTGAAAGTAGAAACTCTCCCGATTACAAAGGTATGTGTATTTTTCCCCTAGGCCATTCTGGTTAAGCGATTGGAGCAGCAGAATTGCGAAAAATTTGTTGTCTTCTCAACCATTTCCTAGCTTCAAACTCCCATATCTCGCGAACGTATTGACCAAACCCAAAAGTTCCTGATGGGTCTGAAAGTAGAAACTCGCCCGATTACAACGGTTTGTGTATTTTTCCCCTAGGCCATCCTGGTTATGCGATTGGAGCAGCAGAATTGCGAAAAATTTGTTGTCTTCTCCACCATTTCTTAGCTTCAAACTCTCATATCTCGAGAACGGATTGACCTAACCCAACAATTCCTATTGCATCTGAAAGTAGAAACTCGCCCGATTACAACGGTATGTGTATTTTTCCCCTAGGCCATTCTGGTAGAGCGATTGGAGCAGCAGAATTGCGAAAAATTTGTTGTCTTCTCAACCATTTCTTTGCTTCAAACACCCATATCTCGCGAACGGATTGACCTAACCCAAAAATTCCTATTGCATCTGAAAGTAGAAACTCGCCCGATTACAACGATCGGTGTGTTTTTCCCCTAGGACATTCTGGTTAAGCGAATGGAGCAGCAGAATTGCGAAAAATTTGTTGTCTTCTCAACCATTTCTTAGTTTCAAACTCCCATATCTCGAGAACGGATTGACCTAATCCAAAAATTCCTATTGCATCTGAAAGTAGAAACTCTCCCGATTACAAAGGTATGTGTATTTTTCCCCTAGGCCATTCTGGTTAAGCGATTGGAGCAGCAGAATTGCGAAAAATTTGTTGTCTTCTCAACCATTTCCTAGCTTCAAACTCCCATACCTCGCGAACGGATTGACCTAACCCCACAATTCCAATTGCATCTGAAAGTAGAAACTCGCCCGATTACAACGGTATGTGTATTTTACCCCTAGGCCATTCTGGTAGTGCGATTGGGGCAGCAGAATTGCGAAAAATTTGTTGTCTTCTCAACCAATTCTTTGCTTCAAACACCCATATCTCGCGAACGGATTGACCTAACCCAAAAATTCCTATTGCATCTGAAAGTAGAAACTCGCCCGATTACAACGATCGGTGTGTTTTTCCCCTAGGACATTCTGGTTAAGCGAATGGAGCAGCAGAATTGCGAAAAATTTGTTGTCTTCTCAACCATTTCTTAGATTCAAACTCCCATATCTCGAGAACGGATTGACCTAATCCAAAAATTCCTATTGCATCTGAAAGTAGAAACTCTCCCGATTACAAAGGTACGTGTATTTTTCCCCTAGGCCATTCTGGTTAAGCGATTGGAGCAGCAGAATTGCGAAAAATTTGTTGTCTTCTCAACCATTTCCTAGCTTCACACTCCCATACCTCGCGAACGGATTGACCTAACCCAACAATTCCTATTGCATCTGAAAGTAGAAACTCTCCCGATTACAACGGTATGTGCATTTTTCCCCTGGGCCATTGTGGTTAAGCGTTTGGAGCAGCAGAATTGCGAAAAATTTGTTGTCTTCTCAACCATTTCTTAGCTTCAAACACCCATATCTCGAGAACGGATTGACCTAACCCAAAAATTCCTATTGCATCTGAAAGTAGGAACTCGCCCGATTACAACGGTATGTGTATTTTTCCCGTAGGCGGTTCTGATTAAGCGATTGGAGCAGCAGAAGTGCCAAAAATTTGTTGTCTTGTCAACCATTTCTTAGCTTCAAAGTCCCATATCTCGCGAACGTATTGACCAAACCCAAAAGTACCTGATGGGTCTGAAAGTAGAAACTCGCCCGATTACAACGGTTTGTGTATTTTTCCCCTAGGCCATCCTGGTTATGCGATTGGAGCAGCAGAATTGCGAAAAATTTGTTGTCTTCTCCACCATTTCTTAGCTTCAAACTCTCATATCTCGAGAACGGATTGACCTAACCCAACAATTCCTATTGCATCTGAAAGTAGAAACTCGCCCGATTACAACGGTATGTGTATTTTTCCCCTAGGCAATTCTGGTAGAGCGATTGGAGCAGCAGAATTGCGAAAAATTTGTTGTCTTCTCAACCATTTCTTTGCTTCAAACACCCATATCTCGCGAACGGATTGACCTAACCCAAAAATTCCTATTGCATCTGAAAGTAGAAACTCGCCCGATTACGACGGTATGTGTATTTTTTCCCTGGGCCATTGTGGTTAAGCGTTTGGAGCAGCAGAATTGCGAAAAATTTGTTGTCTTCTCAACCATTTCCTAGCTTTAAACTCCCATATCTCGCGAACGGATTGACCTAACCCAACAATTCCTATTGCATCTGAAAGTAGAAACTCGCCCGATTACAACGGTATGTGTATTTTTCCCCTGGGCCATTGTGGTTAAGCGATTGGAGCAGCAGAATTGCAAAAAATTTGTTGTCTTCTCAACCATTTCCTAGCTTCAAACTCCCATATCTCGCGAACGGATTGACCTAACCCAAAAATTCTTATTGCATCTGAAAGTAGAAACTCTCCCGATTACAAAGGTATATGTATTTTTTCCCTTGGCCATTCTGGTTAAGCGTTTGGAGCAGCAGAATTGCGAAAAATTTGTTGTCTTCTCAACCACATCTTAGCTCCAAACTCCCATATCTCGAGAACGGATTGACCTAACCCAAAAATTCCTATTGCATCTGAAAGTAGAAACTCGCCCGATTACAAAGGTATGTGTATTTTTCCCCTAGGCCATTCTGGTTAAGCGATTGGAGCAGCAGAATTGCAAAAAATTTGTTGTCTTCTCAACCATTTCCTAGCTTCAAACTCCCATATCCCGCGAACGGATTGACCTAACCCAAAAATTCTTATTGCATCTGAAAGTAGAAACTCTCCCGATTACAAAGGTATATGTATTTTTTCCCTTGGCCATTCTGGTTAAGCGTTTGGAGCAGCAGAATTGCGAAAAATTTGTTGTGTTCTCGACCATTTCTTAGCTTCAAACTCTCATATCTCGAGAACGGATTGACCTAACCCAAAAATTCCTATTGCATCTGAAAGTAGAAACTCGCCCGATTACAACGGTATGTTTATTTTTCCCCTAGGCCATTCTGGTTAAGCGATTGGAGCAGCAGAAGTGCGAAAAATTTGTTGTCTTCTCAACCATTTCTTAGCTCCAAAGTCCCATATCTCGAGAACGGATTGACCTAACCCAAAAATTCCTATTGCATCTGAAAGTAGAAACTCGCCCGATAACAACGGTTTGTGTATTTTTCCCCTAGGCCATCCTGGTTATGCGATTGGAGCAGCAGAAGTGCGAAAAATTTGTTGTCTTGTCAAACATTTCTTAGCTTCAAAGTCCCATATCTCGCGAACGGATTGACCAAGCCCAAAAATTCCTGCTGCGTCTGAAAGTAGAAACTCGCCCGATTACAACGATCGGTGTGTTTTTCCCCTAGGACATTCTGGTTAAGCGAATGGAGCAGCAGAATTGCGAAAAATTTGTTGTCTTCTCAACCATTTCTTAGTTTCAAACTCCCATATCTCGAGAACGGATTGACCTAATCCAAAAATTCCTATTGCATCTGAAAGTAGAAACTCTCCCGATTACAAAGGTACGTGTATTTTTCCCCTAGGCCATTCTGGTTAAGCGATTGGAGCAGCAGAATTGCGAAAAATTTGTTGTCTTCTCAACCATTTCCTAGCTTCACACTCCCATACCTCGCGAACGGATTGACCTAACCCAACAATTCCTATTGCATCTGAAAGTAGAAACTCTCCCGATTACAACGGTATGTGCATTTTTCCCCTGGGCCATTGTGGTTAAGCGTTTGGAGCAGCAGAATTGCGAAAAATTTGTTGTCTTCTCAACCATTTCTTAGCTTCAAACACCCATATCTCGAGAACGGATTGACCTAACCCAAAAATTCCTATTGCATCTGAAAGTAGGAACTCGCCCGATTACAACGGTATGTGTATTTTTCCCGTAGGCGGTTCTGATTAAGCGATTGGAGCAGCAGAAGTGCCAAAAATTTGTTGTCTTGTCAACCATTTCTTAGCTTCAAAGTCCCATATCTCGCGAACGTATTGACCAAACCCAAAAGTACCTGATGGGTCTGAAAGTAGAAACTCGCCCGATTACAACGGTTTGTGTATTTTTCCCCTAGGCCATCCTGGTTATGCGATTGGAGCAGCAGAATTGCGAAAAATTTGTTGTCTTCTCCACCATTTCTTAGCTTCAAACTCTCATATCTCGAGAACGGATTGACCTAACCCAACAATTCCTATTGCATCTGAAAGTAGAAACTCGCCCGATTACAACGGTATGTGTATTTTTCCCCTAGGCAATTCTGGTAGAGCGATTGGAGCAGCAGAATTGCGAAAAATTTGTTGTCTTCTCAACCATTTCTTTGCTTCAAACACCCATATCTCGCGAACGGATTGACCTAACCCAAAAATTCCTATTGCATCTGAAAGTAGAAACTCGCCCGATTACGACGGTATGTGTATTTTTTCCCTGGGCCATTGTGGTTAAGCGTTTGGAGCAGCAGAATTGCGAAAAATTTGTTGTCTTCTCAACCATTTCCTAGCTTTAAACTCCCATATCTCGCGAACGGATTGACCTAACCCAACAATTCCTATTGCATCTGAAAGTAGAAACTCGCCCGATTACAACGGTATGTGTATTTTTCCCCTGGGCCATTGTGGTTAAGCGATTGGAGCAGCAGAATTGCAAAAAATTTGTTGTCTTCTCAACCATTTCCTAGCTTCAAACTCCCATATCTCGCGAACGGTTTGACCTAACCCAAAAATTCTTATTGCATCTGAAAGTAGAAACTCTCCCGATTACAAAGGTATATGTATTTTTTCCCTTGGCCATTCTGGTTAAGCGTTTGGAGCAGCAGAATTGCGAAAAATTTGTTGTCTTCTCAACCACATCTTAGCTCCAAACTCCCATATCTCGCGAACGGATTGACCTAACCCAAAAATTCCTATTGCATCTGAAAGTAGAAACTCGCCCGATTACAAAGGTATGTGTATTTTTCCCCTAGGCCATTCTGGTTAAGCGATTGGAGTAGCAGAATTGCAAAAAATTTGTTGTCTTCTCAACCATTTCCTAGCTTCAAACTCCCATATCCCGCGAACGGATTGACCTAACCCAAAAATTCTTATTGCATCTGAAAGTAGAAACTCTCCCGATTACAAAGGTATATGTATTTTTTCCCTTGGCCATTCTGGTTAAGCGTTTGGAGCAGCAGAATTGCGAAAAATTTGTTGTGTTCTCCACCATTTCTTAGCTTCAAACTCTCATATCTCGAGAACGGATTGACCTAACCCAAAAATTCCTATTGCATCTGAAAGTAGAAACTCGCCCGATTACAACGGTATGTTTATTTTTCCCCTAGGCCATTCTGGTTAAGCGATTGGAGCAGCAGAAGTGCGAAAAATTTGTTGTCTTCTCAACCATTTCTTAGCTCCAAAGTCCCATATCTCGAGAACGGATTGACCTAACCCAAAAATTCCTATTGCATCTGAAAGTAGAAACTCGCCCGATTACAACGGTTTGTGTATTTTTCCCCTAGGCCATCCTGGTTATGCGATTGGAGCAGCAGAATTGCAAAAAATTTGTTGTCTTCTCAACCATTTCCTAGCTTCAAACTCCCATATCTCGCGAACGGATTGACCTAACCCAAAAATTCTTATTGCATCTGAAAGTAGAAACTCTCCCGATTACAAAGGTATATGTATTTTTTCCCTTGGCCATTCTGGTTAAGCGTTTGGAGCAGCAGAATTGCGAAAAATTTGTTGTCTTCTCAACCACATCTTAGCTCCAAACTCCCATATCTCGCGAACGGATTGACCTAACCCAAAAATTCCTATTGCATCTGAAAGTAGAAACTCGCCCGATTACAAAGGTATGTGTATTTTTCCCCTAGGCCATTCTGGTTAAGCGATTGGAGTAGCAGAATTGCAAAAAATTTGTTGTCTTCTCAACCATTTCCTAGCTTCAAACTCCCATATCCCGCGAACGGATTGACCTAACCCAAAAATTCTTATTGCATCTGAAAGTAGAAACTCTCCCGATTACAAAGGTATATGTATTTTTTCCCTTGGCCATTCTGGTTAAGCGTTTGGAGCAGCAGAATTGCGAAAAATTTGTTGTGTTCTCCACCATTTCTTAGCTTCAAACTCTCATATCTCGAGAACGGATTGACCTAACCCAAAAATTCCTATTGCATCTGAAAGTAGAAACTCGCCCGATTACAACGGTATGTTTATTTTTCCCCTAGGCCATTCTGGTTAAGCGATTGGAGCAGCAGAAGTGCGAAAAATTTGTTGTCTTCTCAACCATTTCTTAGCTCCAAAGTCCCATATCTCGAGAACGGATTGACCTAACCCAAAAATTCCTATTGCATCTGAAAGTAGAAACTCGCCCGATTACAACGGTTTGTGTATTTTTCCCCTAGGCCATCCTGGTTATGCGATTGGAGCAGCAGAAGTGCGAAAAATTTGTTGTCTTGTCAAACATTTCTTAGCTTCAAAGTCCCATATCTCGCGAACGGATTGACCAAGCCCAAAAATTCCTGCTGCGTCTAAAAGTAGAAACTCGCCCGATTACAACGGTATGGGTATTTTACCCCTAGGCCATTCTGGTTAAGCGATTGGAGCAGCAGAAGTGCGAAAGTTTGTTGTCTTCTCAACCATTTCTTAGCTTCAAACTCCCATATCTCGAGAACGGATTGACCTAACCCAAAAATTCCTATTGCATCTGAAAGTAGAAACTCGCCCGATTACAACGGTGTGTGTATTTTACCCCTAGGCCATTCTGGTAGAGCGATTGGAGCAGCAGAATTGCGAAAAATTTGTTGTCTCCTCAACCATTTCTTAGCTTCAAACTCTCATATCTCGAGAACGGATTGACCTAACCCAACAACTCCTATTGCATCTGAAAGTAGAAACTCTCCCGATTACAACGGTATGTGTATTTTTCCCCTGGGCCATTGTGGTTAAGCGTTTGGAGCAGCAGAATTGCGAAAAATTTGTTGTCTTCTCAACCATTTCTTAGCTTCAAACACCCATATCTCGAGAACGGATTGACCTAACCCAAAAATTCCTATTGCATCTGAAAGTAGGAACTCGCCCGATTACAACGGTATGTGTATTTTTCCCGTAGGCGGTTCTGATTAAGCGATTGGAGCAGCAGAAGTGCCAAAAATTTGTTGTCTTGTCAACCATTTCTTAGCTTCAAAGTCCCATATCTCGCGAACGTATTGACCAAACCCAAAAGTACCTGATGGGTCTGAAAGTAGAAACTCGCCCGATTACAACGGTTTGTGTATTTTTCCCCTAGGCCATCCTGGTTATGCGATTGGAGCAGCAGAATTGCGAAAAATTTGTTGTCTTCTCCACCATTTCTTAGCTTCAAACTCTCATATCTCGAGAACGGATTGACCTAACCCAACAATTCCTATTGCATCTGAAAGTAGAAACTCGCCCGATTACAACGGTATGTGTATTTTTCCCCTAGGCAATTCTGGTAGAGCGATTGGAGCAGCAGAATTGCGAAAAATTTGTTGTCTTCTCAACCATTTCTTTGCTTCAAACACCCATATCTCGCGAACGGATTGACCTAACCCAAAAATTCCTATTGCATCTGAAAGTAGAAACTCGCCCGATTACAACGGTATGTGTATTTTTTCCCTGGGCCATTGTGGTTAAGCGTTTGGAGCAGCAGAATTGCGAAAAATTTGTTGTCTTCTCAACCATTTCCTAGCTTTAAACTCCCATATCTCGCGAACGGATTGACCTAACCCAACAATTCCTATTGCATCTGAAAGTAGAAACTCGCCCGATTACAACGGTATGTGTATTTTTCCCCTGGGCAATTGTGGTTAAGCGATTGGAGCAGCAGAATTGCAAAAAATTTGTTGTCATCTCAACCATTTCCTAGCTTCAAACTCCCATATCTCGCGAACGGATTGACCTAACCCAAAAATTCTTATTGCATCTGAAAGTAGAAACTCTCCCGATTACAAAGGTATATGTATTTTTTCCCTTGGCCATTCTGGTTAAGCGTTTGGAGCAGCAGAATTGCGAAAAATTTGTTGTCTTCTCAACCACATCTTAGCTCCAAACTCCCATATCTCGAGAACGGATTGACCTAACCCAAAAATTCCTATTGCATCTGAAAGTAGAAACTCGCCCGATTACAAAGGTATGTGTATTTTTCCCCTAGGCCATTCTGGTTAAGCGATTGGAGCAGCAGAATTGCAAAAAATTTGTTGTCTTCTCAACCATTTCCTAGCTTCAAACTCCCATATCCCGCGAACGGATTGACCTAACCCAAAAATTCTTATTGCATCTGAAAGTAGAAACTCTCCCGATTACAAAGGTATATGTATCTTTTCCCTTGGCCATTCTGGTTAAGCGTTTGGAGCAGCAGAATTGCGAAAAATTTGTTGTGTTCTCCACCATTTCTTAGCTTCAAACTCTCATATCTCGAGAACGGATTGACCTAACCCAAAAATTCCTATTGCATCTGAAAGTAGAAACTCGCCCTATTACAACGGTATGTTTATTTTTCCCCTAGGCCATTCTGGTTAAGCGATTGGAGCAGCAGAAGTGCGAAAAATTTGTTGTCTTGTCAAACATTTCTTAGCTTCAAAGTCCCATATCTCGCGAACGGATTGACCAAGCCCAAAAATTCCTGCTGCGTCTGAAAGTAGAAACTCGCCCGATTACAACGGTATGTGTATTTTTTCCCTAGGCCATTCTGGTTAAGCGATTGGAGCAGCAGAAGTGCGAAAAATTTGTTGTCTTGTCCACCATTTCTTAGCTTCAAACTCTCATATCTCGAGAACGGATTGACCTAACCCAAAAATTCCTATTGCATCTGAAAGTAGAAACTCTCCCGATTACAAAGGTATATGTATTTTTTCCCTTGGCCATTCTGGTTAAGCGTTTGGACCAGCAGAATTGCGAAAAATTTGTTGTCTTCTCAACCATTTCTTAGCTTCAAACTCCCATATCTCGAGAACGGATTGACCTAACCCAAAAATTCCTATTGCATCTGAAAGTAGAAACTCGCCCGATTACAACGGTATGTGTATTTTTCCCCTAGGCCATTCTGGTGAAGCGATTGGAGCAGCAGAATTGCGAAAAAATTTGTTGTCTTCTCAACCATTTCCTAGCTTCAAACTCCCATATCTCGCGAACGGATTGACCTAACCCAACAATTCCTATTGCACCTGAAAGTAGAAACACGCCCGATTACAACGGTATGTGTATTTTTCCCCTAGGCCATTCTGGTTAAGCGATTGGAGCAGCAGAAGTGCGAAAAATTTGTTGTCTTGTCAAGCATTTCTTAGCTTCAATGTCCCATATCTCGCCAACGGATTGACCAAACCCAAAAATTCCTTATGCGTCTGAATATAGAAACTCGCCCGATTACAACGGTATGGGTATTTTACCCCTAGGCCATTCTGGTTAAGCGATTGGAGCAGCAGAAGTGCGAAAAATTTGTTGTCTTCTCAACCATTTCTTAGCTTCAAACTCCCATATCTCGAGAACGGATTGACATAACCCAAAAATTCCTATTGCATCTGAAAGTAGAAACTCGCCCGATTACAACGGTATGTGTATTTTACCCCTAGGCCATTCTGGTAGAGCGATTGGAGCAGCAGAATTGCGAAAAATTTGTTGTCTCCTCAACCATTTCTTAGCTTCAAACTCTCATATCTCGAGAACGGATTGACCTAACCCAACAACTCCTATTGCATCTGAAAGTAGAAACTCTCCCAATTACAACGGTATGTGTATTTTTCCCCTGGGCCATTGTGGTTAAGCGTTTGGAGCAGCAGAATTGCGAAAAATTTGTTGTCTTCTCAACCATTTCTTAGCTTCAAACACCCATATCTCGAGAACGGATTGACCTAACCCAAAAATTCCTATTGCATCTGAAAGTAGGAACTCGCCCGATTACAACGGTATGTGTATTTTTCCCGTAGGCGGTTCTGATTAAGCGATTGGAGCAGCAGAAGTGCCAAAAATTTGTTGTCTTGTCAACCATTTCTTAGCTTCAAAGTCCCATATCTCGCGAACGTATTGACCAAACCCAAAAGTACCTGATGGGTCTGAAAGTAGAAACTCGCCCGATTACAACGGTTTGTGTATTTTTCCCCTAGGCCATCCTGGTTATGCGATTGGAGCAGCAGAATTGCGAAAAATTTGTTGTCTTCTCCACCATTTCTTAGCTTCAAACTCTCATATCTCGAGAACGGATTGACCTAACCCAACAATTCCTATTGCATCTGAAAGTAGAAACTCGCCCGATTACAACGGTATGTGTATTTTTCCCCTAGGCAATTCTGGTAGAGCGATTGGAGCAGCAGAATTGCCAAAAATTTGTTGTCTTCTCAACCATTTCTTTGCTTCAAACACCCATATCTCGCGAACGGATTGACCTAACCCAAAAATTCCTATTGCATCTGAAAGTAGAAACTCGCCCGATTACAACGGTATGTGTATTTTTTCCCTGGGCCATTGTGGTTAAGCGTTTGGAGCAGCAGAATTGCGAAAAATTTGTTGTCTTCTCAACCATTTCCTAGCTTTAAACTCCCATATCTCGCGAACGGATTGACCTAACCCAACAATTCCTATTGCATCTGAAAGTAGAAACTCGCCCGATTACAACGGTATGTGTATTTTTCCCCTGGGCCATTGTGGTTAAGCGATTGGAGCAGCAGAATTGCAAAAAATTTGTTGTCTTCTCAACCATTTCCTAGCTTCAAACTCCCATATCTCGCGAACGGATTGACCTAACCCAAAAATTCTTATTGCATCTGAAAGTAGAAACTCTCCCGATTACAAAGGTATATGTATCTTTTCCCTTGGCCATTCTGGTTAAGCGTTTGGAGCAGCAGAATTGCGAAAAATTTGTTGTCTTCTCAACCACATCTTAGCTCCAAACTCCCATATCTCGAGAACGGATTGACCTAACCCAAAAATTCCTATTGCATCTGAAAGTAGAAACTCGCCCGATTACAAAGGTATGTGTATTTTTTCCCTAGGCCATTTTGGTTAAGCGATTGGAGCAGCAGAAGTGCGAAAAATTTGTTGTCTTGTCCACCATTTCTTAGCTTCAAACTCTCATATCTCGAGAACGGATTGACCTAACCCAAAAATTCCTATTGCATCTGAAAGTAGAAACTCTCCCGATTGCAACGGTATGTGTATTTTTTCCCTAGGCCATTCTGGTTAAGCGTTTGGAGCAGCAGAATTGCGAAAAATTTGTTGTCTTCTCCACCATTTCTTAGCTTCAAACTCTCATATCTCGAGAACGGATTGACCTAACCCAAAAATTCCTATTGCATCTGAAAGTAGAAACTCTCCCGATTACAACGGTATGTGTATTTTTTCCCTAGGCCATTCTGGTTAAGCGTTTGGAGCAGCAGAATTGCGAAAAATTTGTTGTCTTCTCCACCATTTCTTAGCTTCAAACTCTCATATCTCGAGAACGGATTGACCTAACCCAAAAATTCCTATTGCATCTGAAAGTAGAAACTCGCCCGATTACAACGGTATGTGTATTTTTCCCCTAGGCCATTCTGGTTAAGCGATTGGAGCAGCAGAATTGCGAAAAATTTGTTGTCTTCTCAACCATTTCTTAGCTTCAAACTCCCATATCTCGAGAACGGATTGACCTAACCCAAAAATTCCTATTGCATCTGAAAGCAGAAACTCGCCCGATTACAAAGGTATGTGTATTTTTCCCCTAGGTTATTCTGGTTAAGCGATTGGAGCAGCAGAATTGCAAAAAATTTGTTGTCTTCTCCACCATTTCTTAGCTTCAAACTCTCATATCTCGAGAACGGATTGACCTAACCCAAAAATTCCTATTGCATCTGAAAGTAGAAACTCTCCCGATTACAACGGTATGTGTTTTTTTTCCCTAGGCCATTCTGGTTAAGCGTTTGGAGCAGCAGAATTGCGAAAAATTTGTTGTCTTCTCCACCATTTCTTAGCTTCAAACTCTCATATCTCGAGAACGGATTGACCAAGCCCAAAAATTCCTGCTGTGTCTGAAAGTAGAAACTCGCCCGATTACAACGGTATGTGTATTTTTCCCCTGGGCCATTGTGGTTAAGCGATTGGAGCAGCAGAATTGCAAAAAATTTGTTGTCTTCTCAACCATTTCCTAGCTTCAAACTCCCATATCTCGCGAACGGATTGACCTAACCCAAAAATTCTTATTGCATCTGAAAGTAGAAACTCTCCCGATTACAAAGGTATATGTATCTTTTCCCTTGGCCATTCTGGTTAAGCGTTTGGAGCAGCAGAATTGCGAAAAATTTGTTGTCTTCTCAACCACATCTTAGCTCCAAACTCCCATATCTCGAGAACGGATTGACCTAACCCAAAAATTCCTATTGCATCTGAAAGTAGAAACTCGCCCGATAACAAAGGTATGTGTATTTTTTCCCTAGGCCATTTTGGTTAAGCGATTGGAGCAGCAGAAGTGCGAAAAATTTGTTGTCTTGTCCACCATTTCTTAGCTTCAAACTCTCATATCTCGAGAACGGATTGACCTAACCCAAAAATTCCTATTGCATCTGAAAGTAGAAACTCTCCCGATTGCAACGGTATGTGTATTTTTTCCCTAGGCCATTCTGGTTAAGCGTTTGGAGCAGCAGAATTGCGAAAAATTTGTTGTCTTCTCCACCATTTCTTAGCTTCAAACTCTCATATCTCGAGAACGGATTGACCTAACCCAAAAATTCCTATTGCATCTGAAAGTAGAAGCTCTCCCGATTCCAACGGTATGTGTATTTTTTCCCTAGGCCATTCTGGTTAAGCGTTTGGAGCAGCAGAATTGCGAAAAATTTGTTGTCTTCTCCACCATTTCTTAGCTTCAAACTCTCATATCTCGAGAACGGATTGACCTAACCCAAAAATTCCTATTGCATCTGAAAGTAGAAACTCGCCCGATTACAACGGTATGTGTATTTTTCCCCTAGGCCATTCTGGTTAAGCGATTGGAGCAGCAGAATTGCGAAAAATTTGTTGTCTTCTCAACCATTTCTTAGCTTCAAACTCCCATATCTCGAGAAAGGATTGACCTAACCCAAAAATTCCTATTGCATCTGAAAGCAGAAACTCGCCCGATTACAAAGGTATGTGTATTTTTCCCCTAGGTTATTCTGGTTAAGCGATTGGAGCAGCAGAATTGCAAAAAATTTGTTGTCTTCTCCACCATTTCTTAGCTTCAAACTCTCATATCTCGAGAACGGATTGACCTAACCCAAAAATTCCTATTGCATCTGAAAGTAGAAACTCTCCCGATTACAACGGTATGTGTATTTTTCCCCTAGGCCATTCTGGTTAAGCGATTGGAGCAGCAGAATTGCGAAAAATTTGTTGTCTTCTCAACCATTTCTTAGCTTCAAACTCCCATATCTCGAGAACGGATTGACCTAACCCAAAAATTCCTATTGCATCTGAAAGCAGAAACTCGCCCGATTACAAAGGTATGTGTATTTTTCCCCTAGGTTATTCTGGTTAAGCGATTGGAGCAGCAGAATTGCAAAAAATTTGTTGTCTTCTCCACCATTTCTTAGCTTCAAACTCTCATATCTCGAGAACGGATTGACCTAACCCAAAAATTCCTATTGCATCTGAAAGTAGAAACTCTCCCGATTACAACGGTATGTGTTTTTTTTCCCTAGGCCATTCTGGTTAAGCGTTTGGAGCAGCAGAATTGCGAAAAATTTGTTGTCTTCTCCACCATTTCTTAGCTTCAAACTCTCATATCTCGAGAACGGATTGACCAAGCCCAAAAATTCCTGCTGCGTCTGAAAGTAGAAACTCGCCCGATTACAACGGTATGTGTATTTTTCCCCTGGGCCATTGTGGTTAAGCGATTGGAGCAGCAGAATTGCAAAAAATTTGTTGTCTTCTCAACCATTTCCTAGCTTCAAACTCCCATATCTCGCGAACGGATTGACCTAACCCAAAAATTCTTATTGCATCTGAAAGTAGAAACTCTCCCGATTACAAAGGTATATGTATCTTTTCCCTTGGCCATTCTGGTTAAGCGTTTGGAGCAGCAGAATTGCGAAAAATTTGTTGTCTTCTCAACCACATCTTAGCTCCAAACTCCCATATCTCGAGAACGGATTGACCTAACCCAAAAATTCCTATTGCATCTGAAAGTAGAAACTCGCCCGATTACAAAGGTATGTGTATTTTTTCCCTAGGCCATTTTGGTTAAGCGATTGGAGCAGCAGAAGTGCGAAAAATTTGTTGTCTTGTCCACCATTTCTTAGCTTCAAACTCTCATATCTCGAGAACGGATTGACCTAACCCAAAAATTCCTATTGCATCTGAAAGTAGAAACTCGCCCGATTACAACGGTATGTGTATTTTTCCCCTAGGCCATTCTGGTTAAGCGATTGGAGCAGCAGAATTGCGAAAAATTTGTTGTCTTCTCAACCATTTCTTAGCTTCAAACTCCCATATCTCGAGAACGGATTGACCTAACCCAAAAATTCCTATTGCATCTGAAAGCAGAAACTCGCCCGATTACAAAGGTATGTGTATTTTTCCCCTAGGTTATTCTGGTTAAGCGATTGGAGCAGCAGAATTGCAAAAAATTTGTTGTCTTCTCCACCATTTCTTAGCTTCAAACTCTCATATCTCGAGAACGGATTGACCTAACCCAAAAATTCCTATTGCATCTGAAAGTAGAAACTCTCCCGATTACAACGGTATGTGTTTTTTTTCCCTAGGCCATTCTGGTTAAGCGTTTGGAGCAGCAGAATTGCGAAAAATTTGTTGTCTTCTCCACCATTTCTTAGCTTCAAACTCTCATATCTCGAGAACGGATTGACCAAGCCCAAAAATTCCTGCTGCGTCTGAAAGTAGAAACTCGCCCGATTACAACGGTATGTGTATTTTTCCCCTGGGCCATTGTGGTTAAGCGATTGGAGCAGCAGAATTGCAAAAAATTTGTTGTCTTCTCAACCATTTCCTAGCTTCAAACTCCCATATCTCGCGAACGGATTGACCTAACCCAAAAATTCTTATTGCATCTGAAAGTAGAAACTCTCCCGATTACAAAGGTATATGTATCTTTTCCCTTGGCCATTCTGGTTAAGCGTTTGGAGCAGCAGAATTGCGAAAAATTTGTTGTCTTCTCAACCACATCTTAGCTCCAAACTCCCATATCTCGAGAACGGATTGACCTAACCCAAAAATTCCTATTGCATCTGAAAGTAGAAACTCGCCCGATTACAAAGGTATGTGTATTTTTTCCCTAGGCCATTTTGGTTAAGCGATTGGAGCAGCAGAGGTGCGAAAAATTTGTTGTCTTGTCCACCATTTCTTAGCTTCAAACTCTCATATCTCGAGAACGGATTGACCTAACCCAAAAATTCCTATTGCATCTGAAAGTAGAAACTCTCCCGATTGCAACGGTATGTGTATTTTTTCCCTAGGCCATTCTGGTTAAGCGTTTGGAGCAGCAGAATTGCGAAAAATTTGTTGTCTTCTCCACCATTTCTTAGCTTCAAACTCTCATATCTCGAGAACGGATTGACCTAACCCAAAAATTCCTATTGCATCTGAAAGTAGAAACTCTCCCGATTCCAACGGTATGTGTATTTTTTCCCTAGGCCATTCTGGTTAAGCGTTTGGAGCAGCAGAATTGCGAAAAATTTGTTGTCTTCTCCACCATTTCTTAGCTTCAAACTCTCATATCTCGAGAACGGATTGACCTAACCCAAAAATTCCTATTGCATCTGAAAGTAGAAACTCGCCCGATTACAACGGTATGTGTATTTTTCCCCTAGGCCATTCTGGTTAAGCGATTGGAGCAGCAGAATTGCGAAAAATTTGTTGTCTTCTCAACCATTTCTTAGCTTCAAACTCCCATATCTCGAGAACGGATTGACCTAACCCAAAAATTCCTATTGCATCTGAAAGCAGAAACTCGCCCGATTACAAAGGTATGTGTATTTTTCCCCTAGGTTATTCTGGTTAAGCGATTGGAGCAGCAGAATTGCAAAAAATTTGTTGTCTTCTCCACCATTTCTTAGCTTCAAACTCTCATATCTCGAGAACGGATTGACCTAACCCAAAAATTCCTATTGCATCTGAAAGTAGAAACTCTCCCGATTACAACGGTATGTGTATTTTTCCCCTAGGCCATTCTGGTTAAGCGATTGGAGCAGCAGAATTGCGAAAAATTTGTTGTCTTCTCAACCATTTCTTAGCTTCAAACTCCCATATCTCGAGAACGGATTGACCTAACCCAAAAATTCCTATTGCATCTGAAAGCAGAAACTCGCCCGATTACAAAGGTATGTGTATTTTTCCCCTAGGTTATTCTGGTTAAGCGATTGGAGCAGCAGAATTGCAAAAAATTTGTTGTCTTCTCCACCATTTCTTAGCTTCAAACTCTCATATCTCGAGAACGGATTGACCTAACCCAAAAATTCCTATTGCATCTGAAAGTAGAAACTCTCCCGATTACAACGGTATGTGTTTTTTTTCCCTAGGCCATTCTGGTTAAGCGTTTGGAGCAGCAGAATTGCGAAAAATTTGTTGTCTTCTCCACCATTTCTTAGCTTCAAACTCTCATGTCTCGAGAACGGATTGACCAAGCCCAAAAATTCCTGCTGCGTCTGAAAGTAGAAACTCGCCCGATTACAACGGTATGTGTATTTTTCCCCTGGGCCATTGTGGTTAAGCGATTGGAGCAGCAGAATTGCAAAAAATTTGTTGTCTTCTCAACCATTTCCTAGCTTCAAACTCCCATATCTCGCGAACGGATTGACCTAACCCAAAAATTCTTATTGCATCTGAAAGTAGAAACTCTCCCGATTACAAAGGTATATGTATCTTTTCCCTTGGCCATTCTGGTTAAGCGTTTGGAGCAGCAGAATTGCGAAAAATTTGTTGTCTTCTCAACCACATCTTAGCTCCAAACTCCCATATCTCGAGAACGGATTGACCTAACCCAAAAATTCCTATTGCATCTGAAAGTAGAAACTCGCCCGATTACAAAGGTATGTGTATTTTTTCCCTAGGCCATTTTGGTTAAGCGATTGGAGCAGCAGAAGTGCGAAAAATTTGTTGTCTTGTCCACCATTTCTTAGCTTCAAACTCTCATATCTCGAGAACGGATTGACCTAACCCAAAAATTCCTATTGCATCTGAAAGTAGAAACTCTCCCGATTGCAACGGTATGTGTATTTTTTCCCTAGGCCATTCTGGTTAAGCGTTTGGAGCAGCAGAATTGCGAAAAATTTGTTGTCTTCTCCACCATTTCTTAGCTTCAAACTCTCATATCTCGAGAACGGATTGACCTAACCCAAAAATTCCTATTGCATCTGAAAGTAGAAACTCTCCCGATTACAACGGTATGTGTTTTTTTTCCCTAGGCCATTCTGGTTAAGCGTTTGGAGCAGCAGAATTGCGAAAAATTTGTTGTCTTCTCCACCATTTCTTAGCTTCAAACTCTCATATCTCGAGAACGGATTGACCAAGCCCAAAAATTCCTGCTGCGTCTGAAAGTAGAAACTCGCCCGATTACAACGGTATGTGTATTTTTTCCCTAGGCCATTCTGGTTAAGCGATTGGAGCAGCAGAAGTGCGAAAAATTTGTTGTCTTGTCCACCATTTCTTAGCTTCAAACTCTCATATCTCGAGAACGGATTGACCTAACCCAAAAATTCCTATTGCATCTGAAAGTAGAAACTCTCCCGATTACAACGGTATGTGTATTTTTTCCCTAGGCCATTCTGGTTAAGCGTTTGGAGCAGCAGAATTGCGAAAAATTTGTTGTCTTCTCCACCATTTCTTAGCTTCAAACTCTCATATCTCGAGAACGGATTGACCTAACCCAAAAATTCCTATTGCATCTGAAAGTAGAAACTCTCCCGATTACAACGGTATGTGTATTTTTTCCCTAGGCCATTCTGGTTAAGCGTTTGGAGCAGCAGAATTGCGAAAAATTTGTTGTCTTCTCCACCATTTCTTAGCTTCAAACTCTCATATCTCGAGAACGGATTGACCTAACCCAAAAATTCCTATTGCATCTGAAAGCAGAAACTCGCCCGATTACAAAGGTATGTGTATTTTTCCCCTAGGTTATTCTGGTTAAGCGATTGGAGCAGCAGAATTGCAAAAAATTTGATGTCTTCTCAACCATTTCCTAGCTTCAAAATCCCATATCTCGCGAACGGATTGACCTAACCCAAAAATTCTTATTGCATCTGAAAGTAGAAACTCTCCCGATTACAAGGGTATATGTATTTTTCCCCTAGGCCATTCTGGTTAAGCGATTGGAGCAGCAGAAGTGCGAAAAATTTGTTGTCTTCTCAACCATTTCTTAGCTTCAAACTCCCATATCTCGAGAACGGATTGACCTAACCCAAAAATTCCTATTGCATCTGAAAGTAGAAACTCGCCCGATTACAACGGTATGTGTATTTTTCCCCTAGGCCATTCTGGTGAAGCGATTGGAGCAGCAGAATTGCGAAAAAATTTGTTGTCTTCTCAACCATTTCCTAGCTTCAAACTCCCATATCTCGCGAACGGATTGACCTAACCCAACAATTCCTATTGCATCTGAAAGTAGAAACACGCCCGATTACAACGGTATGTGTATTTTTCCCCTAGGCCATTCTGGTTAAGCGATTGGAGCAGCAGAAGTGCGAAAAATTTGTTGTCTTGTCAAGCATTTCTTAGCTTCAATGTCCCATATCTCGCCAACGGATTGACCAAACCCAAAAATTCCTTATGCGTCTGAATATAGAAACTCGCCCGATTGCAACGATATGTGTATTTTTCCCCTAGGCCATTCTGGTTAAGCGAATGGAGCAGCAGAAGTGCGAAAAAATTTGTTGTCTTCTCAACCATTTCTTAGCTTCAACCTCCCATATCTCGCGAACGGAGTGACCTAACCCAAAAATTCCTATTGCATCTGAAAGTAGAAACTCGCCCGATTACAATGATATGTGTATTGTTCCCCTAGGCCATTCTGGTTAAGCGAATGGAGCAGCGGAAGTGCGAAAAATTTGTGGTCTTCTCAATCATCTCTTAGCTCCAAAGTCCCATATCTCGAGATCGGATTGACCAAACCCAAAAATTCCTATTGCATCTGAAAGTAGAAACTCGCCCGATTACAACGGTATGTGTATTTTTCCCCTAGGCCATTCTGGTTAAGCGATTGGAGCAGCAGAATTGCGAAAAATTTGTTGTCTTGTCAAGCATTTCTTAGCTTCAATGTCCCATATCTCGCCAACGGATTGACCAAACCCAAAAATTCCTTATGCGTCTGAATGTAGAAACTCGCCCGATTACAACGGTATGGGTATTTATTCCCTAGGCCATTCTGATTAAGCGATTGGAGCAGCAGAAGTGCGAAAAATTTGTTGTCTCGTCAACCATTTCTTAGCTTCAAAGTCCCATATCTCGCGGACGGATTGACCAAACCCAAAAATTCCTGCAGCGTCTAAAAGTAGAAACTCGCCCGATTGCAACGATATGTGTATTTTTCCCCTAGGCCATTCTGGTTAAGCGAATGGAGCAGCAGAAGTGCGAAAAAATTTGTTGTCTTCTCAACCATTTCTTAGCTTCAACCCCCCGTATCTCGCGAACGGAGTGACCTAACCCAAAAATTCCTATTGCATCTGAAAGTAGAAACTCGCCCGATTACAATGATATGTGTATTGTTCCCAAAGGCCATTCTGGTTAAGCGAATGGAGCAGCGGAAGTGCGAAAAATTTGTGGTCTTCTCCACCATCTCTTAGCTCCAAAGTCCCATATCTCGAGATCGGATTGACCAAACCCAAAAATTCCTATTGCATCTGAAAGTAGAACCTCGCCCGATTACAACGGTATGGGTATTTTTCCCCTAGGCCATCCTGGTTATGCGATTGGAGCAGCAGAAGTGCGAAAAATTTGTGGTATTCTCAACCATCTCTTAGCTCCAAAGTCCCATATCTCGAGATCGGATTGACCAAACCCAAAAATTCCTATTGCATCTGAAAGTAGAAACTCGCCCGATTACAACGGTATGTGTATATTTCCCCTAGGCCATTTTGGTGAAGCGATTGGAGCAGCAGAATTGCGAAAAAATTTGTTGTCTTCTCAACCATTTCTTAGCTTCAACCTCCCATATCTCGCGAATGGAGTGACCTAACCCAAAAATTCCTATTGCATCTGAAAGTAGAAACTCGCCCGATTACAACGGTATGTGTATTTTTCCCCTAGGCCATTCTGGTGAAGCGATTGGAGCAGCAGATTTGCGAAAAAATTTGTTGTCTTCTCAACCATTTCCTAGCTTCAAACTCCCATATCTCGCGAACGGATTGACCTAACCCAACAATTCCTATTGCATCTGAAAGTAGAAACTCGCCCGATTACAACGGTATGTGTATTTTTCCCCTAGGCCATTCTGGTTAAGCGATTGGAGCAGCAGAAGTGCGAAAAATTTGTTGTCTTGTCAACCATTTCTTAGCTTCAAGGTCCCATATCTCGCGAACGGATTGACCAAACCCAGAAATTCCTGCTGCGTCTGAAAGTAGAAACTCGCCCGATTACAACGGAATGTGTATTTTTTCCCTAGGCCAGTCTTGTTAAGCGTTTGGAGCAGCAGAATTGCGAAAAATTTGTTGTCTTCTCAACAATTTCTTAGCTTCAAACTCCCATATCTCGAGAACGGATTGACCTAACCCAAAAATTCCTATTACATCTGAAAGTAGAAACTCGCCCGATTACAGCGGAATGTGTATTTTTCCCCTAGGCCATTCTGGTTAAGCGATTGGAGCAGCAGAAGTGCAAAGAATTTGTTGTCTTGTCAAGCATTTCTTAGCTTCAATGTCCCATATCTCGCCAACGGATTGAACAAACCCAAAAATTCCTTATGCGTCTGAAAGTAGAAACTCGCCCGATTACAACGGTATGGGTATTTTTCCCCTAGGCCATCCTGGTTATGCGATTGGAGCAGCAGAAGTGCAAAAAATTTGTTGTCTTCTCAACCATCTCTTAGCTCCAAAGTCCCATATCTCGAGATCGGATTGACCTAACCCAAAAATTTTTATTGCATCTGAAAGTAGAATCTCGCCCGATTACAACGGTATGTGTATTTTTCCCCCAGGCCATTCTGGTTATGCGATTGGAACAGCAGAATTGCGAAAAATTTGTTGTCTTCTCAACCATTTCCTAGCTTCAAACTCCCATATCTCGCGAACGGATTGACCTAACCCAACAATTCCTATATCATCTGAAAGTAGAAACTCGCCCGATTACAGCGGTATGTGTATTTCTCCCCTAGGCCATTCTGGATAAGCGATTGGAGCAGCAGAAATGCGAAAAATTTTTTGTCTTGTCAACCATTTCTTAGATTCAAAGTCCCATATCTCGCGGACGGATTGACCAAACCCAAAAATTCCTGCTGCGTCTGAAAGTAGAAACTCGCCCTATTACAACGGTATGTGCATTGTTTCCCTAGGCCATTCTTGTTAAGCGTTTGGAGCAGCAGAATTGCGAAAAATTTGTTGTCTTCTCAACCATTTCTCAGCTTCAAACTCCCATATCTCGCGAACGGATTGACCTAACCCAACAATTCCTATTGCATCTGAAAGTAGAAACACGCCCGATTACAACGGTATGTGTATTTTTCCCCTAGGCCATTCTGGTTAAGCGATTGGAGCAGCAGAAGTGCGAAAAATTTGTTGTCTTGTCAAGCATTTCTTAGCTTCAATGTCCCATATCTCGCCAACGGATTGACCAAACCCAAAAATTCCTTATGCGTCTGAATATAGAAACTCGCCCGATTACAACGGTATGGGTATTTTACCCCTAGGCCATTCTGGTTAAGCGATTGGAGCAGCAGAAGTGCGAAAAATTTGTTGTCTTCTCAACCATTTCTTAGCTTCAAACTCCCATATCTCGAGAACGGATTGACCTAACCCAAAAATTCCTATTGCATCTGAAAGTAGGAACTCGCCCGATTACAACGGTATGTGTATTTTTCCCGTAGGCGGTTCTGATTAAGCGATTGGAGCAGCAGAAGTGCCAAAAATTTGTTGTCTTGTCAACCATTTCTTAGCTTCAAAGTCCCATATCTCGCGAACGTATTGACCAAACCCAGAAGTACCTGATGGGTCTGAAAGTAGAAACTCGCCCGATTACAACGGTTTGTGTATTTTTCCCCTAGGCCATCCTGGTTATGCGATTGGAGCAGCAGAATTGCGAAAAATTTGTTGTCTTCTCCACCATTTCTTAGCTTCAAACTCTCATATCTCGAGAACGGATTGACCTAACCCAACAATTCCTATTGCATCTGAAAGTAGAAACTCGCCCGATTACAACGGTATGTGTATTTTTCCCCTAGGCAATTCTGGTAGAGCGATTGGAGCAGCAGAATTGCGAAAAATTTGTTGTCTTCTCAACCATTTCTTTGCTTCAAACACCCATATCTCGCGAACGGATTGACCTAACCCAAAAATTCCTATTGCATCTGAAAGTAGAAACTCGCCCGATTACAACGATCGGTGTGTTTTTCCCCTAGGACATTCTGGTTAAGCGAATGGAGCAGCAGAATTGCGAAAAATTTGTTGTCTCCTCAACCATTTCTTAGCTTCAAACTCTCATATCTCGAGAACGGATTGACCTAACCCAACAATTCCTATTGCATCTGAAAGTAGAAACTCGCCCGATTACGACGGTATGTGTATTTTTTCCCTGGGCCATTGTGGTTAAGCGTTTGGAGCAGCAGAATTGCGAAAAATTTGTTGTCTTCTCAACCATTTCCTAGCTTTAAACTCCCATATCTCGCGAACGGATTGACCTAACCCAACAATTCCTATTGCATCTGAAAGTAGAAACTCGCCCGATTACAACGGTATGTGTATTTTTCCCCTGGGCCATTGTGGTTAAGCGATTGGAGCAGCAGAATTGCAAAAAATTTGTTGTCTTCTCAACCATTTCCTAGCTTCAAACTCCCATATCTCGCGAACGGATTGACCTAACCCAAAAATTCTTATTGCATCTGAAAGTAGAAACTCTCCCGATTACAAAGGTATATGTATTTTTTCCCTTGGCCATTCTGGTTAAGCGTTTGGAGCAGCAGAATTGCGAAAAATTTGTTGTCTTCTCAACCACATCTTAGCTCCAAACTCCCATATCTCGAGAACGGATTGACCTAACCCAAAAATTCCTATTGCATCTGAAAGTAGAAACTCGCCCGATTACAAAGGTATGTGTATTTTTCCCCTAGGCCATTCTGGTTAAGCGATTGGAGCAGCAGAATTGCAAAAAATTTGTTGTCCTCTCAACCATTTCCTAGCTTCAAACTCCCATATCCCGCGAACGGATTGACCTAACCCAAAAATTCTTATTGCATCTGAAAGTAGAAACTCTCCCGATTACAAAGGTATATGTATTTTTTCCCTTGGCCATTCTGGTTAAGCGTTTGGAGCAGCAGAATTGCGAAAAATTTGTTGTGTTCTCCACCATTTCTTAGCTTCAAACTCTCATATCTCGAGAACGGATTGACCTAACCCAAAAATTCCTATTGCATCTGAAAGTAGAAACTCGCCCGATTACAACGGTATGTTTATTTTTCCCCTAGGCCATTCTGGTTAAGCGATTGGAGCAGCAGAAGTGGGAAAAATTTGTTGTCTTGTCAAACATTTCTTAGCTTCAAAGTCCCATATCTCGCGAACGGATTGACCAAGCCCAAAAATTCCTGCTGCGTCTGAAAGTAGAAACTCGCCCGATTACAACGGTATGTGTATTTTTCCCCTAGGCCATTCTGGTTAAGCGATTGGAGCAGCAGAAGTGCGAAAAATTTGTTGTCTTGTCAAACATTTCTTAGCTTCAAAGTCCCATATCTCGCGAACGGATTGACCAAGCCCAAAAATTCCTGCAGCGTCTGAAAGTAGAAACTCGCCCGATTACAACGGTATGTGTATTTTTTCCCTAGGCAATTCTGGTTAAGCGATTGGAGCAGCAGAAGTGCGAAAAATTTGTTGTCTTCTCAACCATTTCTTAGCTTCAAACTCCCATATCTCGAGAACGGATTGACCTAACCCAAAAATTCCTATTGCATCTGAAAGTAGAAACACGCCCGATTACAACGGTATGTGTATTTTTCCCCTAGGCCATTCTGGTTAAGCGATTGGAGCAGCAGAAGTGCGAAAAATTTGTTGTCTTGTCAAGCATTTCTTAGCTTCAATGTCCCATATCTCGCCAACGGATTGACCAAACCCAAAAATTCCTTATGCGTCTGAATATAGAAACTCGCCCGATTACAACGGTATGGGTATTTATTCCCTAGGCCATTCTGGTTAAGCGATTGGAGCAGCAGAAGTGCGAAAAATTTGTTGTCTCGTCAACCATTTCTTAGCTTCAAACTCCCATATCTCGAGAACGGATTGACCTAACCCAAAAATTCCTATTACATCTGAAAGTAGAAACTCGCCCGATTACAGCGGTATGTGTATTTTTCCCCTAGGCCATTCTGGTTAAGCGATTGGAGCAGCAGAAGTGCAAAGAATTTGTTGTCTTGTCAAGCATTTCTTAGCTTCCATGTCCCATATCTCGCCAACGGATTGAACAAACCCAAAAATTCCTTATGCGTCTGAAAGTAGAAACTCGCCCGATTACAACGGTATGGGTATTTTTCCCCTAGGCCATCCTGGTTATGCGATTGGAGCAGCAGAATTGCGAAAAATTTGTTGTCCTCTCAACCATTTCTTAGTTCCAAACTCCCATATCTCGAGATCGGAATGACCGAACCCAAAAATTCCTATTGTATCTGAAAGTAGAAACTCGCCCGATTACAGCGGTATGTGTATTTTTCTCCTAGGCCATCCTGGTTATGCGATTGGAGCAGCAGAAGTGCGAAAAATTTGTTGTCTTCTCAACCATCTCTTAGCTCCAAAGTCCCATATCTCGAGATCGGATTGACCAAACCCTAAAATTCCTATTGCATCTGAAAGTAGAAACTCGCCCGATTACAACGGTTTGTGTATTTCCCCCCTAGGCCATCCTGGTTATGCGATTGGAGCAGCAGAAGTGCGAAAAATTTGTTGTCTTCTCAACCATCTCTTAGCTCCAAAGTCCCATATCTCGAGATCGGATTGACCTAACCCAAAAATTTTTATTGCATCTGAAAGTAGAATCTCGCCCGATTACAACGGTATGTGTATTTTTCCCCCAGGCCATTCTGGTTAAGCGATTGGAACAGCAGAATTGCGAAAAATTTGTTGTCTTCTAAACCATTTCCTAGCTTCAAACTCCCATATCTCGCCAACGGATTGACCAAACCCAAAAATTCCTTATGCGTCTGAATGTAGAAACTCGCCCGATTACAACGGTATGGGTATTTATTCCCTAGGCCATTCTGGTTAAGCGATTGGAGCAGCAGAAGTGCGAAAAATTTGTTGTCTCGTCAACCATTTCTTAGCTTCAAAGTCCCATATCTCGCGGACGGATTGACCAAACCCAAAAATTCCTGCAGCGTCTAAAAGTAGAAACTCGCCCGATTGCAAAGATATGTGTATTTTTCCCCTAGGCCATTCTGGTTAAGCGAATGGAGCAGCAGAAGTGCGTAAAAATTTGTTGTCTTCTCAACCATTTCTTAGCTTCAACCTCCCATATCTCGCGAACGGAGTGACCTAACCCAAAAATTCCTATTGCATCTGAAAGTAGAAACTCGCCCGATTACAATGATATGTGTATTTTTCCCCTAGGCCATTCTGGTTAAGCGATTGGAGCAGCAGAAGTGCGAAAAATTTGTTGTCTTGTCAAGCATTTCTTAGCTTCAATGTCCCATATCTCGCCAACGGATTGACCAAACCCAAAAATTCCTTATGCGTCTGAATGTAGAAACTCGCCCGATTACAACGGTATGGGTATTTATTCCCTAGGCCATTCTGGTTAAGCGATTGGAGCAGCAGAGGTGCGAAAAATTTGTTGTCTCGTCAACCATTTCTTAGCTTCAAAGTCCCATATCTCGCGGACGGATTGACCAAACCCAAAAATTCCTGCAGCGTCTGAAAGTAGAAACTCGCCCGATTACAACGGAATGTATATTTTTTCCCTAGGCCATTCTTGTTAAGCGTTTGGAGCAGCAGAATTGCGAAAAATTTGTTGTCTTCTCAACAATCTCTTAGCTTCAAACTCCCATATCTCGAGAACGGATTGACCTAACCCAAAAATTCCTATTACATCTGAAAGTAGAAACTCGCCCGATTACAGCGGTATGTGTATTTTTCCCCTAGGCCATTCTGGTTAAGCGATTGGAGCAGCAGAATTGCGAAAAATTTGTTGTCTTGTCAAGCATTTCTTAGCTTCAATGTCCCATATCTCGCCAACGGATTGACCAAACCCAAAAATTCCTTATGCGTCTGAATGTAGAAACTCGCCCGATTACAACGGTATGGGTATTTCTTCCCTAGGCCATTCTGGTTAAGCGATTGGAGCAGCAGAAGTGCGAAAAATTTGTTGTCTCGCCAACCATTTCTTAGCTTCAAAGTCCCATATCTCGCGGACGGATTGACCAAACCCAAAAATTCCTGCAGCGTCTAAAAGTAGAAACTCGCCCGATTGCAACGATATGTGTATTTTTCCCCTAGGCCATTCTGGTTAAGCGAATGGAGCAGCAGAAGTGCGAAAAAATTGTTGTCTTCTCAACCATTTCTTAGCTTCAACCTCCCATATCTCGCGAACGGAGTGACCTAACCCAAAAATTCCTATTGCATCTGAAAGTAGAAACTCAGCCGATTACAATGATATGTGTATTTTTCCCCTAGGCCATTCTGGTTAAGCGAATGGAGCAGCGGAAGTGCGAAAAATTTGTGGTCTTCTCAACCATCTCTTAGCTCCAAAGTCCCATATCTCGAGATCGGATTGACCAAACCCAAAAATTCCTATTGCATCTGAAAGTAGAAACTCGCCAGATTACAACGGTATGTGTATTTTTCCCCTAGGCCATTCTGGTGAAGCGATTGGAGCAGCAGAATTGCGAAAAAATTTGTTGTCTTCTCAACCATTTCCTAGCTTCAAACTCCCATATCTCGCGAACGGATTGACCTAACCCAACAATTCCTATTGCATCTGAAAGTAGAAACTCGCCCGATTACAACGGTATGTGTATTTTTCTCCTAGGCCATTCTGGTTAAGCGATTGGAGCAGCAGAAGTGCGAAAAATTTGTTGTCTTGTCAACCATTTCTCAGCTTCAAACTTCCATATCTCGAGAACGGATTGACCAAACCCAAAAGTTCCTGATGCGTCTGAAAGTAGAAACTCGCCCGATTACAACGGTATGGGTATTTTTCCCCTAGGCCATCCTGGTTATGCGATTGGAGCAGCAGAAGTGCGAAAAATTTGTGGTCCTCTCAACCATCTCTTAGCTCCAAAGTCCCATATCTCGAGATCGGATTGATCAAACCCAAAAATTCCTATTGCATCTGAAAGTAGAAACTCGCCCGATTACAACGGTATGTGTATTTTTCCCCTAGGCCATTCTGGTGAAGCGATTGGAGCAGCAGAATTGCGAAAAAATTTGTTGTCTTCTCAACCATTTCTTAGCTTCAACCTCCCATATCTCGCGAATGGAGTGACCTAACCCAAAAATTCCTATTGCATCTGAAAGTAGAAACTCGCCCGATTACAACGGTATGTGTATTTTTCCCCTAGGCCATTCTGGTGAAGCGATTGGAGCAGCAGAATTGCGAGAAAATTTGTTGTCTTCTCAACCATTTCCTAGCTTCAAACTCCCATATCTCGCGAACGGATTGACCTAACCCAACAATTCCTATTGCATCTGAAAGTAGAAACTCGCCCGATTACAACGGTATGTGTATTTTTCCCCTAGGCCATTCTGGTTAAGCGATTGGAGCAGCAGAATTGCGAAAAAATTTGTTGTCTTCTCAACCATTTCCTAGCTTCAAACTCCCATATCTCGCGAACGGATTGACCAAACCCAACAATTTCTATTGCATCTGAAAGTAGAAACTCGCCCGATTTCAACGGAATGTGTATTTTTTCCCTAGGCCATTCTTGTTAAGCGTTTGGAGCAGCAGAATTGCGAAAAATTTGTTGTCTTCTCAACAATTCCTTAGCTTCAAACTCCCATATCTCGAGAACGGATTGACCTAACCCAAAAATTCCTATTACATCTGAAAGCAGAAACTCGCCCGATTACAGCGGTATGTGTATTTTTCCCCTAGGCCATTCTGGTTAAGCGATTGGAGCAGCAGAAGTGCGAAAAATTTGTTGTCTCGTCAACCATTTCTTAGCTTCAACCTCCCATATCTCGCGAACGGAGTGACCTAACCCAAAAATTCCTATTGCATCTGAAAGTAGAAACTCGCCCGATTACAATGATATGTGTATTTTTCCCCTAGGCCATTCTGGTTAAGCGATTGGAGCAGCAGAAGTGCGAAAAATTTGTTGTCTTGTCAAGCATTTCTTAGCTTCAATGTCCCATATCTCGCCAACGGATTGACCAAACCCAAAAATTCCTTATGCGTCTGAATGTAGAAACTCGCCCGATTACAACGGTATGGGTATTTATTCCCTAGGCCATTCTGGTTAAGCGATTGGAGCAGCAGAGGTGCGAAAAATTTGTTGTCTCCTCAACCATTTCTTAGCTTCAAAGTCCCATATCTCGCGGACGGATTGACCAAACCCAAAAATTCCTGCAGCGTCTGAAAGTAGAAACTCGCCCGATTACAACGGAATGTATATTTTTTCCCTAGGCCATTCTTGTTAAGCGTTTGGAGCAGCAGAATTGCGAAAAATTTGTTGTCTTCTCAACAATCTCTTAGCTTCAAACTCCCATATCTCGAGAACGGATTGACCTAACCCAAAAATTCCTATTACATCTGAAAGTAGAAACTCGCCCGATTACAGCGGTATGTGTATTTTTCCCCTAGGCCATTCTGGTTAAGCGATTGGAGCAGCAGAATTGCGAAAAATTTGTTGTCTTGTCAAGCATTTCTTAGCTTCAATGTCCCATATCTCGCCAACGGATTGACCAAACCCAAAAATTCCTTATGCGTCTGAATGTAGAAACTCGCCCGATTACAACGGTATGGGTATTTCTTCCCTAGGCCATTCTGGTTAAGCGATTGGAGCAGCAGAAGTGCGAAAAATTTGTTGTCTCGCCAACCATTTCTTAGCTTCAAAGTCCCATATCTCGCGGACGGATTGACCAAACCCAAAAATTCCTGCAGCGTCTAAAAGTAGAAACTCGCCCGATTGCAACGATATGTGTATTTTTCCCCTAGGCCATTCTGGTTAAGCGAATGGAGCAGCAGAAGTGCGAAAAAATTGTTGTCTTCTCAACCATTTCTTAGCTTCAACCTCCCATATCTCGCGAACGGAGTGACCTAACCCAAAAATTCCTATTGCATCTGAAAGTAGAAACTCAGCCGATTACAATGATATGTGTATTTTTCCCCTAGGCCATTCTGGTTAAGCGAATGGAGCAGCGGAAGTGCGAAAAATTTGTGGTCTTCTCAACCATCTCTTAGCTCCAAAGTCCCATATCTCGAGATCGGATTGACCAAACCCAAAAATTCCTATTGCATCTGAAAGTAGAAACTCGCCAGATTACAACGGTATGTGTATTTTTCCCCTAGGCCATTCTGGTGAAGCGATTGGAGCAGCAGAATTGCGAAAAAATTTGTTGTCTTCTCAACCATTTCCTAGCTTCAAACTCCCATATCTCGCGAACGGATTGACCTAACCCAACAATTCCTATTGCATCTGAAAGTAGAAACTCGCCCGATTACAACGGTATGTGTATTTTTCTCCTAGGCCATTCTGGTTAAGCGATTGGAGCAGCAGAAGTGCGAAAAATTTGTTGTCTTGTCAACCATTTCTCAGCTTCAAACTTCCATATCTCGAGAACGGATTGACCAAACCCAAAAGTTCCTGATGCGTCTGAAAGTAGAAACTCGCCCGATTACAACGGTATGGGTATTTGTCCCCTAGGCCATCCTGGTTATGCGATTGGAGCAGCAGAAGTGCGAAAAATTTGTGGTCCTCTCAACCATCTCTTAGCTCCAAAGTCCCATATCTCGAGATCGGATTGATCAAACCCAAAAATTCCTATTGCATCTGAAAGTAGAAACTCGCCCGATTACAACGGTATGTGTATTATTCCCCTAGGCCATTCTGGTGAAGCGATTGGAGCAGCAGAATTGCGAAAAAATTTGTTGTCTTCTCAACCATTTCTTAGCTTCAACCTCCCATATCTCGCGAATGGAGTGACCTAACCCAAAAATTCCTATTGCATCTGAAAGTAGAAACTCGCCCGATTACAACGGTATGTGTATTTTTCCCCTAGGCCATTCTGGTGAAGCGATTGGAGCAGCAGAATTGCGAAAAAATTTGTTGTCTTCTCAACCATTTCCTAGCTTCAAACTCCCATATCTCGCGAACGGATTGACCTAACCCAACAATTCCTATTGCATCTGAAAGTAGAAACTCGCCCGATTACAACGGTATGTGTATTTTTCCCCTAGGCCATTCTGGTTAAGCGATTGGAGCAGCAGAATTGCGAAAAAATTTGTTGTCTTCTCAACCATTTCCTAGCTTCAAACTCCCATATCTCGCGAACGGATTGACCAAACCCAACAATTTCTATTGCATCTGAAAGTAGAAACTCGCCCGATTTCAACGGAATGTGTATTTTTTCCCTAGGCCATTCTTGTTAAGCGTTTGGAGCAGCAGAATTGCGAAAAATTTGTTGTCTTCTCAACAATTCCTTAGCTTCAAACTCCCATATCTCGAGAACGGATTGACCTAACCCAAAAATTCCTATTACATCTGAAAGTAGAAACTCGCCCGATTACAGCGGTATGTGTATTTTTCCCCTAGGCCATTCTGGTTAAGCGATTGGAGCAGCAGAAGTGCGAAAAATTTGTTGTCTTGTCAGCCATTTCCTAGCTTCAAACTCCCATATCTCCCGAACGGATTGACCTAACCCAACAATTCCTATTGCATCTGAAAGTAGAAACTTGCCCGATTTCAACGATATGTGTATTTTTCCCCTAGGCCATTCTGGTTAAGCGAATGGAGCAGCAGAATTGCGAAAAAATTTGTTGTCTTCTCAACCATCTCTTAGCTCCAAAGTCCCATATCTCGAGATCGGATTGACCAAACCCAAAAATTCCTATTGCATCTGAAAGTAGAAACTCGCCCGATTACAACGGTATGTGTATTTTTCCCCTAGGCCATTCTGGTGAAGCGATTGGAGCAGCAGAATTGCGAAAAAATTTGTTGTCTTCTCAACCATTTCCTAGCTTCAAACTCCCATATCTCCCGAACGGATTGACCTAACCCAAAAATTCCTATTACATCTGAAAGTAGAAACTCGCCCGATTACAGTGGTATGTGTATTTTTCCCCTAGGCCATTCTGGTTAAGCGATTGGAGCAGCAGAAGTGCGAAAAATTTGTTGTCTTGTCAAGCATTTCTTAGCTTCAATGTCCAATATCTCGCCAACGGATTGACCAAACCCAAAAATTCCTTATGCGTCTGAAAGTAGAAACTCGCCCGATTACAACGGTATGGGTATTTATTCCCTAGGCCATTCTGGTTAAGCGATTGGAGCAGCAGAAGTGCGAAAAATTTGTTGTCTCGTCAACCATTTCTTAGCTTCAAAGTCCCATATCTCTGCGGACGGATTGACCAAACCCAAAAATTCCTGCAGCGTCTGAAAGTAGAAACTCGCCCGATTACAACGGTATGTGTACTTTTTCCCTAGGCCATTCTTGTTAAGCGTTTGGAGCAGCAAAATTGAGAAAAATTTGTTGTCTTCTCAACATGTCTTAGCTTCATACTCCCATATATCGAGAACGGATTGACCAAACCCAAAAGTTCCTGATGCGTCTGAATGTAGAGACTCGCCCGATTACAACGGTATGGGTATTTTTTCCCTAGGCCTTTCTGGTTAAGCGAATGGAGCAGCAGAATTGCGAAAAAATTTGTTGTCTTCTCAACCATCTCTTAGCTCCAAAGTCCCATATCTCGAGATCGGATTGACCAAACCCAAAAATTCCTATTGCATCTGAAAGTAGAAACTCGCCCGATTACAACGGTATGTGTATTTTTCCCCTAGGCCATTCTGGTGAAGCGATTGGAGCAGCAGAATTGCGAAAAAATTTGTTGTCTTCTCAACCATTTCTTAGCTTCAACCTCCCATATCTCGCGAACGGAGTGACCTAACCCAAAAATTCCTATTGCGTCTGAAAGTAGAAACTCGCCCGATTACAACGGTATGTGTATTTTTCCCCTAGGCCATTCTGGTGAAGCGATTGGAGCAGCAGAATTGCGAAAAAATTTGTTGCCTTCTCAACCATTTCCTAGCTTCAAACTCCCATATCTCCCGAACGGATTGACCTAACCCAAAAATTCCTATTACATCTGAAAGTAGAAACTCGCCCGATTACAGCGGTATGTGTATTTTTCCCCTAGGCCATTCTGGTTAAGCGATTGGAGCAGCAGAATTGCGAAAAATTTGTTGTCTTCTCAACCATTTCTTAGTTCCAAACTCCCATATCTCGAGATCGGAATGACCTAACCCAAAAATTCCTATTGTATCTGAAAGTAGAAACTCGCCCGATTACAGCGGTATGTGTATTTTTCCCCTAGGCCATCCTGGTTATGCGATTGGAGCAGCAGAAGTGCGAAAAATTTGTTGTCTTCTCAACCATCTCTTAGCTCCAAAGTCCCATATCTCGAGATCGGATTGACCAAACCCTAAAATTCCTATTGCATCTGAAAGTAGAAACTCGCCCGATTACAACGGTTTGTGTATTTCCCCCCTAGGCCATCCTGGTTATGCGATTGGAGCAGCAGAAGTGCGAAAAATTTGTTGTCTTCTCAACCATCTCTTAGCTCCAAAGTCCCATATCTCGAGATCGGATTGACCTAACCCAAAAATTTTTATTGCATCTGAAAGTAGAATCTCGCCCGATTACAACGGTATGTGTATTTTCCCCCCAGGCCATTCTGGTTAAGCGATTGGAACAGCAGAATTGCGAAAAATTTGTTGTCTTCTAAACCATTTCCTAGCTTCAAACTCCCATATCTCGCGAACGGATTGACCTAACCCAACAATTCCTATATCATCTGAAAGTAGAAACTCTCCCGATTACAGCGGTATGTGTATTTCTACCCTAGGCCATTCTGGATAAGCGATTGGAGCAGCAGAAGTGCGAAAAATTTGTTGTCTTCTCAACCATTTCTCAGCTTCAAACTTCCATATCTCGAGAACGGATTGACCAATCCCAAAAGTTCCTGATGCGTCTGAAAGTAGAAACTCGCCCGATTACAACGGTATGGGTATTTTTCCCCTAGGCCATCCTGGTTATGCGATTGGAGCAGCAGAAGTGCGAAAAATTTGTTGTCTCCTCAACCATCTCTTAGCTCCAAAGTCCCATATCTCGAGATCGGATTGACCAAACCCTAAAATTCCTATTGCATCTGAAAGTAGAAACTCGCCCGATTACAACGGTGTGTGTATTTTTCCCCTAGGCCATTCTGGTGAAGCGATTGGAGCAGCAGAATTGCGAAAAAATTTGTTGTCTTCTCAACCATTTCTTAGCTTCAACCTCCAATATCTCGCGAACGGAGTGACCTAACCCAAAAATTCCTATTGCATCTGAAAGTAGAAACTCGCCCGATTACAACGGTATGTGTATTTTTCCCCTAGGCCATTCTGGTGAAGCGATTGGAGCAGCAGAATTGCGAAATATTTGTTGTCTACTCAACCATTTCCTAGCTTCAAACTCCCATATCTCGCGAACGGATTGACCTAACCCAACAATTCCTATTACACCTGAAAGTAGAAACTCGCCCGATTACAGCGGTATGTGTATTTTTCCCCTAGGCCATTCTGGTTAAGCGATTGGAGCAGCAGAAGTGCGAAAAATTTGTTGTCTTGTCAAGCATTTCTTAGCTTCAATGTCCCATATCTCGCCAACGGATTGACCAAACCCAAAAATTCCTTATGCGTCTGAATGTAGAAACTCGCCCGATTACAACGGTATGGGTATTTATTCCCTAGGCCATTCTGGTTAAGCGATTGGAGCAGCAGAAGTGCGAAAAATTTGTTGTCTCGTCAACCATTTCTTAGCTTCAAAGTCCCATATCTCGCGGACGGATTGACCAAACCCAAAAATTCCTGCAGCGTCTAAAAGTAGAAACTCGCCCGATTGCAAAGATATGTGTATTTTTCCCCTAGGCCATTCTGGTTAAGCGAATGGAGCAGCAGAAGTGCGTAAAAATTTGTTGTCTTCTCAACCATTTCTTAGCTTCAACCTCCCATATCTCGCGAACAAAGTGACCTAACCCAAAAATTCCTATTGCATCTGAAAGTAGAAACTCGCCCGATTACAATGATATGTGTATTTTTCCCCTAGGCCATTCTGGTTAAGCGATTGGGGCAGCAGAAGTGCGAAAAATTTGTTGTCTTGTCAACCATTTCTTAGATTCAAAGTCCCATATCTCGCGAACGGATTGACCAAACCCAAAAATTCCTGCTGCGTCTGAAAGTAGAAACTCGCCCGATTACAACGGAATGTATATTTTTTCCCTAGGCCATTCTTGTTAAGCGTTTGGAGCAGCAGAATTGCGAAAAATTTGTTGTCTTCTCAACAATCTCTTAGCTTCAAACTCCCATATCTCGAGAACGGATTGACCTAACCCAAAAATTCCTATTACATCTGAAAGTAGAAACTCGCCCGATTACAGCGGTATGTGTATTTTTCCCCTAGGCCATTCTGGTTAAGCGATTGGAGCAGCAGAATTGCGAAAAATTTGTTGTCTTGTCAAGCATTTCTTAGCTTCAATGTCCCATATCTCGCCAACGGATTGACCAAACCCAAAAATTCCTTGTGCGTCTGAATGTAGAAACTCGCCCGATTACAACGGTATGGGTATTTCTTCCCTAGGCCATTCTGGTTAAGCGATTGGAGCAGCAGAAGTGCGAAAAATTTGTTGTCTCGCCAACCATTTCTTAGCTTCAAAGTCCCATATCTCGCGGACGGATTGACCAAACCCAAAAATTCCTGCAGCGTCTAAAAGTAGAAACTCGCCCGATTGCAACGATATGTGTATTTTTCCCCTAGGCCATTCTGGTTAAGCGAATGGAGCAGCAGAAGTGCGAAAAAATTGTTGTCTTCTCAACCATTTCTTAGCTTCAACCTCCCATATCTCGCGAACGGAGTGACCTAACCCAAAAATTCCTATTGCATCTGAAAGTAGAAACTCGCCCGATTACAATGATATGTGTATTTTTCCCCTAGGCCATTCTGGTTAAGCGAATGGAGCAGCGGAAGTGCGAAAAATTTGTGGTCTTCTCAACCATCTCTTAGCTCCAAAGTCCCATATCTCGAGATCGGATTGACCAAACCCAAAAATTCCTATTGCATCTGAAAGTAGAAACTCGCCCGATTACAACGGTATGTGTATTTTTCCCCTAGGCCATTCTGGTGAAGCGATTGGAGCAGCAGAATTGCGAAAAAATTTGTTGTCTTCTCAACCATTTCCTAGTTTCAAACTCCCATATCTCGCGAACGGATTGACCTAACCCAACAATTCCTATTGCATCTGAAAGTAGAAACTCGCCCGATTACAACGGTATGTGTATTTTTCTCCTAGGCCATTCTGGTTAAGCGATTGGAGCAGCAGAAGTGCGAAAAATTTGTTGTCTTGTCAACCATTTCTCAGCTTCAAACTTCCATATCTCGAGAACGGATTGACCAAACCCAAAAGTTCCTGATGCGTCTGAAAGTAGAAACTCGCCCGATTACAACGGTATGGGTATTTTTCCCCTAGGCCATCCTGGTTATGCGATTGGAGCAGCAGAAGTGCGAAAAATTTGTGGTCCTCTCAACCATCTCTTAGCTCCAAAGTCCCATATCTCGAGATCGGATTGATCAAACCCAAAAATTCCTATTGCATCTGAAAGTAGAAACTCGCCCGATTACAACGGTATGTGTATTTTTCCCCTAGGCCATTCTGGTGAAGCGATTGGAGCAGCAGAATTGCGAAAAAATTTGTTGTCTTCTCAACCATTTCTTAGCTTCAACCTCCCATATCTCGCGAATGGAGTGACCTAACCCAAAAATTCCTATTGCATCTGAAAGTAGAAACTCGCCCGATTACAACGGTATGTGTATTTTTCCCCTAGGCCATTCTGGTGAAGCGATTGGAGCAGCAGAATTGCGAGAAAATTTGTTGTCTTCTCAACCATTTCCTAGCTTCAAACTCCCATATCTCGCGAACGGATTGACCTAACCCAACAATTCCTATTGCATCTGAAAGTAGAAACTCGCCCGATTACAACGGTATGTGTATTTTTCCCCTAGGCCATTCTGGTTAAGCGATTGGAGCAGCAGAATTGCGAAAAAATTTGTTGTCTTCTCAACCATTTCCTAGCTTCAAACTCCCATATCTCGCGAACGGATTGACCAAACCCAACAATTCCTATTGCATCTGAAAGTAGAAACTCGCCCGATTTCAACGGAATGTGTATTTTTTCCCTAGGCCATTCTTGTTAAGCGTTTGGAGCAGCAGAATTGCGAAAAATTTGTTGTCTTCTCAACAATTCCTTAGCTTCAAACTCCCATATCTCGAGAACGGATTGACCTAACCCAAAAATTCCTATTACATCTGAAAGTAGAAACTCGCCCGATTACAGCGGTATGTGTATTTTTCCCCTATGCCATTCTGGTTAAGCGATTGGAGCAGCAGAAGTGCGAAAAATTTGTTGTCTTGTCAGCCATTTCCTAGCTTCAAACTCCCATATCTCCCGAACGGATTGACCTAACCCAACAATTCCTATTGCATCTGAAAGTAGAAACTTGCCCGATTTCAACGATATGTGTTTTTTTCCCCTAGGCCATTCTGGTTAAGCGAATGGAGCAGCAGAATTGCGAAAAAATTTGTTGTCTTCTCAACCATCTCTTAGCTCCAAAGTCCCATATCTCGAGATCGGATTGACCAAACCCAAAAATTCCTATTGCATCTGAAAGTAGAAACTCGCCCGATTACAACGGTATGTGTATTTTTCCCCTAGGCCATTCTGGTGAAGCGATTGGAGCAGCAGAATTGCGAAAAAATTTGTTGTCTTCTCAACCATTTCCTAGCTTCAAACTCCCATATCTCCCGAACGGATTGACCTAACCCAAAAATTCCTATTACATCTGAAAGTAGAAACTCGCCCGATTACAGTGGTATGTGTATTTTTCCCCTAGGCCATTCTGGTTAAGCGATTGGAGCAGCAGAAGTGCGAAAAATTTGTTGTCTTGTCAAGCATTTCTTAGCTTCAATGTCCAATATCTCGCCAACGGATTGACCAAACCCAAAAATTCCTTATGCGTCTGAAAGTAGAAACTCGCCCGATTACAACGGTATGGGTATTTATTCCCTAGGCCATTCTGGTTAAGCGATTGGAGCAGCAGAAGTGCGAAAAATTTGTTGTCTCGTCAACCATTTCTTAGCTTCAAAGTCCCATATCTCGCGGACGGATTGACCAAACCCAAAAATTCCTGCAGCGTCTGAAAGTAGAAACTCGCCCGATTACAACGGTATGTGTACTTTTTCCCTAGGCCATTCTTGTTAAGCATTTGGAGCAGCAAAATTGAGAAAAATTTGTTGTCTTCTCAACATGTCTTAGCTTCATACTCCCATATATCGAGAACGGATTGACCAAACCCAAAAGTTCCTGATGCGTCTGAATGTAGAGACTCGCCCGATTACAACGGTATGGGTATTTTTTCCCTAGGCCTTTCTGGTTAAGCGTTTGGAGCAGCAGAATTGTGAAAAATTTGTTGTCTTCTCAACCATTTCCTAGCTTCAAACTCCCATATCTCGCGAACGGATTGACCTAACCCAACAATTCCTATTGCATCTGAAAGTAGAAACTTGCCCGATTTCAACGATATGTGTATTTTTCCCCTAGGCCATTCTGGTTAAGCGAATGGAGCAGCAGAATTGCGAAAAAATTTGTTGTCTTCTCAACCATCTCTTAGCTCCAAAGTCCCATATCTCGAGATCGGATTGACCAAACCCAAAAATTCCTATTGCATCTGAAAGTAGAAACTCGCCCGATTACAACGGTATGTGTATTTTTCCCCTAGGCCATTCTGGTGAAGCGATTGGAGCAGCAGAATTGCGAAAAAATTTGTTGTCTTCTCAACCATTTCCTAGCTTCAAACTCCCATATCTCCCGAACGGATTGACCTAACCCAAAAATTCCTATTACATCTGAAAGTAGAAACTCGCCCGATTACAGTGGTATGTGTATTTTTCCCCTAGGCCATTCTGGTTAAGCGATTGGAGCAGCAGAAGTGCGAAAAATTTGTTGTCTTGTCAAGCATTTCTTAGCTTCAATGTCCAATATCTCGCCAACGGATTGACCAAACCCAAAAATTCCTTATGCGTCTGAAAGTAGAAACTCGCCCGATTACAACGGTATGGGTATTTATTCCCTAGGCCATTCTGGTTAAGCGATTGGAGCAGCAGAAGTGCGAAAAATTTGTTGTCTCGTCAACCATTTCTTAGCTTCAAAGTCCCATATCTCGCGGACGGATTGACCAAACCCAAAAATTCCTGCAGCGTCTGAAAGTAGAAACTCGCCCGATTACAACGGTATGTGTACTTTTTCCCTAGGCCATTCTTGTTAAGCGTTTGGAGCAGCAAAATTGAGAAAAATTTGTTGTCTTCTCAACATGTCTTAGCTTCATACTCCCATATATCGAGAACGGATTGACCAAACCCAAAAGTTCCTGATGCGTCTGAATGTAGAGACTCGCCCGATTACAACGGTATGGGTATTTTTTCCCTAGGCCTTTCTGGTTAAGCGTTTGGAGCAGCAGAATTGTGAAAAATTTGTTGTCTTCTCAACCATTTCTTAGCTTCAACCTCCCATATCTCGCGGACGGATTGACCTAACCCAACAATTCCTATTGCATCTGAAAGTAGAAACTCGCCCGATTTCAACGATATGTGTATTTTTCCCCTAGGCCATTCTGGTTAAGCGAATGGAGCAGCAGAATTGCGAAAAAATTTGTTGTCTTCTCAACCATCTCTTAGCTCCAAAGTCCCATATCTCGAGATCGGATTGACCAAACCCAAAAATTCCTATTGCATCTGAAAGTAGAAACTCGCCCGATTACAACGGTATGTGTATTTTTCCCCTAGGCCATTCTGGTGAAGCGATTGGAGCAGCAGAATTGCGAAAAAATTTGTTGTCTTCTCAACCATTTCTTAGCTTCAACCTCCCATATCTCGCGAACGGAGTGACCTAACCCAAAAATTCCTATTGCGTCTGAAAGTAGAAACTCGCCCGATTACAACGGTGTGTGTATTTTTCCCCTAGGCCATTCTGGTGAAGCGATTGGAGCAGCAGAATTGCGAAAAAATTTGTTGCCTTCTCAACCATTTCCTAGCTTCAAACTCCCATATCTCCCGAACGGATTGACCTAACCCAAAAATTCCTATTACATCTGAAAGTAGAAACTCGCCCGATTACAGCGGTATGTGTATTTTTCCCCTAGGCCATTCTGGTTAAGCGATTGGAGCAGCAGAAGTGCGAAAAATTTGTTGTCTTGTCAAGCATTTCTTAGCTTCAATGTCCAATATCTCGCCAACGGATTGACCAAACCCAAAAATTCCTTATGCGTCTGAAAGTAGAAACTCGCCCGATTACAACGGTATGGGTATTTATTCCCTAGGCCATTCTGGTTAAGCGATTGGAGCAGCAGAAGTGCGAAAAATTTGTTGTCTCGTCAACCATTTCTTAGCTTCAAAGTCCCATATCTCGCGGACGGATTGACCAAACCCAAAAATTCCTGCAGCGTCTGAAAGTAGAAACTCGCCCGATTGCAACGATATATGTATTTTTCCCCTAGGCCATTCTGGTTAAGCGAATGGAGCAGCAGAAGTGCGAAAAATTTGTTGTCTTCTCAACCATTTCTTAGCTTCAACCTCCCATATCTCGCGGACGGATTGACCTAACCCAACAATTCCTATTGCATCTGAAAGTAGAAACTCGCCCGATTTCAACGATATGTGTATTTTTCCCCTAGGCCATTCTGGTTAAGCGAATGGAGCAGCAGAATTGCGAAAAAATTTGTTGTCTTCTCAACCATCTCTTAGCTCCAAAGTCCCATATCTCGAGATCGGATTGACCAAACCCAAAAATTCCTATTGCATCTGAAAGTAGAAACTCGCCCGATTACAACGGTATGTGTATTTTTCCCCTAGGCCATTCTGGTGAAGCGATTGGAGCAGCAGAATTGCGAAAAAATTTGTTGTCTTCTCAACCATTTCTTAGCTTCAACCTCCCATATCTCGCGAACGAAGTGACCTAACCCAAAAATTCCTATTGCGTCTGAAAGTAGAAACTCGCCCGATTACAACGGTATGTGTATTTTTCCCCTAGGCCATTCTGGTGAAGCGATTGGAGCAGCAGAATTGCGAAAAAATTTGTTGTCTTCTCAACCATTTCCTAGCTTCAAACTCCCATATCTCCCGAACGGATTGACCTAACCCAAAAATTCCTATTACATCTGAAAGTAGAAACTCGCCCGATTACAGCGGTATGTGTATTTTTCCCCTAGGCCATTCTGGTTAAGCGATTGGAGCAGCAGAAGTGCGAAAAATTTGTTGTCTTGTCAAGCATTTCTTAGCTTCAATGTCCAATATCTCGCCAACGGATTGACCAAACCCAAAAATTCCTTATGCGTCTGAAAGTAGAAACTCGCCCGATTACAACGGTATGGGTATTTATTCCCTAGGCCATTCTGGTTAAGCGATTGGAGCAGCAGAAGTGCGAAAAATTTGTTGTCTTCTCAACATTTTCTTAGCTTCAACCTCCCACATCTCGCGAACCGATTGACCTAACCCAACAATTCCTATTGCATCTGAAAGTAGAAACTCGCCCGATTACAACGGTATGTGTATTTTTCCCCTAGGCCATTCTGGTTAAGCGATTGGAGCAGCAGAAGTGCGAAAAATTTGTTGTCTTGTCAACCATATCTTAGCTTCAAAGTCCCATATCTCGCGAACGGAGTGACCTAACCCAACAATTCCTATTGCATCTGAAAGTAGAAACTCGCCCGATTACAACGGTATGTGTATTTTTCCCCTAGGCCATTCTGGTTAAGCGATTGGAGCAGCAGAATTGCGAGAAAATTTGTTGTCTTCTCAACCATTTCCTAGTTTCAAACTCCCACATCTCGCGAACGGATTGACCTAACCCAACAATTCCTATTGCATCTGAAAGTAGAAACTCGCCCGATTACAGCGGTATGTGTATTTTTCCCCTAGGCCATTCTGGTTAAGCGAATGGAGCAGCAGAATTGCGAAAAATTTGTTGTCTTGTCAACCATTTCTTAGCATCAAAGTCCCATATCTCGCGAACGGATTGACCAAACACAAAAATTCCTGCTGCGTCTGAAAGTAGAAACTCGTCCGATTACAAAGGTATGTGTATTTTTTCCCTAGGCCATTCTGGTTAAGCGTTTGGAGCAGCAGAATTGCGAAAAATGTGTTGTCTTCTCAACCATTTCTTAGCTTCAAACACCCATATCTCGCGAACGGATTGACCTAACCCAAAAATTCCTATTGCATCTGAAAGTAGAAACTCGCCCGATTACAACGATCTGTGTATTTTTCCCCTATGCCATTCTGGTTAAGCGAATGGAGCAGCAGAATTGCGAAAAATTTGTTGTCTTCTCAACCATTTCTTAGGTTCAAACTCCCATATCTCGCGAACGGATTGACCAAACCCAAAAATTCCTATTGCATCTTAAAGTAGAAACTCGCCCGATTACAACGATATGTGTATTTTTCCCCTAGGCCATTCTGGTTAAGCGAATGGAGCAGCAGAAGTGCGAAAAATTTGTTGTCTTGTCAACCATTTCTTACCTTCAAAGTCCCATATCTCGCGGAGGGATTGACCAAACCCAAAAATTCCTGCTGCGTCTGAAAGTAGAAACTCGCCCGATTACAACGGAATGGGTATTTTTTCCCTAGGCCATTCTGGTTAAGCGTTTGGAGCAGCAGAATTGCGAAAAATGTGTTGTCTTCTCAACCATTTCTTAGCTTCAAACTCCCATATCTCGCGAACGGATTGACCAAACCCAAAAATTCCTATTGCATCTTAAAGTAGAAACTCGCCCGATTACAACGATATGTGTATTTTTCCCCTAGGCCATTCTGGTTAAGCGATTGGAGCAGCAGAAGTGCGAAAAATTTGTTGTCTTGTCAACCATATCTTAGCTTCAAAGTCCCATATCTCGCGAACGGAGTGACCTAACCCAACAATTCCTATTGCATCTGAAAGTAGAAACTCTCCCGATTACAACGGTATGTGTATTTTTCCCCTAGGCCATTCTGGTTAAGCGATTGGAGCAGCAGAAGTGCGAAAAATTTGTTGTCTCGTCAACCATTTCTTAGCTTCAAAGTCCCATATCTCGCGGACGGATTGACCAAACCCAAAAATTCCTGCAGCGTCTGAAAGTAGAAACTCGCCCGATTGCAACGATATATGTATTTTTCCCCTAGGCCATTCTGGTTAAGCGAATGGAGCAGCAGAAGTGCGAAAAATTTGTTGTCTGCTCAACCATTTCTTAGCTTCAAAGTCCCGTATCTCGCGAACGGATTGACCCAACCGAAAATTCCTGATGCGTCTGAAAGTAGAAACTCGCCCGATTACAACGGTATGTGTACTTTTTCCCTAGGCCATTCTTGTTAAGCGTTTGGAGCAGCAAAATTGAGAAAAATTTGTTGTCTTCTCAACATGTCTTAGCTTCATACTCCCATATATCGAGAACGGTTTGACCAAACCCAAAAGTTCCTGATGCGTCTGAATGTAGAGACTCGCCCGATTACAACGGTATGGGTATTTTTTCCCTAGGCCTTTCTGGTTAAGCGTTTGGAGCAGCAGAATTGTGAAAAATTTGTTGTCTTCTCAACCATTTCTTAGCTTCAACCTCCCATATCTCGCGGACGGATTGACCTAACCCAACAATTCCTATTGCATCTGAAAGTAGAAACTCGCCCGATTACAACGGTATGTGTATTTTTCCCCTAGGCCATTCTGGTTAAGCGATTGGAGCAGCAGAAGTGCGAAAAATTTGTTGTCTTGTCAACCATATCTTAGCTTCAAAGTCCCATATCTCGCGAACGGAGTGACCTAACCCAACAATTCCTATTGCATCTGAAAGTAGAAACTCGCCCGATTACAACGGTATGTGTATTTTTCCCCTAGGCCATTCTGGTTAAGCGATTGGAGCAGCAGTATTGCGAGAAAATTTGTTGTCTTCTCAACCATTTCCTAGTTTCAAACTCCCACATCTCGCGAACGGATTGACCTAACCCAACAATTCCTATTGCATCTGAAAGTAGAAACTCGCCCGATTACAGCGGTATGTGTATTTTTCCCCTAGGCCATTCTGGTTAAGCGAATTGAGCAGCAGAATTGCGAAAAATTTGTTGTCTTGTCAACCATTTCTTAGCTTCAAAGTCCCATATCTCGCGAACGGATTGACCAAACACAAAAATTCCTGCTGCGTCTGAAAGTAGAAACTCGTCCGATTACAAAGGTATGTGTATTTTTTCCCTAGGCCATTCTGGTTAAGCGTTTGGAGCAGCAGAATTGCGAAAAATGTGTTGTCTTCTCAACCATTTCTTAGCTTCAAACACCCATATCTCGCGAACGGATTGACCTAACCCAAAAATTCCTATTGCATCTGAAAGTAGAAACTCGCCCGATTACAACGATCTGTGTATTTTTCCCCTATGCCATTCTGGTTAAGCGAATGGAGCAGCAGAATTGCGAAAAATTTGTTGTCTTCTCAACCATTTCTTAGGTTCAAACTCCCATATCTCGCGAACGGATTGACCAAACCCAAAAATTCCTATTGCATCTTAAAGTAGAAACTCGCCCGATTACAACGATATGTGTATTTTTCCCCTAGGCCATTCTGGTTAAGCGAATGGAGCAGCAGAAGTGCGAAAAATTTGTTGTCTTGTCAACCATTTCTTACCTTCAAAGTCCCATATCTCGCGGAGGGATTGACCAAACCCAAAAATTCCTGCTGCGTCTGAAAGTAGAAACTCGCCCGATTACAACGGAATGGGTATTTTTTCCCTAGGCCATTCTGGTTAAGCGTTTGGAGCAGCAGAATTGCGAAAAATGTGTTGTCTTCTCAACCATTTCTTAGCTTCAAACACCCATATCTCGCGAACGGATTGACCTAACCCAAAAATTCCTATTGCATCTGAAAGTAGAAACTCGCTCGATTACAACGATCTGTGTATTTTTCCCCTATGCCATTCTGGTTAAGCGAATGGAGCAGCAGAATTGCGAAAAATATGTTGTCTTCTCAACCATTTCTTAGCTTCAAACTCCCATATCTCGCGAACGGATTGACCAAACCCAAAAATTCCTATTGCATCTTAAAGTAGAAACACGCCCGATTACAACGATATGTGTATTTTTCCCCTAGGCCATTCTGGTTAAGCGAATGGAGCAGCAGAAGTGCGAAAAATTTGTTGTCTTGTCAACCATTTCTTACCTTCAAAGTCCCATATCTCGCGGAGGGATTGACCAAACCCAAAAATTCCTGCTGCGTCTGAAAGTAGAAACTCGCCCGATTACAACGGTATGGGTATTTTTCCCCTAGGCCATCCTGGTTATGCGATTGGAGCAGCAGAAGTGCGAAAAATTTGTGGTCTTCTCAACCATCTCTTAGCTCCAAAGTCCCATATCTCGCGGACGGATTGACCAAACCCAAAAATTCCTGCAGCGTCTGAAAGTAGAAACTCGCCCGATTGCAACGATATATGTATTTTTCCCCTAGGCCATTCTGGTTAAGCGAATGGAGCAGCAGAAGTGCGAAAAATTTGTTGTCTGCTCAACCATTTCTTAGCTTCAAAGTCCCGTATCTCGCGAACGGATTGACCCAACCGAAAATTCCTGATGCGTCTGAAAGTAGAAACTCGCCCGATTACAACGGTATGTGTACTTTTTCCCTAGGCCATTCTTGTTAAGCGTTTGGAGCAGCAAAATTGAGAAAAATTTGTTGTCTTCTCAACATGTCTTAGCTTCATACTCCCATATATCGAGAACGGTTTGACCAAACCCAAAAGTTCCTGATGCGTCTGAATGTAGAGACTCGCCCGATTACAACGGTATGGGTATTTTTTCCCTAGGCCTTTCTGGTTAAGCGTTTGGAGCAGCAGAATTGTGAAAAATTTGTTGTCTTCTCAACCATTTCTTAGCTTCAACCTCCCATATCTCGCGGACGGATTGACCTAACCCAACAATTCCTATTGCATCTGAAAGTAGAAACTCGCCCGATTACAACGGTATGTGTATTTTTCCCCTAGGCCATTCTGGTTAAGCGATTGGAGCAGCAGAAGTGCGAAAAATTTGTTGTCTTGTCAACCATATCTTAGCTTCAAAGTCCCATATCTCGCGAACGGAGTGACCTAACCCAACAATTCCTATTGCATCTGAAAGTAGAAACTCGCCCGATTACAACGGTATGTGTATTTTTCCCCTAGGCCATTCTGGTTAAGCGATTGGAGCAGCAGTATTGCGAGAAAATTTGTTGTCTTCTCAACCATTTCCTAGTTTCAAACTCCCACATCTCGCGAACGGATTGACCTAACCCAACAATTCCTATTGCATCTGAAAGTAGAAACTCGCCCGATTACAGCGGTATGTGTATTTTTCCCCTAGGCCATTCTGGTTAAGCGAATTGAGCAGCAGAATTGCGAAAAATTTGTTGTCTTGTCAACCATTTCTTAGCTTCAAAGTCCCATATCTCGCGAACGGATTGACCAAACACAAAAATTCCTGCTGCGTCTGAAAGTAGAAACTCGTCCGATTACAAAGGTATGTGTATTTTTTCCCTAGGCCATTCTGGTTAAGCGTTTGGAGCAGCAGAATTGCGAAAAATGTGTTGTCTTCTCAACCATTTCTTAGCTTCAAACACCCATATCTCGCGAACGGATTGACCTAACCCAAAAATTCCTATTGCATCTGAAAGTAGAAACTCGCCCGATTACAACGATCTGTGTATTTTTCCCCTATGCCATTCTGGTTAAGCGAATGGAGCAGCAGAATTGCGAAAAATTTGTTGTCTTCTCAACCATTTCTTAGGTTCAAACTCCCATATCTCGCGAACGGATTGACCAAACCCAAAAATTCCTATTGCATCTTAAAGTAGAAACTCGCCCGATTACAACGATATGTGTATTTTTCCCCTAGGCCATTCTGGTTAAGCGAATGGAGCAGCAGAAGTGCGAAAAATTTGTTGTCTTGTCAACCATTTCTTACCTTCAAAGTCCCATATCTCGCGGAGGGATTGACCAAACCCAAAAATTCCTGCTGCGTCTGAAAGTAGAAACTCGCCCGATTACAACGGAATGGGTATTTTTTCCCTAGGCCATTCTGGTTAAGCGTTTGGAGCAGCAGAATTGCGAAAAATGTGTTGTCTTCTCAACCATTTCTTAGCTTCAAACACCCATATCTCGCGAACGGATTGACCTAACCCAAAAATTCCTATTGCATCTGAAAGTAGAAACTCGCTCGATTACAACGATCTGTGTATTTTTCCCCTATGCCATTCTGGTTAAGCGAATGGAGCAGCAGAATTGCGAAAAATATGTTGTCTTCTCAACCATTTCTTAGCTTCAAACTCCCATATCTCGCGAACGGATTGTCCAAACCCAAAAATTCCTATTGCATCTTAAAGTAGAAACACGCCCGATTACAACGATATGTGTATTTTTCCCCTAGGCCATTCTGGTTAAGCGAATGGAGCAGCAGAAGTGCGAAAAATTTGTTGTCTTGTCAACCATTTCTTACCTTCAAAGTCCCATATCTCGCGGAGGGATTGACCAAACCCAAAAATTCCTGCTGCGTCTGAAAGTAGAAACTCGCCCGATTACAACGGTATGGGTATTTTTCCCCTAGGCCATCCTGGTTATGCGATTGGAGCAGCAGAAGTGCGAAAAATTTGTGGTCTTCTCAACCATCTCTTAGCTCCAAAGTCCCATATCTCGAGATCGGATTGACCAAACCCAAAAATTCCTATTGCATCTGAAAGTAGAAACTCGCCCGATTACAACGGTATGTGTGTTTTTCCCCTAGGCCATTCTGGTGAAGCGATTGGAGCAGCAGAATTGCGAAAAAATTTGTTGTCTTCTCAACCATTTCTTAGCTTCAACCTCCCATATCTCGCGAATGGAGTGACCTAACCCAAAAATTCCTATTGCATCTGAAAGTAGAAACTCGCCCGATTACAAAGGTATGTGTATTTTTCCCCTAGGCCATTCTGGTGAAGCGATTGGAGCAGCAGAATTGCGAAAAAATTTGTTGTCTTCTCAACCATTTCCTAGCTTCAAACTCCCATATCTCGCGAACGGATTGACCTAACCCAACAATTCCTATTGCATCTGAAAGTAGAAACTCGCCCGATTACAACGGTATGTGTATTTTTCCCCTAGGCCATTCTGGTTAAGCGATGGGAGCAGCAGAATTGCGAAAAAATTTGTTGTCTTCTCAACCATTTCCTAGCTTCAAACTCCCATATCTCGCGAACGGATTGACCAAACCCAGAAATTCCTGCTGCGTCTGAAAGTAGAAACTCGCCCGATTACAACGGAATGTGTATTTTTTCCCTAGGCCATTCTTGTTAAGCGTTTGGAGCAGCAGAATTGCGAAAAATTTGTTGTCTTCTCAACAATTTCTTAGCTTCAAACTCCCATATCTCGAGAACGGATTGACCTAACCCAAAAATTCCTATTACATCTGAAAGTAGAAACTCGCCCGATTACAGCGGTATGTGTATTTTTCCCCTAGGCCATTCTGGTTAAGCGAATGGAGCAGCAGAAGTGCGAAAAATTTGTTGTCTGCTCAACCATTTCTTAGCTTCAAAGTCCCGTATCTCGCGAACGGATTGACCCAACCGAAAATTCCTGATGCGTCTGAAAGTAGAAACTCGCCCGATTACAACGGTATGTGTACTTTTTCCCTAGGCCATTCTGGTTAAGCGATTGGAGCAGCAGAATTACGAGAATATTTGTTGTCTTCTCAACCATTTCCTAGTTTCAAACTCCCACATCTCGCGAACGGATTGACCTAACCCAACAATTCCTATTGCATCTGAAAGTAGAAACTCGCCCGATTACAACGGTATGTGTATTTTTCCCCTAGGCCATTCTGGTTAAGCGATTGGAGCAGCAGAATTGCGAGAAAATTTGTTGTCTTCTCAACCATTTCCTAGTTTCAAACTCCCACATCTCGCGAACGGATTGACCTAACCCAACAATTCCTATTGCATCTGAAAGTAGAAACTCGCCCGATTACAGCGGTATGTGTATTTTTCCCCTAGGCCATTCTGGTTAAGCGAATGGAGCAGCAGAATTGCGAAAAATTTGTTGTCTTGTCAACCATTTCTTTGCTTCAAAGTCCCATATCTCGCGAACGGATTGACCAAACACAAAAATTCCTGCTGCGTCTGAAAGTAGAAACTCGTCCGATTACAAAGGTATGTGTATTTTTTCCCTAGGCCATTCTGGTTAAGCGTTTGGAGCAGCAGAATTGCGAAAAATGTGTTGTCTTCTCAACCATTTCTTAGCTTCAAACACCCATATCTCGCGAACGGATTGACCTAACCCAAAAATTCCTATTGCATCTGAAAGTAGAAACTCGCCCGATTACAACGATCTGTGTATTTTTCCCCTATGCCATTCTGGTTAAGCGAATGGAGCAGCAGAATTGCGAAAAATTTGTTGTCTTCTCAACCATTTCTTAGGTTCAAACTCCAATATCTCGCGAACGGATTGACCAAACCCAAAAATTCCTATTGCATCTTAAAGTAGAAACTCGCCCGATTACAACGATATGTGTATTTTTCCCCTAGGCCATTCTGGTTAAGCGAATGGAGCAGCAGAAGTGCGAAAAATTTGTTGTCTTGTCAACCATTTCTTACCTTCAAAGTCCCATATCTCGCGGAGGGATTGACCAAACCCAAAAATTCCTGCTGCGTCTGAAAGTAGAAACTCGCCCGATTACAACGGAATGGGTATTTTTTCCCTAGGCCATTCTGGTTAAGCGTTTGGAGCAGCAGAATTGCGAAAAATGTGTTGTCTTCTCAACCATTTCTTAGCTTCAAACACCCATATCTCGCGAACGGATTGACCTAACCCAAAAATTCCTATTGCATCTGAAAGTAGAAACTCGCTCGATTACAACGATCTGTGTATTTTTCCCCTATGCCATTCTGGTTAAGCGAATGGAGCAGCAGAATTGCGAAAAATATGTTGTCTTCTCAACCATTTCTTAGCTTCAAACTCCCATATCTCGCGAACGGATTGACCAAACCCAAAAATTCCTATTGCATCTTAAAGTAGAAACACGCCCGATTACAACGATATGTGTATTTTTCCCCTAGGCCATTCTGGTTAAGCGAATGGAGCAGCAGAAGTGCGAAAAATTTGTTGTCTTGTCAACCATTTCTTACCTTCAAAGTCCCATATCTCGCGGAGGGATTGACCAAACCCAAAAATTCCTGCTGCGTCTGAAAGTAGAAACTCGCCCGATTACAACGGTATGGGTATTTTTCCCCTAGGCCATCCTGGTTATGCGATTGGAGCAGCAGAAGTGCGAAAAATTTGTGGTCTTCTCAACCATCTCTTAGCTCCAAAGTCCCATATCTCGAGATCGGATTGACCAAACCCAAAAATTCCTATTGCATCTGAAAGTAGAAACTCGCCCGATTACAACGGTATGTGTGTTTTTCCCCTAGGCCATTCTGGTGAAGCGATTGGAGCAGCAGAATTGCGAAAAAATTTGTTGTCTTCTCAACCATTTCTTAGCTTCAACCTCCCATATCTCGCGAATGGAGTGACCTAACCCAAAAATTCCTATTGCATCTGAAAGTAGAAACTCGCCCGATTACAAAGGTATGTGTATTTTTCCCCTAGGCCATTCTGGTGAAGCGATTGGAGCAGCAGAATTGCGAAAAAATTTGTTGTCTTCTCAACCATTTCCTAGCTTCAAACTCCCATATCTCGCGAACGGATTGACCTAACCCAACAATTCCTATTGCATCTGAAAGTAGAAACTCGCCCGATTACAACGGTATGTGTATTTTTCCCCTAGGCCATTCTGGTTAAGCGATGGGAGCAGCAGAATTGCGAAAAAATTTGTTGTCTTCTCAACCATTTCCTAGCTTCAAACTCCCATATCTCGCGAACGGATTGACCAAACCCAGAAATTCCTGCTGCGTCTGAAAGTAGAAACTCGCCCGATTACAACGGAATGTGTATTTTTTCCCTAGGCCATTCTTGTTAAGCGTTTGGAGCAGCAGAATTGCGAAAAATTTGTTGTCTTCTCAACAATTTCTTAGCTTCAAACTCCCATATCTCGAGAACGGATTGACCTAACCCAAAAATTCCTATTACATCTGAAAGTAGAAACTCGCCCGATTACAGCGGTATGTGTATTTTTCCCCTAGGCCATTCTGGTTAAGCGAATGGAGCAGCAGAAGTGCGAAAAATTTGTTGTCTGCTCAACCATTTCTTAGCTTCAAAGTCCCGTATCTCGCGAACGGATTGACCCAACCGAAAATTCCTGATGCGTCTGAAAGTAGAAACTCGCCCGATTACAACGGTATGTGTACTTTTTCCCTAGGCCATTCTGGTTAAGCGATTGGAGCAGCAGAATTGCGAGAAAATTTGTTGTCTTCTCAACCATTTCCTAGTTTCAAACTCCCACATCTCGCGAACGGATTGACCTAACCCAACAATTCCTATTGCATCTGAAAGTAGAAACTCGCCCGATTACAACGGTATGTGTATTTTTCCCCTAGGCCATTCTGGTTAAGCGATTGGAGCAGCAGAATTGCGAGAAAATTTGTTGTCTTCTCAACCATTTCCTAGTTTCAAACTCCCACATCTCGCGAACGGATTGACCTAACCCAACAATTCCTATTGCATCTGAAAGTAGAAACTCGCCCGATTACAGCGGTATGTGTATTTTTCCCCTAGGCCATTCTGGTTAAGCGAATGGAGCAGCAGAATTGCGAAAAATTTGTTGTCTTGTCAACCATTTCTTTGCTTCAAAGTCCCATATCTCGCGAACGGATTGACCAAACACAAAAATTCCTGCTGCGTCTGAAAGTAGAAACTCGTCCGATTACAAAGGTATGTGTATTTTTTCCCTAGGCCATTCTGGTTAAGCGTTTGGAGCAGCAGAATTGCGAAAAATGTGTTGTCTTCTCAACCATTTCTTAGCTTCAAACACCCATATCTCGCGAACGGATTGACCTAACCCAAAAATTCCTATTGCATCTGAAAGTAGAAACTCGCCCGATTACAACGATCTGTGTATTTTTCCCCTATGCCATTCTGGTTAAGCGAATGGAGCAGCAGAATTGCGAAAAATTTGTTGTCTTCTCAACCATTTCTTAGCTTCAAACTCCCATATCTCGCGAACGGATTGACCAAACCCAAAAATTCCTATTGCATCTTAAAGTAGAAACACGCCCGATTACAACGATATGTGTATTTTTCCCCTAGGCCATTCTGGTTAAGCGAATGGAGCAGCAGAAGTGCGAAAAATTTGTTGTCTTGTCAACCATTTCTTACCTTCAAAGTCCCATATCTCGCGGAGGGATTGACCAAACACAAAAATTCCTGCTGCGTCTGAAAGTAGAAACTCGTCCGATTACAAAGGTATGTGTATTTTTTCCCTAGGCCATTCTGGTTAAGCGTTTGGAGCAGCAGAATTGCGAAAAATGTGTTGTCTTCTCAACCATTTCTTAGCTTCAAACACCCATATCTCGCGAACGGATTGACCTAACCCAAAAATTCCTATTGCATCTGAAAGTAGAAACTCGCCCGATTACAACGATCTGTGTATTTTTCCCCTATGCCATTCTGGTTAAGCGAATGGAGCAGCAGAATTGCGAAAAATTTGTTGTCTTCTCAACCATTTCTTAGCTTCAAACTCCCATATCTCGCGAACGGATTGACCAAACCCAAAAATTCCTATTGCATCTTAAAGTAGAAACACGCCCGATTACAACGATATGTGTATTTTTCCCCTAGGCCATTCTGGTTAAGCGAATGGAGCAGCAGAAGTGCGAAAAATTTGTTGTCTTGTCAACCATTTCTTACCTTCAAAGTCCCATATCTCGCGGAGGGATTGACCAAACACAAAAATTCCTGCTGCGTCTGAAAGTAGAAACTCGCCCGATTACAACGGTATGGGTATTTTTCCCCTAGGCCATCCTGGTTATGCGATTGGAGCAGCAGAAGTGCGAAAAATTTGTGGTCTTCTCAACCATCTCTTAGCTCCAAAGTCCCATATCTCGAGATCGGATTGACCAAACCCAAAAATTCCTATTGCATCTGAAAGTAGAAACTCGCCCGATTACAACGGTATGTTTATTTTTCCCCTAGGCCATTCTGGTGAAGCGATTGGAGCAGCAGAATTGCGAAAAAATTTGTTGTCTTCTCAACCATTTCTTAGCTTCAACCTCCCATATCTCGCGAATGGAGTGACCTAACACAAAAATTCCTATTGCATCTGAAAGTAGAAACTCGCCCGATTACAAAGGTATGTGTATTTTTCCCGTAGGCCATTCTGGTGAAGCGATTGGAGCAGCAGAATTGCGAAAAAATTTGTTGTCTTCTCAACCATTTCCTAGCTTCAAACTCCCATATCTCGCGAACGGATTGACCAAACCCAGAAATTCCTGCTGCGTCTGAAAGTAGAAACTCGCCCGATTACAACGGAATGTGTATTTTTTCCCTAGGCCATTCTTGTTAAGCGTTTGGAGCAGCAGAATTGCGAAAAATTTGTTGTCTTCTCAACAATTTCTTAGCTTCAAACTCCCATATCTCGAGAACGGATTGACCTAACCCAAAAATTCCTATTACATCTGAAAGTAGAAACTCGCCCGATTACAGCGGTATGTGTATTTTTCCCCTAGGCCATTCTGGTTAAGCGATTGGAGCAGCAGAAGTGCGAAAAATTTGTTGTCTTGTCAACCATTTCCTAGCTTCAAACTCCCATATCTCCCGAACGGATTGACCTAACCCAACAATTCCTATTGCATCTGAAAGTAGAAACTCGCCCGATTTCAACGATATGTGTATTTTTCCCCTAGGCCATTCTGGTTAAGCGAATGGAGCAGCAGAATTGCGAAAAAATTTGTTGTCTTCTCAACCATCTCTTAGCTCCAAAGTCCCATCTCTCGAAATCGGATTGACCAAACCCAAAAATTCCTATTGCATCTAAAAGTAGAAACTCGCCCGATTACAACGGTATGTGTATTTTTCGCCTAGGCCATTCTGGTGAAGCGATTGGAGCAGCAGAATTGCGAAAAAATTTGTTGTCTTCTCAACCATTTCTTAGCTTCAACCTCCCATATCTCGCGAACGGAGTGACCTAACCCAAAAATTCCTATTGCATCTGAAAGTAGAAACTCGCCCGATTACAACGGTATGTGTATTTTTCCCCTAGGCCATTCTGGTGAAGCGATTGGGGCAGCAGAATTGCGAAAAAATTTGTTGTCTTCTCAACCATTTCCTAGCTTCAAACTCCCATATCTCCCGAACGGATTGACCTAACCCAACAATTCCTATTGCATCTGAAAGTAGAAACTCGCCCGATTACAACGGTATGTGTATTTTTCCCCTAGGCCATTCTGGTTAAGCGAATGGAGCAGCAGAATTGCGAAAAAATTTGTTGTCTTCTCAACCATCTCTTAGCTCCAAAGTCCCATATCTCGAGATCGGATTGACCAAACCCAAAAATTCCTATTGCATCTGAAAGTAGAAACTCGCCCGATTACAACGGTATGTGTATTTTTCCCCTAGGCCATTCTGGTGAAGCGATTGGAGCAGCAGAATTGCGAAAAAATTTGTTGTCTTCTCAACCATTTCTTAGCTTCAACCTCCCATATCTCGCGAACGGAGTGACCTAACCCAAAAATTCCTATTGCATCTGAAAGTAGAAACTCGCCCAATTACAACGGTATGTGTATTTTTCCCCTAGGCCATTCTGGTGAAGCGATTGGAGCAGCAGAAATGCGAAAAAATTTGTTGTCTTCTCAACCATTTCCTAGCTTCAAACTCCCATATCTCCCGAACGGATTGACCTAACCCAACAATTCCTATTGCATCTGAAAGTAGAAACTCGCCCGATTACAACGGTATGTGTATTTTTCCCCTAGGCCATTCTGGTTAAGCGAATGGAGCAGCAGAAGTGCGAAAAATTTGTTGTCTCGTAAAGCATTTCTTAGCTTCAAAGTTCCATATCTCGCGAACGGATTGACCAAACCCAAAAATTCCTGATGCGTCTGAAAGTAGAAACTCGCCCGATTACGACGGTATGGTTATTTTTTCCCTAGGCCTTTCTGGTTAAGCGTTTGGAGCAGCAGAATTGCGCAAAATTTGTCGTCTTCTCAAAGATTTCTTAGCTTCAAAGTCCCGTATCTCGCGAACGGATTGACCAAACGCAAAAATTCCTGATGCGTCTGAAAGTAGAAACTCGCCCGATTACTACGGTATGTGTACTTTTTCCCTAGGCCATTCTTGTTAAGCGTTTGGAGCAGCAGAATTGCGAAAAATTTGTTGTCTTCTCAACCATTTCTTAGCTTCAAACTCCCATATCTCGAGAACGGATTGACCTAACCCAATAATTCCTATTGCATCTGAACGTAGAACCTCGCCCGATTACAACGGTTTGTGTATTTTTCCCCTAGGCCATTCTGGTTAAGCGATTGGAGCAGCAGAATTGCGAAAAATTTGTTGTCTTCTCAACAATTTCTTAGCTTCAACCTCCCAAATCTCGCGAACCGATTGACCTAACCCAAAAATTCCTATTGCGTCTGAAAATAGAAATTCGCCCGATTACAACGGTTTGTGTATTTTTCCCCTAGGCCATTCTGGTTAAGCGATTGGAGCAGCAGAAGTGCGAAAAATTTGTTGTCTTGTCAACCATTTCTTAGCTTCAAAGTCCCATCTCTATCGAACGGATTGACCTAACCCAAAAATTCCTATTGAATCTGAAAGTAGAAACTCGCCCGATTACAGCGGTATGTGTACTTCTCCCCTAGGCCATTCTGGTTAAGCGATTGGAGCAGCACAAGTGCGAAAAATTTGTTGTCTTGCCAACATTTCTTAGCTTCAAAGTCCCATATCTCGCGGACGGATTGACCAAACCCAAGAATTCCTGCTGCGTCTGAAAGTAGAAACTCGCCCGATTACAACGGTTTTTGTATTTTTCCCCTAGGCCATTCTGGTTAAGCGATTGGAGCAGCAGAATTGCGAAAAATTTGTTGCCTTCTCAACCATTTCCTAGATTCAAACTCCCATATCTCGAAAACGGATTGACCTAACCCAACAATTCCTATTGCATCTGAAAGTAGAAACTCGCCCGATAACAACGATATGTGTATTTTTCCCGTTGGACATTCTGGTCAAGCGATTGGTGCAGCAGAAGTGCGAAAAATTTGTTGTCTTGTCAAGAATTTCTTAGCTTCAAAGTTCCATATCTCGCGAACAGATTGACCAAACCCAAAAATTCCTGATGCGTCTGAAAGTAGAAACTCGCCCGATTACAAAGGTATGGTTATTTTTTCCCTAGGCCTTTCTGGTTAAGCGTTTGGAGCAGCAGAATTGCGCAAAATTTGTCGTCTTCTCAAAGATTTCTTAGCTTCAAAGTCCCGTATCTCACGAACGGATTGACCAGACGCAAAAATTCCTGATGCGTCTGAAAGTAGAAACTCGCCCGATTACTACGGTACGTGTACTTTTTCCCAAGGCCATTCTTGTTAAGCGTTTGGAGCAGCAGAATTGCGAAAAATTTGTTGTCTTCTCAACCATTTCTTAGCTTCAAACTCCCATATCTCGAGAACGGATTGACCTAACCCAATAATTCCTATTGCATCTGAACGTAGAACCTCGCCCGATTACAACGGTTTGTGTATTTTTCCCCTAGGCCATTCTGGTTAAGCGATTGGAGCAGCAGAATTGCGAAAAATTTGTTGTCTTCTCAACAATTTCTTAGCTTCAACCTCCCACATCTCGCGAACCGATTGACCTAACCCAAAAATTCCTATTGCGTCTGAAAATAGAAATTCGCCCGATTACAACGGTTTGTGTATTTTTCCCCTAGGCCATTCTGGTTAAGCGATTGGAGCAGCAGTAGTGCGAAAAATTTGTTGTCTTGTCAACCATTTCTTAGCTTCAAAGTCCCATCTCTCGCGAACGGATTGACCTAACCCAAAAATTCCTATTGAATCTGAAAGTAGAAACTCGCCCGATTACAGCGGTATGTGTACTTCTCCCCTAGGCCATTCTGGTTAAGCGATTGGAGCAGCAGAATTACGAAAAATTTGTTGTCTTGTCAACATTTCTTAGCTTCAAAGTCCCATATCTCGCGGACGGATTGACCAAACCCAAAAACTCCTGCTGCGTCTGAAAGTAGAAACTCGCCCGATTACAACGGTTTTTGTATTTTTTCCCTAGGCCATTCTGGTTAAGCGATTGGAGCAGCAGAATTGCGAAAAATTTGTTGCCTTCTCAAACATTTCCTAGCTTCAAACTCCCATATCTCGCAAACGGATTGACCTAACCCAACAATTCCTATTGCATCCGAAAGTAGAAATTCGCCCGATTACAACGGTATGTGTACTTCTCCCCTAGGCCATTCTGGTTAAGCGATTGGAGCAGCAGAAGTGCGAAAAATTTGTTGTCTTGTCAACCATTTCTTAGCTTCAAAGTCCCATATCTCGCGAACGGATTGACCTAACCCAAAAATTCCTATTGCATCTGAAAGTAGAAACTCGCCCGATTACAACGATATTTGTATTTTTCCCGTTGGCCATTCTGGTCAAGCGATTGGAGCAGCAGAAGTGCGAAAAATTTATTGTCTTGTCAACCACTTCTTAGCTTCAAAGTCCCATATCTCGCGAACGGATTGAACAAACCCAACAATTCCTCTTGCATCTGAAAGTAGAAACTCGCCTGATTACTACGGTATGTGTACTTTTTCCCTAGGCCATTCTTGTTAAGCTTTTGGAGCAGCAGAATTGCGAAAAATTTGTTGTTTTCTCAACCATTTCTTACCTTCAAACTCCCATATCTCGAGAACGGATTGACCTAACCCAATAATTCCTATTGCATCTGAACGTAGAACCTCGCCCGATTACAACGGTATGTGTATTTCTCCCCTAGGCCATTCTGGTTAAGCGATTCGAGCAGCAGAAGTGAGAAAAATTTGTTGTCTTCTCAACAATTTCTTAGCTTCAACCTCCCACATCTCGCGAACCGATTGACCTAACCCAAAAATTCCTATTGCATCTTAAAGTAGAAACTCGCCCGATTACAACGATATGTGTATTTTTCCCCTAGGCCATTCTGGTTAAGCGAATGGAGCAGCAGAAGTGCGAAAAATTTGTTGTCTTGTCAACCATTTCTTACCTTCAAAGTCCCATATCTCGCGGAGGGATTGACCAAACGCAAAAATTCCTGCTGCGTCTGAAAGTAGAAACTCGCCCGATTACAACGGAATGGGTATTTTTCCCCTAGGCCATTCTGGTTAAGCATTTGGAGCAGCAGAATTGCGAAAAATTTGATGTCTTCTCAACCATTTCTTAGCTCCAAACTCCCATATCTCGAGAACAGAATGAACTAACCCAAAAATTCCTATTGCGTCTGAAAGTAGAAACTCGCCCGATTACAGCGGTATGTGTACTTCTCCCCTAGGCCATTCTGGTTAAGCGATTGGAGCAGCACAAGTGCGAAAAATTTGTTGTCTTGCCAACATTTCTTAGCTTCAAAGTCCCATATCTCGCGGACGGATTGACCAATCCCAAGAATTCCTGCTGCGTCTGAAAGTAGAAACTCGCCCGATTACAACGGTTTTTGTATTTTTCCCCTAGGCCATTCTGGTTAAGCGATTGGAGCAGCAGAATTGCGAAAAATTTGTTGCCTTCTCAACCATTTCCTAGATTCAAACTCCCATATCTCGAAAACGGATTGACCTAACCCAACAGTTCCTATTGCATCTGAAAGTAGAAACTCGCCCGATTACAACGGTATGTGTATTTCTCCCCTAGGCCATTCTGGTTAAGCGATTGGAGCAGCAGAAGTGCGTAAAATTTGTTGTCTTGTCAACCATTTCTTAGCTTCAAAGTCCCATATCTCGCGAACGGATTGACCTAACCCAAAAATTCCTATTGCATCTGAAAGTAGAAACTCGCCCGATTACAACGATATGTGTATTTTTCCCGTTGGACATTCTGGTCAAGCGATTGGAGCAGCAGAAGTGCGAAAAATTTGTTGTCTTCTCAAGAATTTCTTAGCTTCAAAGTTCCATATCTCGCGAACAGATTGACCAAACCCAAAAATTCCTGATGCGTCTGAAAGTAGAAACTCGCCCGATTACAAAGGTATGGTTATTTTTTCCCTAGGCCTTTCTGGTTAAGCGTTTGGAGCAGCAGAATTGCGCAAAATTTGTCGTCTTCTCAACCATTTCTTAGCTTCAAAGTCCCGTATCTCGCGAACGAATTGACCAAACGCAAAAATTCCAGATGCGTCTGAAAGTAGAAACTCGCCCGATTACTACGGTATGTGTACTTTTACCTTAGGCCATTCTTGTTAAGCGTTTGGAGCAGCAGAATTGCGAAAAATTTGTTGTCTTCTCAACCATTTCTTAGCTTCAAACTCCCATATCTCGAGAACGGATTGACCTAACCCAAGAATTCCTATTGCATCTGAACGTAGAACCTCGCCCGATTACAACGGTTTGTGTATTTTTCCCCTAGGGCATTCTGGTTAAGCGATTGGAGCAGCAGAATTGCGAAAAATTTGTTGTCTTCTCAACAATTTCTTAGCTTCAACCTCCCACATCTCGCGAACCGATTGACCTAACCCAAAAATTCCTATTGCTTCTTAAAGTAGAAACTCGCCCGATTACATCGATATATGTATTTTTCCCCTAGGCCATTCTGGTTAAGCGATTGGAGCAGCAGAATTGCGAAAAATTTATTGTCTTGCCAACCATTTCCTAGCTTCAAACTCCCATATCTCGCAAACGGATTGACCTAACCCAACAATTCCTATTGCATCTGAAAGTAGAAACTCGCCGGATTACAACGGTATGTGTATTTCTCCCGTAGGCCATTCTGGTTAAGCGTTTGGAGCAGCAGAATTGCGCAAAATTTGTCGTCTTCTCAACCATTTCTTAGCTTCAATGTCCCGTATCTCGCGAACGGATTGACCAAACGCAAAAATTCCTGATGCGTCTGAAAGTAGAAACTCGCCCGATTACTACGGTATGTGTACTTTTTCCCTAGGCCATTCTTGTTAAGCGTTTGGAGCAGCAGAATTGCGAAAAATTTGTTGTCTTCTCAACCATTTCTTAGCTTCAAATTTCCATATCTCGAGAACGGATTGACCTAACCCAAAAATTCCTATTGCATCTGAAAGTAGAAACTCGCCCGATTACAACGGTTTGTGTATTTTTCCCCTAGGCCATTCTGGTTAAGCGTTTGGAGCAGCAGAATTGCGAAAAATTTGTTGTCTTCTCAACCATTTCTTAGCTTCAAAGTCCCGTATCTCGCGAACGGATTGACCAAACGCAAAAATTCCTGCTGCGTCTGAAAGTAGAAACTCGCCCGATTACAACGGTTTCTGTACTTTTTCCCTAGGCCATTCTTGTTAAGCGTTTGGAGCAGCAGAATTGCGAAAAATTTGTTGTCTTCTCAACCATTTCTTAGCTTCAAATTTCCATATCTCGAGAACGGATTGACCTAACCCAAAAATTCCTATTGCATCTGAAAGTAGAAACTCGCCCGATTACAACGGTTTGTGTATTTTTCCCCTAGGCCATTCTGGTTAAGCGTTTGGAGCAGCAGAATTGCGAAAAATTTGTTGTCTTCTCAACCATTTCTTAGCTTCAAAGTCCCGTATCTCGCGAACGGATTGACCAAACGCAAAAATTCCTGCTGCGTCTGAAAGTAGAAACTCGCCCGATTACAACGGTTTGTGTATTTTTCCCCTAGGCCATTCTGGTTAAGCGTTTGGAGCAGCAGAATTGCGAAAAATTTGTTGTCTTCTCAACCATTTCTTAGCTTCAAACTTCCATATCTCGCGAACGGATTGACCAAACGCAAAAATTCCTGCTGCGTCTGAAAGTAGAAACTCGCCCGATTACAACGGTTTCTGTATTTTTCCCCTAGGCCATTCTGGTTAAGCGTTTGGAGCAGCAGAATTGCGAAAAACTTGTTTTCTTCTCAACCATTTCTTAGCTTCAAAGTCCCGTATCTCGAGAACGGATTGACTTAACCCAAAAATTCCTATTGCATCTGAAAGTAGAAACTCGCCCGATTACTACGGTATGTGTACTTTTTCCCTAGGCCTTTCTGGTTAAGCGTTTGGAGCAGCAGAATTGCGCAAAATTTGTCGTCTTCTCAACCATTTCTTAGCTTCAAAGTCCCGTATCTCGCGAACGAATTGACCAAACGCAAAAATTCCTGATGCGTCTGAAAGTAGAAACTCGCCCGATTACTACGGTATGTGTACTTTTACCTTAGGCCATTCTTGATAAGCGTTTGGAGCAGCAGAATTGCGAAAAATTTGTTGTCTTCTCAACCATTTCTTAGCTTCAAACTCCCATATCTCGAGAACGGATTGACCTAACCCAAGAATTCCTATTGCATCTGAACGTAGAACCTCGCCCGATTACAACGGTTTGTGTATTTTTCCCCTAGGCCATTCTGGTTAAGCGATTGGAGCAGCAGAATTGCGAAAAATTTGTTGTCTTCTCAACAATTTCTTAGCTTCAACCTCCCACATCTCGCGAACGGATTGACCTAACCCAAAAATTCCTATTGCTTCTTAAAGTAGAAACTCGCCCGATTACATCGATATATGTATTTTTCCCCTAGGCCATTCTGGTTAAGCGATTGGAGCAGCAGAATTGCGAAAAATTTATTGTCTTGCCAACCATTTCCTAGCTTCAAACTCCCATATCTCGCAAACGGATTTACCTAACCCAACAATTCCTATTGCATCCGAAAGTAGAAACTCGCCGGATTACAACGGTATGTGTATTTCTCCCGTAGGCCATTCTGGTTAAGCGTTTGGAGCAGCAGAATTGCGCAAAATTTGTCGTCTTCTCAACCATTTCTTAGCTTCAATGTCCCGTATCTCGCGAACGGATTGACCAAACGCAAAAATTCCTGATGCGTCTGAAAGTAGAAACTCGCCCGATTACTACGGTATGTGTACTTTTTCCCTAGGCCATTCTTGTTAAGCGTTTGGAGCAGCAGAATTGCGAAAAATTTGTTGTCTTCTCAACCATTTCTTAGCTTCAAATTTCCATATCTCGAGAACGGATTGACCTAACCCAAAAATTCCTATTGCATCTGAAAGTAGAAACTCGCCCGATTACAACGGTTTGTGTATTTTTCCCCTAGGCCATTCTGGTTAAGCGTTTGGAGCAGCAGAATTGCGAAAAATTTGTTGTCTTCTCAACCATTTCTTAGCTTCAAAGTCCCGTATCTCGCGAACGGATTGACCAAACGCAAAAATTCCTGCTGCGTCTGAAAGTAGAAACTCGCCCGATTACAACGGTTTGTGTATTTTTCCCCTAGGCCATTCTGGTTAAGCGTTTGGAGCAGCAGAATTGCGAAAAATTTGTTGTCTTCTCAACCATTTCTTAGCTTCAAACTTCCATATCTCGCGAACGGATTGACCAAACGCAAAAATTCCTGCTGCGTCTGAAAGTAGAAACTCGCCCGATTACAACGGTTTCTGTATTTTTCCCCTAGGCCATTCTGGTTAAGCGTTTGGAGCAGCAGAATTGCGAAAAACTTGTTTTCTTCTCAACCATTTCTTAGCTTCAAAGTCCCGTATCTCGAGAACGGATTGACTTAACCCAAAAATTCCTATTGCATCTGAAAGTAGAAACTCGCCCGATTACTACGGTATGTATACTTTTTCCCTAGGCCTTTCTGGTTAAGCGTTTGGAGCAGCAGAATTGCGCAAAATTTGTCGTCTTCTCAACCATTTCTTAGCTTCAAAGTCCCGTATCTCGCGAACGGATTGACCAAACGCAAAAATTCCTGATGCGTCTGAAAGTAGAAACTCGCCCGATTACTACGGTATGTGTACTTTTACCTTAGGCCATTCTTGATAAGCGTTTGGAGCAGCAGAATTGCGAAAAATTTGTTGTCTTCTCAACCATTTCTTAGCTTCAAACTCCCATATCTCGAGAACGGATTGACCTAACCCAAGAATTCCTATTGCATCTGAACGTAGAACCTCGCCCGATTACAACGGTTTGTGTATTTTTCCCCTAGGCCATTCTGGTTAAGCGATTGGAGCAGCAGAATTGCGAAAAATTTGTTGTCTTCTCAACAATTTCTTAGCTTCAACCTCCCACATCTCGCGAACCGATTGACCTAACCCAAAAATTCCTATTGCTTCTTAAAGTAGAAACTCGCCCGATTACATCGATATATGTATTTTTCCCCTAGGCCATTCTGGTTAAGCGTTTGGAGCAGCAGAATTGCGAAAAATTTGTTGTCTTCTCAACCATTTCTTAGCTTCAAACTTCCATATCTCGAGAACGGATTGACCTAACCCAAAAATTCCTATTGCATCTGAAAGTAGAAACTCGCCCGATTACAACGATATGTGTATTTTTCCCGTTGTCCATTCTGGTCAAGCGATTGGAGCAGCAGAAGTGCGAAAAATTTATTGTCTTGTCAACCATTTCTTAGCTTCAAAGTCCCATATCTCGCGAACGGATTGACCAAACCGAAAAATTCCTGCTGCGCCTGAAAGTAGAAACTCGCCGGATTACAACGGTAAGTGTATTTTTTCCCTAGGCCATTCTGGTAAGCGTTTGAAGCAGCAGAATTGCGAAAAATTTGTTGTCTTCTCAACCATTTCGTAGCTTCAAACTCACATATCTCGCGAACGGATTGACATAACCCAACATTTCCTCGTGCATCTGAAAGTAGAAACTCGCCCGATTACAGAAGTATGTGTATTTCTCCCCTAGGCCATTCTGGTTAAGCGATTGGAGCAGCAGAAGTGCGAAAAATTTGTTGTCTTGTCAAGCATTTCTTAGCTTCAAAGTTCCGTATCTCACGAACGGATTGACATAACCCAACAATTCCTCGTGCATCTGAAAGTAGAAACTCGCCCGATTACAGCGGTATGTGTATTTCTCCCCTAGGCCATTCTGGTGAAGCGATTGGAGCAGCAGAAGTGCGAAAAATTTGTTGTCTTGTCAAGCATTTCTTAGCTTCGAAGTTCCATATCTCGCGAACGGATTGACCAAACCCAAAAATTCCTGATGCATCTGAAAGTAGAAACTCGCCCGATTACAACGGTATGGTTATTTTTTCCCTAGGCCTTTCTGGTTAAGCGTTTGGAGCAGCAGAATTGCGAAAAATTTGTCGTCTTCTCAACCATTTCTTAGCTTCAAAGTCCCGTATCTCGCGAACGGATTGACCAAACGCAAAAATTCCTGATGCGTCTGAAAGTAGAAACTCGCCCGATTACTACGGTATGTGTACTTTTTCCCTAGGCCGTTCTTGTCATGCGTTTGGAGCAGCAGAATTGCGAAAAATTTGTTGTCTTCTCAACCATTTCTTAGCTTCAAACTTCCATATCTCGAGAACGGATTCACCTAACCCAACAATTCCTATTGCATCTGAAAGTAGAAACTCGCCCGATTACAACGGTTTGTGTATTTTTCCCCTAGGCCATTCTGGTTAAGCGTTTGGAGCAGCAGAATTGCGAAAAATTTGTTGTCTTCTCAACCATTTCTTAGCTTCAAAGTCCCGTATCTCGCGAACGGATTGACCAAACGCAAAAATTCCTGCTGCGTCTGAAAGTAGAAACTCGCCCGATTACAACGGTTTGTGTATTTTTCCCCTAGGCCATTCTGGTTAAGCGTTTGGAGCAGCAGAATTGCGAAAAATTTTTTGTCTTCTCAACCATTTCTTAGCTTCAAACTTCCATATCTCGAGAGCGGATTGACCTAACCCAAAAATTTCTATTGCATCTGAAAGTAGAAACTCGCCCGATTACAACGGTTTGTTTATTTTTCCCCTAGGCCATTCTGGTTAAGCGTTTGGAGCAGCAGAAGTGCGAAAAATTTGTTGTCTTGTCAACCATTTCTTAGCTTCAAAGTCCCATATCACGCGGACGGATTTACCAAACCCAAAAATTCCTGCTGCGTCTGAAAGTAGAAACTCGCCCGATTACAACGGTTTGTGTATTTTTCCCCTAGGCCATTCTGGTTAAGCGTTTGGAGCAGCAGAATTGCGAAAAATTTGTTGTCTTCTCAACCATTTCTTAGCTTCAAACTTCCATATCTCGCGAACGGATTGACCAAACGCAAAAATTCCTGCTGCGTCTGAAAGTAGAAACTCGCCCGATTACAACGGTTTCTGTATTTTTCCCCTAGGCCATTCTGGTTAAGCGTTTGGAGCAGCAGAATTGCGAAAAACTTGTTTTCTTCTCAACCATTTCTTAGCTTCAAAGTCCCGTATCTCGAGAACGGATTAACTTAACCCAAAAATTCCTATTGCATCTGAAAGTAGAAACTCGCCCGATTACTACGGTATGTATACTTTTTCCCTAGGCCATTCTTGTTAAGCGTTTGGAGCAGCAGAATTGCGAAAAATTTGTTGTCTTCTCAACGATTTCTTAGCTTCAAACTCCCATATCTCGAGAACGGATTGACTTAACCCAATAATTCCTATTGCATCTGAACGTAGAACCTCGCCCGATTACAACGGTTTGTGTATTTTTCCCCTAGGCCATTCTGGTAAAGCCATTGGAGCAGCAGAATTGAGAAAAATTTGTTGTCTTCTCAACAATTTCTTAGTTTCAACCTCCCACATCTCGCGAACCGATTGACCTAACCCAAAAATTCCTATTGCATCTTAAAGTAGAAACTCGCCCGATTACAACGGTTTGTGTATTTCTCCCCTAGGCCATTCTGGTTAAGCGATTGGAGCAGCAGAAGTGCGAAAAATTTGTTGTCTTGTCAAGCATTTCTTAGCTTCGAAGTTCCATATCTCGCGAACGGATTGACCAAACGCAAAAATTCCTGATGCGTCTGAAAGTAGAAACTCGCCCGATTACTACGGTATGTGTACTTTTTCCGTAGGCCATTCTGGTTAAGCGATTGGAGCAGCAGAAGTGCGAAAAATTTGTTGTCTTGTCAAGCATTTCTTAGCTTCGAAGTTCCATATCTCGCGAACGGATTGACCAAACCCAAAAATTCCTGCTGCGTCTGAAAGTAGAAACTCGCCCGATTACAACGGTTTCTGTATTTTTCCCCTAGGCCATTCTGGTTAAGCGTTTGGAGCAGCAGAGTTGCGAAAAATTTGTTGTCTTCTCAACCATTTCTTAGCTTCAAAGTCCCGTATCTCGCGAACGGATTGACCAAACGCAAAAATTCCTGCTGCGTCTGAAAGTAGAATCTCGCCCGATTACAACGGTTTGTGTATTTTTCCCCTAGGCCATTCTGGTTAAGCGTTTGGAGCAGCAGAATTGCGAAAAATTTTTTGTCTTCTCAACCATTTCTTAGCTTCAAACTTCCATATCTCGAGAGCGGATTGACCTAACCCAAAAATTTCTATTGCATCTGGAAGTAGAAACTCGCCCGATTACAACGGTTTGTTTATTTTTCCCCTAGGCCATTCTGGTTAAGCGTTTGGAGCAGCAGAAGTGCGAAAAATTTGTTGTCTTGTCAACCATTTCTTAGCTTCAAAGTCCCATATCACGCGGACGGATTTACCAAACCCAAAAATTCCTGCTGCGTCTGAAAGTAGAAACTCGCCCGATTACAACGGTTTGTGTATTTTTCCCCTAGGCCATTCTGGTTAAGCGTTTGGAGCAGCAGAATTGCGAAAAATTTGTTGTCTTCTCAACCATTTCTTAGCTTCAAACTTCCATATCTCGCGAACGGATTGACCAAACGCAAAAATTCCTGCTGCGTCTGAAAGTAGAAACTCGCCCGATTACAACGGTTTCTGTATTTTTCCCCTAGGCCATTCTGGTTAAGCGTTTGGAGCAGCAGAATTGCGAAAAACTTGTTTTCTTCTCAACCATTTCTTAGCTTCAAAGTCCCGTATCTCGAGAACGGATTGACTTAACCCAAAAATTCCTATTGCATCTGAAAGTAGAAACTCGCCCGATTACTACGGTATGTATACTTTTTCCCTAGGCCATTCTTGTTAAGCGTTTGGAGCAGCAGAATTGCGAAAAATTTGTTGTCTTCTCAACGATTTCTTAGCTTCAAACTCCCATATCTCGAGAACGGATTGACTTAACCCAATAATTCCTATTGCATCTGAACGTAGAACCTCGCCCGATTACAACGGTTTGTGTATTTTTCCCCTAGGCCATTCTGGTAAAGCCATTGGAGCAGCAGAATTGAGAAAAATTTGTTGTCTTCTCAACAATTTCTTAGTTTCAACCTCCCACATCTCGCGAACCGATTGACCTAACCCAAAAATTCCTATTGCATCTTAAAGTAGAAACTCGCCCGATTACAACGGTTTGTGTATTTCTCCCCTAGGCCATTCTGGTTAAGCGATTGGAGCAGCAGAAGTGCGAAAAATTTGTTGTCTTGTCAAGCATTTCTTAGCTTCGAAGTTCCATATCTCGCGAACGGATTGACCAAACGCAAAAATTCCTGATGCGTCTGCAAGTAGAAACTCGCCCGATTACTACGGTATGTGTACTTTTTCCGTAGGCCATTCTGGTGAAGCGATTGGAGCAGCAGAAGTGCGAAAAATTTGTTGTCTTGTCAAGCATTTCTTAGCTTCGAAGTTCCATATCTCGCGAACGGATTGACCAAACCCAAAAATTCCTGCTGCGTCTGAAAGTAGAAACTCGCCCGATTACAACGGTTTCTGTATTTTTCCCCTAGGCCATTCTGGTTAAGCGTTTGGAGCAGCAGAGTTGCGAAAAATTTGTTGTCTTCTCAACCATTTCTTAGCTTCAAAGTCCCGTATCTCGCGAACGGATTGACCAAACGCAAAAATTCCTGCTGCGTCTGAAAGTAGAATCTCGCCCGATTACAACGGTTTGTGTATTTTTCCCCTAGGCCATTCTGGTTAAGCGTTTGGAGCAGCAGAATTGCGAAAAATTTGTTGTCTTCTCAACCATTTCTTAGCTTCAAACTTCCATATCTCGAGAACGGATTGACCTAACCCAAAAATTCCTATTGCATCTGAAAGTAGAAACTCGCCCGATTACAACGGTTTGTGTATTTTTCCCCTAGGCCATTCTGGTTATGCGTTTGGAGCAGCAGAGTTGCGAAAAATTTGTTGTCTTCTCAACCATTTCTTAGCTTCAAAGTCCCGTATCTCGCGAACGGATTGACCAAACGCAAAAATTCCTGCTGCGTCTGAAAGTAGAAACTCGCCCGATTACAACGGTTTGTGTATTTTTCCCCTAGGCCATTCTGGTTAAGCGATTGGAGCAGCAGAAGTGCGCAAAATTTGTCGTCTTCTCAACCATTTCTTAGCTTCAAGGTCCCGTATCTCGCGAACGGATTCACCTAACCCAACAATTCCTATTGCATCTGAAAGTAGAAACTCGCCCGATTACTACGGTATGTGTACTTTTTCCCTAGGCCATTCTTGTTAAGCGTTTGGAGCAGCAGAATTGCGAAAAATTTGTTGTGTTCTCAACCATTTCTTAGCTTCAAACTCCCATATCTCGAGAACGGATTGACTTAACCCAATAATTCCTATTGCATCTGAACGTAGAACCTCGCCCGATTACAACGGTTTGTGTATTTTTCCCCTAGGCCATTCTGGTAAAGCCATTGGAGCAGCAGAATTGAGAAAAATTTGTTGTCTTCTCAACAATTTCTTAGCTTCCACCTCCCACATCTCGCGAACCGATTGACCTAACCCAAAAATTCCTATTGCATCTTAAAGTAGAAACTCGCCCGATTACAACGATATGTGTATTTTTCCCCTAGGCCATTCTGGTTAAGCGTTTGGAGCAGCAGAATTGCGAAAAATTTGATGTCTTCTCAACCATTTCTTAGCTTCAAACTTCCATATCTCGAGAACGGATTGACCTAACCCAAAAATTCCTATTGCATCTGAAAGTAGAAACTCGCCCGATTACAACGGTTTGTGTATTTTTCCCCTAGGCCATTCTGGTTAAGCGTTTGGAGCAGCAGAGTTGCGAAAAATTTGTTGTCTTCTCAACCATTTCTTAGCTTCAAAGTCCCGTATCTCGCGAACGGATTGACCAAACGCAAAAATTCCTGCTGCGTCTGAAAGTAGAACCTCGCCCGATTACAACGGTTTGTGTATTTTTCCCCTAGGCCATTCTGGTTAAGCGTTTGGAGCAGCAGAATTGCGAAAAATTTGTTGTCTTCTCAACCATTTCTTAGCTTCAAACTTCCATATCTCGAGAACGGATTGACCTAACCCAAAAATTCCTATTGCATCTGAAAGTAGAAACTCGCCCGATTACAACGGTTTGTGTATTTTTCCCCTAGGCCATTCTGGTTAAGCGTTTGGAGCAGCAGAGTTGCGAAAAATTTGTTGTCTTCTCAACCATTTCTTAGCTTCAAACTTCCATATCTCGAGAACGGATTCACCTAACCCAACAATTCCTATTGCATCTGAAAGTAGAAACTCGCCCGATTACAACGGTTTGTGTATTTTTCCTCTAGGCCATTCTGGTTAAGCGTTTGGAGCAGCAGAATTGAGAAAAATTTGTTGTCTTCTCAACAATTTCTTATCTTCAACCTCCCGCATCTCGCGAACCGATTGACTTAACCCAAAAATTCCTATTGCATCTTAAAGTAGAAACTCACCCGATTACAACGATTTGTGTATTTTTCCCCTAGGCCATTCTGGTTAAGCGTTTGGAGCAGCAGAATTGCGAAAAATTTGTTGTCTTCTCAACCATTTCTTAGCTTCAAACTTCCATATCTCGAGAACGGATTCACCTAACCCAACAATTCCTATTGCATCTGAAAGTAGAAACTCGCCCGATTACAACGGTTTGTGTATTTTTCCCCTAGGCCATTCTGGTTAAACGTTTGGAGCAGCAGAATTGCGAAAAATTTGTTGTCTTCTCAACCATTTCTTAGCTTCAAACTTCCATATCTCGAGAACGGATTCACCTAACCCAAAAATTCCTATTGCATCTGAAAGTAGAAACTCGCCCGATTACAACGGTTTGTGTATTTTTCCCCTAGGCCATTCTGGTTAAGCGTTTGGAGCAGCAGAGTTGCGAAAAATTTGTTGTCTTCTCAACCATTTCTTAGCTTCAAAGTCCCGTATCTCGCGAACGGATTGACCAAACGCAAAAATTCCTGCTGCGTCTGAAAGTAGAAACTCGCCCGATTACAACGGTATGTGTATTTTTCCCCTAGGCCATTCTGGTTAAGCGTTTGGAGCAGCAGAATTGCGAAAAATTTGTTGTCTTCTCAACCATTTCTTAGCTTCAAACTTCCATATCTCGAGAACGGATTGACCTAACCCAAAAATTTCTATTGTATCTGAAAGTAGAAACTCGCCCGATTACAACGGTTTGTGTATTTTTCCCCTAGGCCATTCTGGTTAAGCGTTTGGAGCAGCAGAAGGGCGAAAAATTTGTTGTCTTGTCAACCATTTCTTGGCTTCCAAGTCCCATATCTCGCGGACGGATTGACCAAACCCAAAAATTCTTGCTGCGTCTGAAAGTAGAAACTCGCCCGATTACAACGGTATGTGTATTTTTCCCCTAGGCCATTCTGGTTAAGCGATTGGAGCAGCAGAAGTGCGAAAAATTTGTTGTCTTGTCAACCATTTATTAGCTTCAAAGTCCCATATCTCGCGAACGGATTGACCAAGCCCAAAGATTCCTGCTGCGTCTGAAAGTAGAGACTCGCCCGATTGCAACGATATGTGTATTTTTCCCCTAGGCCATTCTGGTTAAGCTAATGGAGCAGCAGAAGTGCGAAAAATTTTATGTCTTGTCAACCATTTCTTACCTTCAAAGACCCATATCTCGCGAACGGATTGACCAAGCCCAAAAATTCCTGCTGCGTCTGAAAGTAGAAACTCGCCCGATTACAACGGTATGTGTATTTTTCCCCTAGGCCATTCTGGTTAAGCGATTGGAGCAGCAGGAGTGCGAAAAATTTGTTGTCTTGTCAACCATTTATTAGCTTCAAAGTCCCATATCTCGCGAACGGATTGACCAAGTCCAAAAATTCCTGCTGCGTCTGAAAGTAGAAACTCGCCCGATTACAACGGTATGTGTATTTTTTCCCTAAGCCATTCTGGTTAAGCGTTTGGAGCAGCAGAATTGCGAAATATTTGTTGTCTTGTCAAGCATTTCTTAGCTTCAAAGTCCCATATCTCGCGAACGGATTGACCAAACCCAAAAATTCCTATTGCATCTTAAAGTAGAAACTCGCCCGATTACAACGATACGTGAATTTTTCCCCTAGGCCATTCTGGTTAAGCGATTGGAGCAGCAGAATTGCGAAAAATTTGTTGTCTTCTCAACATTTTCTTAGCTTCAACCTCCCACATCTCGCGAACCGATTGACCTAACCCAAAAATTCCTATTGCATCTTAAAGTAGAAACTCGCCCGATTACAACGATACGTGAATTTTTCCCCTAGGCCATTCTGGTTAAGCGAATGGAGCAGCAGAAGTGCGAAAAATTTGTTGTCTTGTCAACCATTTCTTACCTTCAAAGTCCCATATCTCGCGGAGGGATTGACCAAACCCAAAAATTCCTGCTGCGTCTGAAAGTAGAAACTCGCCCGATTACAACGGTTTGTGTATTTTCCCCTAGGCCATTCTGGTTAAGCGTTTGGAACAGCAGAATTGCGAAAAATTTGTTGTCTTCTCAACCATTTCTTAGCTTCAAACTTCCATATCTCGAGAACGGATTGACCTAAGCCAACAATTCCGATTGCATCTGAAAGTAGAAACTCGCCCGATTACACCGGTATGTGTATTTCTCCCCTAGGCCATTCTGGTTAAGCGATTGGAGCAGCAGAAGTGCGAAAAATTTGTTGTCTTCTCAACCATTTCTTAGCTTCAAACTTCCATATCTCGAGAACGGATTGACCTAACCCAAAAATTCCTATTGCATCTGAAAGTAGAAACTCGCCCGATTACAACGGTTTTTGTATTTTTCCCCTAGGCCATTCTGGTTAAGCGTTTGGAGCAGCAGAATTGCGAAAAATTTGTTGTCTTCTCAACCATGTCTTAGCTTCAAAGTCCCGTATCTCGCGAACGGATTGACCAAACCCAAAAATTCCTGATGGGTCTGAAAGTAGAAACTCGCCCGATTACAACGGTATTTGTACTTTTTCCCTAGGCCATTCTTGTTAAGCGTTTGGAGCAGCAGAATTGCGAAAAATTTGTTGTCTTCTCGTCCATTTCTTAGCTTCAAACTCCCATATCTCGAGAACGGATTGACATAACCCAAGAATTCCTATTGCATCTGAAAGTAGAAACTCGCCCGATTACAATGGTTTGTGTATTTTTCCCCTAGGCCATTCTGGTTAAGCGATTGGAGCAGCAGAATTGCGAAAAATTTGTTGTCTTCTCAACAATTTCTTAGCTTCAACCTCCCACACCTCGCGAACCGATTGACCTAACCCAATAATTCCTATTGCATCTGAAAGTAGAAACTCGCCCGATTACAACGGTTTGTGTATTTGTCCCCTAGGCCATTCTCGTGAAGCGATTGGAGCAGCAGAATTGCGAAAAGTTTGTTGTCTTCTCAACAATTTCCTAGCTTCAACCTGCCACATCTCGCGAACCGATTGACCTAACCCAAAAATTCCTATTGCATCTTAAAGTATAAACTCGCCCGATTAAAACGATATGTGTATTTTTCCCCTAGGCCATTCTGGTTAAGCGAATGGAGCAGCAGAAGTGCGAAAAATTTGTTGTCTTGTCAACCATTTCTTACCTTCAAAGTCCCATATCTCGCGAACGGATTGACCAAGCCCAAAAATTCCTGCTGCGTCTGAAAGTAGAAACTCGCCCGATTACAACGGTATGTGTATTTTTCCCCTAGGCCATTCTGGTTAAGCGATTGGAGCAGCAGAAGTGCGAAAAATTTGTTGTCTTGTCAACCATTTCTTAGCTTCAAAGTCCCATATCTCACGGACGGATTGACCAAACCCAATAATTCCTGCTGCGTCTGAAAGTAGAATCTCGCCCGATTACAACGGTGTGTGTATTTTTCCCCTAGGCCATTCTGGTTAAGCGATTGGAGCAGCAGAAGTGCGAAAAATTTGTTGTCTTGTCAACCATTTCTTAGCTTCAAAGTCCCATATCTCGCGGACGGATTGACCAAACCCAAAACTTCCTGCTGCGTCTGAAAGTAGAAACTCGCCCGATTACAACGGTTTGTGTATTTTTCCCCTAGGCCATTCTGGTTAAGCGTTTGGAGCAGCAAAATTGCGAAAAATTTGTTGTCTTCTCAACAATTTCTTAGCTTCAACCTCCCACATCTCGCGAACCTATTGACCTAACCCAATAATTCCTATTGCATCTGAAAGTAGAAACTCGCCCGATTACAACGGTTTGTGAATTTTTCCCCTAGGCCATTCTGGTTAAGCGAATGGTGCAGCAGAAGTGCGAAAAATTTGTTGTCTTGTCAACCATTTCTTACATTCAAAGTCCCATATCTCGCGGAGGGATTGACCAAACCCAAAAATTCCTGCTGCGTCTGAAAGTAGAAACTCGCCCGATTACAACGGAATGGGTATTTTTTCCCTAGGCCATTCTGGTTAAGCGTTTGGAGCAGCAGAATTGCGAAAAATTTGTTGTCTTCTCAACAATTTCTTAGCTTCAACCTCCCACATCTCGCGAACCGATTGACATAACCCAAAAATTCCTATTGCATCTGAAAGTAGAAACTCGCCCGATTACAATGGTTTGTCTATTTTTCCCCTAGGCCATTCTGGTTAAGCGATTGGAGCAGCAGAATTGCGAAAAATCTGTTGTCTTCTCAACAATTTCTTAGATTCAACCTCCCACATCTCGCGAACCTATTGACCTAACCCAATAATTCCTATTGCATCTGAAAGTAGAAACTCGCCCGATTACAACGGTTTGTGAATTTTTCCCCTAGGCCATTCTGGTTAAGCGATTGGAGCAGCAGAATTGCGAAAAATTTGTTGTCTTCTCAACAATTTCTTAGCTTCAACCTTCCACATCTCGCGAACCGATTGACCTAACCCAAAAATTCCTATTGCATCTGAAAGTAGAAACTCGCCCGATTACAATGGTTTGTCTATTTTTCCCCTAGGCCATTCTGGTTAAGCGATTGGAGCAGCAGAATTGCGAAAAATTTGTTGTCTTCTCAACAATTTCTTAGCTTCAACCTCCCACATCTCGCGAACCTATTGACCTAACCCAATAATTCCTATTGCATCTGAAAGTATAAACTCGCCCGATTACAACGATATGTGTATTTTTCCCCTAGGCCATTCTGGTTAAGCGATTGGAGCAGCAGAATTGCGAAAAATTTGTTGTCTTCTCAACATTTTCTTAGCTTCAACCTCCCACATCTCGCGAACCGATTGACCTAACCCAAAAATTCCTATTGCATCTTAAAGTAGAAACTCGCCCGATTACAACGATACGTGTATTTTTCCCCTAGGCCATTCTGGTTAAGCGAATGGAGCAGCAGAAGTGCGAAAAATTTGTTGTCTTGTCAACCATTTCTTACATTCAAAGTCCCATATCTCGCGGAGGGATTGACCAAACCCAAAAATTCCTGCTGCGTCTGAAAGTAGAAACTCGCCCGATTACAACGGAATGGGTATTTTTTCCCTAGGCCATTCTGGTTAAGCGTTTGAAGCAGCAGAATTGCGAAAAATTTGATGTCTTCTTAACCATTTCTTAGCTCCAAACTCCCATATCTCGAGAACAGAATGACCTAACCCAAAAATTCCTATTGCGTCTGAAAATAGAAATTCGCCCGATTACAACGGTTTGTGTATTTTTACCCTAGGCCATTCTGGTTAAGCGATTGGAGCAGCAGAAGTGCGAAAAATTTGTTGTCTTGTCAACATTTCTTAGCTTCAAAGTCCCATATCTCGCGGACGGATTGACCAAACCGAAAAATTCCTGCTGCGCCTGAAAGTAGAAACTCGCCGGATTGCAACGGTAAGTGTATTTTTTCCCTAGGCCATTCTGGTTAAGCGTTTGAAGCAGCAGAAGGGCGAGAAATTTGTTGTCTTGTCAACCATTTCTTAGCTTCAAAGTCCCATATCTCCCGGACGGATTGACCAAATCCAAAAATTCCTGCTGCGTCTGAAAGTAGAAACTCGCCCGATTACTACGGTATGTGTACTTTTTCCCTAGGCCATTCTTGTTAAACGTTTGGAGCAGCAGAATTGCGAAAAATTTGTTGTCTTCTCAACAATTTCTTAGCTTCAACCTACCACATCTCGCGAACCGATTGACCTAACCCAAAAATTCCTGCTGCGTCTGAAAGTAGAAACTCGCCCGATTACAACGATACGTTTATTTTTCCCCTAGGCCATTCTGGTTAAGCGATTGGAGCAGCAGAAGTGCGAAAAATTTGTTGTCTTGTCAACCATTTCTTAGCTTCAAAGTCCCATATCTCCCTGACGGATTGACCAAATCCAAAAATTCCTGCTGCGTCTGAAAGTAGAAACTCGCCCGTTTACAACCGTATTTGCATTTTTCCCCTAGGCCATTCTGGTTGAGCGATTGTAGCAGCAGAAGTGCGAGAAATTTGTTGTCTTCTCAACAATTTCTTAGCATCAATCTCCCACATCTCGCGAACCGATTGAGCTAACCCAATAATTCCTATTGCATCTGAAAGTAGAAACTCATCCGATTACAACGGTTTGTGTATTTTTCCCCTAGGCCATTCTGGTCAAGCGATTGCAGCAGCAGAATTGCGAAAAATTTGTTGTCTTCTCAACAATTTCTTAGCTTCAACCTCCCACATCTCGCGAACGGATTGACCTAACCCAAAAATTCCTATCGCATCTTAAAGTAGAAACTCGCCCGGTTACAACGATATGTGTATTTTTCCCCTAGGCCATTCTGGTTAAGCGAATGGAGCAGCAGAAGTGCGAAAAATTTGTTGTCTTGTCAACCATTTCTTACCTTCAAAGTCCCATATCCCGCGAACGGATTGACCAAGCCCAAAAATTCCTGCTGCGTCTGAAAGTAGAAACTCGCCCGATTACAACGGTATGTGTATTTTTCCCCTAGGCCATTCTGGTTAAGCGATTGGAGCAGCAGAAGTGCGAAAAATTTGTTGTCTTGTCAACCATTTATTAGCTTCAAAGTCCCATATCTCGCGAACGGATTGACCAAGCCCAAAGATTCCTGCTGCGTCTGAAAGTAGAGACTCGCCCGATTGCAACGATATGTGTATTTTTCCCCTAGGCCATTCTGGTTAAGCTAATGGAGCAGCAGAAGTGCGAAAAATTTTATGTCTTGTCAACCATTTCTTACCTTCAAAGACCCATATCTCGCGAACGGATTGACCAAGCCCAAAAATTCCTGCTGCGTCTGAAAGTAGAAACTCGCCCGATTACAACGGTATGTGTATTTTTCCCCTAGGCCATTCTGGTTAAGCGATTGGAGCAGCAGGAGTGCGAAAAATTTGTTGTCTTGTCAACCATTTATTAGCTTCAAAGTCCCATATCTCGCGAACGGATTGACCAAGTCCAAAAATTCCTGCTGCGTCTGAAAGTAGAAACTCGCCCGATTACAACGGTATGTGTATTTTTTCCCTAAGCCATTCTGGTTAAGCGTTTGGAGCAGCAGAATTGCGAAAAATTTGTTGTCTTGTCAAGCATTTCTTAGCTTCAAAGTCCCATATCTCGCGAACGGATTGACCAAACCCAAAAATTCCTGATGCGTCTGAAAGTAGAAACTCGCCCGATTACAACGGTATGGGTATTTTTTCCCTAGGCCTTTCTGGTTAAGCGTTTGGAGCAACAGAATTGCGAAAAATTTGTTGTCTCCTCAACCATTTCTTAGTTTCAAACTCCCATATCTCGAGAACGGATTGACCTAACCCAATAATACCTATTGCATCTGAAAGTAGAAACTCGCCCGATTACAACGGTTTGTGTATTTTTCCCCTAGGCCATTCTGGTTAAGCGATTGGAGCAGCAGAATTGCGAAAAATTTGTTGTCTTCTCAACATTTTCTTAGCTTCAACCTCCCACATCTCGCGAACCGATTGACCTAACCCAAAAATTCCTATTGCATCTTAAAGTAGAAACTCGCCCGATTACAACGATACGTGAATTTTTCCCCTAGGCCATTCTGGTTAAGCGAATGGAGCAGCAGAAGTGCGAAAAATTTGTTGTCTTGTCAACCATTTCTTACCTTCAAAGTCCCATATCTCGCGGAGGGATTGACCAAACCCAAAAATTCCTGCTGCGTCTGAAAGTAGAAACTCGCCCGATTACAACGGAATGGGTATTTTTTCCCTAGGCCATTCTGGTTAAGCGTTTGGAGCAGCAGAATTGCGAAAAATTTGATGTCTTCTGAACCATTTCTTAGCTCCAAACTCCCATATCTCGTGAACAGAATGACCTAACCCAAAAATTCCTATTGCGTCTGAAAATAGAAATTCGCCCGATTACATCGATATGTGTATTTTTCCCGTAGTCCATTCTGGTCAAGCGATTGGAGCAGCAGAAGTGCGAAAAATTTATTGTCTTGTCAACCATTTCTTAGCTTCAAAGTCCCATATCTCGCGAACGGATTGACCAAACCGAAAAATTCCTGCTGCGCCTGAAAGTAGAAACTCGCCGGATTACAACGGTAAGTGTATTTTTTCCCTAGGCCATTCTGGTTAAGCGTTTGAAGCAGCAGAATTGCGAAAAATTTGTTGTCTTATCAAGAATTTCTTAGGTTCAACCTCCCACATCTCGCGAACCGATTGACCTAACCCAAAAATTCCTGCTGCGTCTGAAAGTAGAAACTCGCCCGATTACAACGGTATGTGTATTTTTCCCCTAGGCCATTCTGGTTAAGCGATTGGAGCAGCAGAAGTGCGAAAAATTTGTTGTCTTGTCAAGCATTTCTTAGCTTCAAAGTTCCATATCTCGCGAACGGATTGACCAAACCCAAAAATTCCTGATGCGTCCGAAAGTAGAAACTCGCCCGATTACTACGGTATGTGTACTTTTTCCCTAGGCCATTCTTGTTAAGCGTTTGGAGCAGCAGAATTGCGAAAAATTTGTTGTCTTCTCAACAATTTCTTAGCTTCAACCTCCCACATCTCGCGAACCGATTGATCTAACCCAAAAATTCCTGCTGCGTCTGAAAGTAGAAACTCGCCCAATTACAACGGTTTGTGTATTTTTCCCCTAGGCCATTCTGGTTAAGCGATTGGAGCAGCAGAATTGCGAATAATTTGTTGTCTTCTCAACAATTTCTTAGCTTCAACCTCCCACATCTCGCGAACCGATTGACCTAACCCAAAAATTCCTATTGCATCTTAAAGTAGAAACTCGCCCGATTACAACGATATGTGTATTTTTCCTCTAGGCCATTTTGGTTAAGCGAATGGAGCAGCAGAAGTGCGAAAAATTTGTTGTCTTGTCAACCATTTCTTACCTTCAAAGTCCCATATCTCGCGGAGGGATTGACCAAACCCAAAAATTCCTGCTGCGTCTGAAAGTAGAAACTCGCCCGATTACAACGGAATGGGTATTCTTTCCCTAGACCATTCTGGTTAAGCGTTTGGAGCAGCAGAATTGCGAAAAATTTGATGTCTTCTCAACCATTTCTTAGCTCCAAACTCCCATATTTCGAGAACAGAATGACCTAACCCAAAAATTCCTATTGCATCTGAAAATAGAAATTCGCCCGATTACAACGGTTTATGTATTTTTCCCCTAGGCCATTCTGGTTAAGCGATTGGAGCAGCAGAAGTGCGAAAAATTTGTTTTCTTGTCAAGCATTTCTTAGCTTCAAAGTCCCATATCTCCCGGACGGATTGACCAAATCCAAAAATTCCTGCTGCGTCTGAAAGTAGAAACTCGCCCGATTACATCGATATGTGTATTTTTCCCGTAGTCCATTCTGGTCAAGCGATTGGAGCAGCAGAAGTACGAAAAATTTATTGTCTTGTGAACCATTTCTTAGCTTCAAAGTCCCATATGTCGCGAACGGATTGACCAAACCGAAAAATTCCTGCTGCGCCTGAAAGTAGAAACTCGCCGGATTACAACGGTAAGTGTATTTTTTCCCTAGGCCATTCTGGTTAAGCGTTTGAAGCAGCAGAATTGCGAAAAATTTGTTGTCTTCTCAAGAATTTCTTAGCTTCAACCTCCCATATTTCGAGAACAGAATGACCTAACCCAAAAATTCCTATTGCATCTGAAAGTAGAAATTCGCCCGATTACAACGGTTTGTGTATTTTTCCCCTAGGCCATTCTGGTTAAGCGATTGGAGCAGCAGAAGTGCGAAAAATTTGTTGTCTTGTCAACCATTTCTTAGCTTCAAAGTCGCATATCTCCCGGACGGATTGTCCAAATCCAAAAATTCCTGCTGCGCCTGAAAGTAGAAACTCGCCGGATTACAACGGTAAGTGTATTTTTTCCCTAGGCCATTCTGGTTAAGCGTTTGAAGCAGCAGAATTGCGAAAAATTTGTTGACTTATCAAGAATTTCTTAGGTTCAACCTCCCACATCTCGCGAACCGATTGACCTAACCCAAAAATTCCTGCTGCGTCTGAAAGTAGAAACTCGCCCGATTACAACGGTATGTGTATTTTTCCCCTAGGCCATTCTGGTTAAGCGATTGGAGCAGCAGAAGTGCGAAAAATTTGTTGTCTTGTCAAGCATTTCTTAGCTTCAAAGTTCCATATCTCGCGAACGGATTGACCAAACCCAAAAATTCCTGATGCGTCCGAAAGTAGAAACTCGCCCGATTACTACGGTATGTGTACTTTTTCCCTAGGCCATTCTTGTTAAGCGTTTGGAGCAGCAGAATTGCGAAAAATTTGTTGTCTTCTCAACAATTTCTTAGCTTCAACCTCCCACATCTCGCGAACCGATTGATCTAACCCAAAAATTCCTGCTGCGTCTGAAAGTAGAAACTCGCTCAATTACAACGGTTTGTGTATTTTTCCCCTAGGCCATTCTGGTTAAGCGATTGGAGCAGCAGAATTGCGAATAATTTGTTGTCTTCTCAACAATTTCTTAGCTTCAACCTCCCACATCTCGCGAACCGATTGACCTAACCCAAAAATTCCTATTGCATCTTAAAGTAGAAACTCGCCCGATTACAACGATATGTGTATTTTTCCTCTAGGCCATTTTGGTTAAGCGAATGGAGCAGCAGAAGTGCGAAAAATTTGTTGTCTTGTCAACCATTTCTTACCTTCAAAGTCCCATATCTCGCGGAGGGATTGACCAAACCCAAAAATTCCTGCTGCGTCTGAAAGTAGAAACTCGCCCGATTACAACGGAATGGGTATTCTTTCCCTAGGCCATTCTGGTTAAGCGATTGGAGCAGCAGAAGTGCGAAAAATTTGTTGTCTTGTCAAGCATTTCTTAGCTTCAAAGTTCCATATCTCGCGAACGGATTGACCAAACCCAAAAATTCCTGATGCGTCCGAAAGTAGAAACTCGCCCGATTACTACGGTATGTGTACTTTTTCCCTAGGCCATTCTTGTTAAGCGTTTGGAGCAGCAGAATTGCGAAAAATTTGTTGTCTTCTCAACAATTTCTTAGCTTCAACCTCCCACATCTCGCGAACCGATTGATCTAACCCAAAAATTCCTGCTGCGTCTGAAAGTAGAAACTCGCCCAATTACAACGGTTTGTGTATTTTTCCCCTAGGCCATTCTGGTTAAGCGTTTGGAGCAGCAGAATTGCGAAAAATTTGATGTCTTCTCAACCATTTCTTAGCTCCAAACTCCCATATTTCGAGAACAGAATGACCTAACCCAAAAATTCCTATTGCATCTGAAAATAGAAATTCGCCCGATTACAACGGTTTATGTATTTTTCCCCTAGGCCATTCTGGTTAAGCGATTGGAGCAGCAGAAGTGCGAAAAATTTGTTTTCTTGTCAAGCATTTCTTAGCTTCAAAGTCCCATATCTCCCGGACGGATTGACCAAATCCAAAAATTCCTGCTGCGTCTGAAAGTAGAAACTCGCCCGTTTACAACCGTATGTGCATTTTTCCCCTAGGCCATTCTGGTTGAGCGATTGTAGCAGCAGAAGTGCGAGAAATTTGTTGTCTTCTCAACAATTTCTTAGCATCAACCTCCCACATCTCGCGAACCGATTGACCTAACCCAATAATTCCTATTGCATCTGAAAGTAGAAACTCGCCCGATTACATCGATATGTGTATTTTTCCCGTAGTCCATTCTGGTCAAGCGATTGGAGCAGCAGAAGTGCGAAAAATTTATTGTCTTGTCAACCATTTCTTAGCTTCAAAGTCCCATATCTCGCGAACGGATTGACCAAACCGAAAAATTCCTGCTGCGCCTGAAAGTAGAAACTCGCCGGATTACAACGGTAAGTGTATTTTTTCCCTAGGCCATTCTGGTTAAGCGTTTGAAGCAGCAGAATTGCGAAAAATTTGTTGTCTTATCAAGAATTTCTTAGGTTCAAACTCCCACATCTCGCGAACCGATTGACCTAACCCAAAAATTCCTGCTGCGTCTGAAAGTAGAAACTCGCCCGATTACAACGGTATGTGTATTTTTCCCCTAGGCCATTCTGGTTAAGCGATTGGAGCAGCAGAAGTGCGAAAAATTTGTTGTCTTGTCAAGCATTTCTTAGCTTCAAAGTTCCATATCTCGCGAACGGATTGACCAAACCCAAAAATTCCTGATGCGTCCGAAAGTAGAAACTCGCCCGATTACTACGGTATGTGTACTTTTTCCCTAGGCCATTCTTGTTAAGCGTTTGGAGCAGCAGAATTGCGAAAAATTTGTTGTCTTCTCAACAATTTCTTAGCTTCAACCTCCCACATCTCGCGAACCGATTGATCTAACCCAAAAATTCCTGCTGCGTCTGAAAGTAGAAACTCGCCCAATTACAACGGTTTGTGTATTTTTCCCCTAGGCCATTCTGGTTAAGCGATTGGAGCAGCAGAATTGCGAATAATTTGTTGTCTTCTCAACAATTTCTTAGCTTCAACCTCCCACATCTCGCGAACCGATTGACCTAACCCAAAAATTCCTATTGCATCTTAAAGTAGAAACTCGCCCGATTACAACGATATGTGTATTTTTCCTCTAGGCCATTTTGGTTAAGCGAATGGAGCAGCAGAAGTGCGAAAAATTTGTTGTCTTGTCAACCATTTCTTACCTTCAAAGTCCCATATCTCGCGGAGGGATTGACCAAACCCAAAAATTCCTGCTGCGTCTGAAAGTAGAAACTCGCCCGATTACAACGGAATGGGTATTCTTTCCCTAGACCATTCTGGTTAAGCGTTTGGAGCAGCAGAATTGCGAAAAATTTGATGTCTTCTCAACCATTTCTTAGCTCCAAACTCCCATATTTCGAGAACAGAATGACCTAACCCAAAAATTCCTATTGCATCTGAAAATAGAAATTCGCCCGATTACAACGGTTTATGTATTTTTCCCCTAGGCCATTCTGGTTAAGCGATTGGAGCAGCAGAAGTGCGAAAAATTTGTTTTCTTGTCAAGCATTTCTTAGCTTCAAAGTCCCATATCTCCCGGACGGATTGACCAAATCCAAAAATTCCTGCTGCGTCTGAAAGTAGAAACTCGCCCGATTACATCGATATGTGTATTTTTCCCGTAGTCCATTCTGGTCAAGCGATTGGAGCAGCAGAAGTACGAAAAATTTATTGTCTTGTGAACCATTTCTTAGCTTCAAAGTCCCATATCTCGCGAACGGATTGACCAAACCGAAAAATTCCTGCTGCGCCTGAAAGTAGAAACTCGCCGGATTACAACGGTAAGTGTATTTTTTCCCTAGGCCATTCTGGTTAAGCGTTTGAAGCAGCAGAATTGCGAAAAATTTGTTGTCTTCTCAAGAATTTCTTAGCTTCAACCTCCCATATTTCGAGAACAGAATGACCTAACCCAAAAATTCCTATTGCATCTGAAAATAGAAATTCGCCCGATTACAACGGTTTGTGTATTTTTCCCCTAGGCCATTCTGGTTAAGCGATTGGAGCAGCAGAAGTGCGAAAAATTTGTTGTCTTGTCAACCATTTCTTAGCTTCAAAGTCGCATATCTCCCGGACGGATTGTCCAAATCCAAAAATTCCTGCTGCGTCTGAAAGTAGAAACTCGCCCGTTTACAACCGTATGTGCATTTTTCCCCTAGGCCATTCTGGTTGAGCGATTGTAGCAGCAGAAGTGCGAGAAATTTGTTGTCTTCTCAACAATTTCTTAGCATCAACCTCCCACATCTCGCGAACCGATTGACCTAACCCAATAATTCCTATTGCATCTGAAAGTAGAAACTCGCCCGATTACATCGATATGTGTATTTTTCCCGTAGTCCATTCTGGTCAAGCGATTGGAGCAGCAGAAGTGCGAAAAATTTATTGTCTTGTCAACCATTTCTTAGCTTCAAAGTCCCATATCTCGCGAACGGATTGACCAAACCGAAAAATTCCTGCTGCGCCTGAAAGTAGAAACTCGCCGGATTACAACGGTAAGTGTATTTTTTCCCTAGGCCATTCTGGTTAAGCGTTTGAAGCAGCAGAATTGCGAAAAATTTGTTGACTTATCAAGAATTTCTTAGGTTCAACCTCCCACATCTCGCGAACCGATTGACCTAACCCAAAAATTCCTGCTGCGTCTGAAAGTAGAAACTCGCCCGATTACAACGGTATGTGTATTTTTCCCCTAGGCCATTCTGGTTAAGCGATTGGAGCAGCAGAAGTGCGAAAAATTTGTTGTCTTGTCAAGCATTTCTTAGCTTCAAAGTTCCATATCTCGCGAACGGATTGACCAAACCCAAAAATTCCTGATGCGTCCGAAAGTAGAAACTCGCCCGATTACTACGGTATGTGTACTTTTTCCCTAGGCCATTCTTGTTAAGCGTTTGGAGCAGCAGAATTGCGAAAAATTTGTTGTCTTCTCAACAATTTCTTAGCTTCAACCTCCCACATCTCGCGAACCGATTGATCTAACCCAAAAATTCCTGCTGCGTCTGAAAGTAGAAACTCGCTCAATTACAACGGTTTGTGTATTTTTCCCCTAGGCCATTCTGGTTAAGCGATTGGAGCAGCAGAATTGCGAATAATTTGTTGTCTTCTCAACAATTTCTTAGCTTCAACCTCCCACATCTCGCGAACCGATTGACCTAACCCAAAAATTCCTATTGCATCTTAAAGTAGAAACTCGCCCGATTACAACGATATGTGTATTTTTCCTCTAGGCCATTTTGGTTAAGCGAATGGAGCAGCAGAAGTGCGAAAAATTTGTTGTCTTGTCAACCATTTCTTACCTTCAAAGTCCCATATCTCGCGGAGGGATTGACCAAACCCAAAAATTCCTGCTGCGTCTGAAAGTAGAAACTCGCCCGATTACAACGGAATGGGTATTCTTTCCCTAGGCCATTCTGGTTAAGCGATTGGAGCAGCAGAAGTGCGAAAAATTTGTTGTCTTGTCAAGCATTTCTTAGCTTCAAAGTTCCATATCTCGCGAACGGATTGACCAAACCCAAAAATTCCTGATGCGTCCGAAAGTAGAAACTCGCCCGATTACTACGGCATGTGTACTTTTTCCCTAGGCCATTCTTGTTAAGCGTTTGGAGCAGCAGAATTGCGAAAAATTTGTTGTCTTCTCAACAATTTCTTAGCTTCAACCTCCCACATCTCGCGAACCGATTGATCTAACCCAAAAATTCCTGCTGCGTCTGAAAGTAGAAACTCGCCCAATTACAACGGTTTGTGTATTTTTCCCCTAGGCCATTCTGGTTAAGCGTTTGGAGCAGCAGAATTGCGAAAAATTTGATGTCTTCTCAACCATTTCTTAGCTCCAAACTCCCATATTTCGAGAACAGAATGACCTAACCCAAAAATTCCTATTGCATCTGAAAATAGAAATTCGCCCGATTACAACGGTTTATGTATTTTTCCCCTAGGCCATTCTGGTTAAGCGATTGGAGCAGCAGAAGTGCGAAAAATTTGTTTTCTTGTCAAGCATTTCTTAGCTTCAAAGTCCCATATCTCCCGGACGGATTGACCAAATCCAAAAATTCCTGCTGCGTCTGAAAGTAGAAACTCGCCCGATTACATCGATATGTGTATTTTTCCCGTAGTCCATTCTGGTCAAGCGATTGGAGCAGCAGAAGTACGAAAAATTTATTGTCTTGTGAACCATTTCTTAGCTTCAAAGTCCCATATCTCGCGAACGGATTGACCAAACCGAAAAATTCCTGCTGCGCCTGAAAGTAGAAACTCGCCGGATTACAACGGTAAGTGTATTTTTTCCCTAGGCCATTCTGGTTAAGCGTTTGAAGCAGCAGAATTGCGAAAAATTTGTTGTCTTCTCAAGAATTTCTTAGGTTCAACCTCCCACATCTCGCGAACCGATTGACCTAACCCAAAAATTCCTGCTGCGTCTGAAAGTAGAAACTCGCCCGATTACAACGGTATGTGTATTTTTCCCCTAGGCCATTCTGGTTAAGCGATTGGAGCAGCAGAAGTGCGAAAAATTTGTTGTCTTGTCAACCATTTCTTACCTTCAAAGTCCCATATCTCGCGGAGGGATTGACCAAACCCAAAAATTCCTGCTGCGTCTGAAAGTAGAAACTCGCCCGATTACAACGGAATGGGTATTCTTTCCCTAGACCATTCTGGTTAAGCGTTTGGAGCAGCAGAATTGCGAAAAATTTGATGTCTTCTCAACCATTTCTTAGCTCCAAACTCCCATATTTCGAGAACAGAATGACCTAACCCAAAAATTCCTATTGCATCTGAAAATAGAAATTCGCCCGATTACAACGGTTTGTGTATTTTTCCCCTAGGCCATTCTGGTTAAGCGATTGGAGCAGCAGAAGTGCGAAAAATTTGTTTTCTTGTCAAGCATTTCTTAGCTTCAAAGTCCCTTATCTCCCGGACGGATTGACCAAATCCAAAAATTCCTGCTGCGTCTGAAAGTAGAAACTCGCCCGTTTACAACCGTATGTGCATTTTTCCCCTAGGCCATTCTGGTTGAGCGATTGTAGCAGCAGAAGTGCGAGAAATTTGTTGTCTTCTCAACAATTTCTTAGCATCAACCTCCCACATCTCGCGAACCGATTAACCTAACCCAATAATTCCTATTGCATCTGAAAGTAGAAACTCGCCCGATTACAACGGTTTGTGAATTTTTCCCCTAGGCCATTCTGGTTAAGCGATTGCAGCAGCAGAATTGCGAAAAATTTGTTGTCTTCTCAACAATTTCTTAGCTTCAACCTCCCACATCTCGCGAACCGATTGACCTAACCCAAAAATTCCTATCGCATCTTAAAGTAGAAACTCGCCCGGTTACAACGATATGTGTATTTTTCCCCTAGGCCATTCTGGTTAAGCGAATGGAGCAGCGGAAGTGCGAAAAATTTGTTGTCTTGTCAACCATTTCTTACCTTCAAAGTCCCATATCTCGCGAACGGATTGACCAAGCCCAAAAATTCCTGCTGCGTCTGAAAGTAGAAACTCGCCCGATTACAACGGTATGTGTATTTTTCCCCTAGGCCATTCTGGTTAAGCGATTGCAGCAGCAGAATTGCGAAAAATTTGTTGTCTTCTCAACAATTTCTTAGCTTCAACCTCCCACATCTCGCGAACCGATTGACCTAACCCAAAAATTCCTATCGCATCTTAAAGTAGACACTCGCCCGGTTACAACGATATGTGTATTTTTCCCCTAGGCCATTCTGGTTAAGCGAATGGAGCAGCGGAAGTGCGAAAAATTTGTTGTCTTGTCAACCATTTCTTACCTTCAAAGTCCCATATCTCGCGAACGGATTGACCAAGCCCAAAAATTCCTGCTGCGTCTGAAAGTAGAAACTCGCCCGATTACAACGGTATGTGTATTTTTCCTCTAGGCCATTCTGGTTAAGCGATCGGAGCAGCAGAAGTGCGAAAAATTTGTTGTCTTGTCAACCATTTATTAGCTTCAAAGTCCCATATCTCGCGAACGGATTGACCAAGCCCAAAAATTCCTGCTGCGTCTGAAAGTAGAAACTCGCCCGATTACAACGGTAGGTGTATTTTTTCCCTAGGCCATTCTGGTTAAGCGTTTGGAGCAGCAGAATTGCGAAGAATTTGTTGTCTTGTCAAGCATTTCTTAGCTTCAAAGTCCCATATCTCGCGAACGGATTGACCAAACCCAAAAATTCCTATCGCATCTTAAAGTAGAAACTCGCCCGATTGCAACGATATGTGTATTTTTCCCCTAGGCCTTTCTGGTTAAGCTAATGGAGCAGCAGAAGTGCGAAAAATTTTATGTCTTGTCAACCATTTCTTACCTTCAAAGTCCCATATCTCGCGAACGGATTGACCAAGCCCAAAAATTCCTGCTGCGTCTGAAAGTAGAAACTCGCGCGATTACAACGGTATGTGTATTTTTCCCCTAGGCCATTCTGGTTAAGCGATTGGAGCAGCAGGAGTGCGAAAAATTTGATGTCTTGTCAACCATTTATTAGCTTCAAAGTCCCATATCTCGCGAACGGATTGACCAAGCCCAAAAATTCCTGCTGCGTCTGAAAGTAGAAACTCGCCCGATTACAACGGTATGTGTATTTTTTCCCTAGGCCACTCTGGTTAAGCGTTTGGAGCAGCAGAATTGCGAAAAATTTGTTGTCTTGTCAAGCATTTCTTAGCTTCAAAGTCCCATATCTCGCGAACGGATTGACCAAACCCAAAAATTCCTGATGCGTCTGAAAGTAGAAACTCGCCCGATTACAACGGTATGGGTATTTTTTCCCTAGGCCTTTCTGGTTAAGCGTTTGGAGCAACAGAATTGCGAAAAATTTGTTGTCTTCTCAACCATTTCTTAGCTTCAAACTCCCATATCTCGAGAACGGATTGACCTAACCCAATAATTCCTATTGCACCTGAAAGTAGAAACTCGCCCGATTACAACGGTTTCTGTATTTTTCCCCTAGGCCATTCTGGTTAAGCGATTGGAGCAGCAGAATTGCGAAAAATTTGTTGTCTTGTCAAGCATTTCTTAGGTTCAACCTCCCACATCTCGCGAACCGATTGACCTAACCCAAAAATTCCTATCGCATCTTAAAGTAGAAACTCGCCCGATTACAACGGTATGGGTATTTTTTCCCTAGGCCTTTCTGGTTAAGCGTTTGGAGCAACAGAGTTGCGAAAAATTTGTTGTCTTCTCAACCATTTCTTAGCTTCAAACTCCCATATCTCGAGAACGGATTGACCTAACCCAATAATTCCTATTGCACCTGAAAGTAGAAACTCGCCCGATTACAACGGTTTGTGTATTTTTCCCCTAGGCCATTCTGGTTAAGCGATTGGAGCAGCAGAATTGCGAAAAATTTGTTGTCTTCTCAACAATTTCTTAGCTTCAACCTCCCACATCTCGCGAACAGATTGACCAAGCCCAAAAATTCCTGCTGCGTCTGAAAGTAGAAACTCGCCCGATTACAACGGTATGTGTATTTTCCCCTATGCCATTCTGGTTAAGCGAATGGAGCAGCAGAAGTTCGAAAAATTTGTTGTCTTGTCAACCATTTCTTACCTTCAAAGTCCAATATCTCGCGGAGGGATTGACCAAACCCAAAAATTCCTTCTGCGTCTGAAAGTAGAAACTCGCCCGATTACAACGGAATGGGTATTTTTTCCCTAGGCCATTCTGGTTAAGCGTTTGGGGCAGCAGAATTGCGAAAAATTTGATGTCTTCTCAACCATTTCTTAGCTTCAAAGTCCCGTATCAGGCGAACGGATTGACCAAACCCAAAAATTCCTGATGCGTCTGAAAGTAGAAACTCGCCCGATTACAACGCTATGTGTATTTTTTCCCTAAGCCATTCTGGTTAAGCGTTTGGAGCAGCAGAATTGCGAAAAATTTGTTGTCTTCTCAACCATTTCTTAGCTCCAAGCTCCCATATCACGAGAACGGAATGACCTAACAAAAAAATTCCTATTGCTTCTGAAAGTAGAAATTCGCCCGATTACAACGGTTTGTGTATTTTTCCCCTAGGCCATTCTGGTTAAGCGATTGGAGCAGCAGAAGTGCGAAAAATTTGTTGTCTTGTCAACCATTTGTTAGCTTCAAAGTCCCATATCTCGCGAACGGATTGACCAAGCCCAAAAATTCCTGCTGCGTCTGAAAGTAGAAACTCGCCCGATTACAACGGTATGTGTATTTTTTCCCTAGGCCATTCTGGTTAAGCGTTTGGAGCAGCAGAATTGCGAAAAATTTGTTGTCTTGTCAAGCATGTCTTAGCTTCAAAGTCCCATATCTCGCGAACGGATTGACCAAACCCAAAAATTCCTGATGCGTCTGAAAGTAGAAACTCGCCCGATCACAACGGTATGGGTATTTTTTCCCTAGGCCTTTCTGGTTAAGCGTTTGGAGCAACAGAATTGCGAAAAATTTGTTGTCTTCTCAACCATTTCTTAGCTTCAAACTCCCATATCTCGAGAACGGATTGACCTAACCCAATAATTCCTATTGCACCTGAAAGTAGAAACTCGCCCGATTACAACGGTTTGTGTATTTTTCGCCTAGGCCATTCTGGTTAAGCGATTGGAGCAGCAGAATTGCGAAAAATTTGTTGTCTTCTCAACAATTTCTTAGCTTCAACCTCCCATATCTCGCGAACAGATTGACCAAGCCCAACAATTCCTGCTGCGTCTGAAAGTAGAAACTCGCCCGATTACAACGGTATGTGTATTTTCCCCTATGCCATTCTGGTTAAGCGAATGGAGCAGCAGAAGTTCGAAAAATTTGTTGTCTTGTCAACCATTTCTTACCTTCAAAGTCCCATATCTCGCGGAGGGATTGACCAAACCCAAAAATTCCTGCTGCGTCTGAAAGTAGAAACTCGCCCGATTACAACGGAATGGGTATTTTTTCCCTAGGCCATTCTGGTTAAGCGTTTGGGGCAGCAGAATTGCGAAAAATTTGATGTCTTCTCAACCATTTCTTAGCTTCAAAGTCCCGTATCAGGCGAACGGATTGACCAAACCCAAAAATTCCTGATGCGTCTGAAAGTAGAAACTCGCCCGATTACAACGGTATGTGTATTTTTTCCCTAAGCCATTCTGGTTAAGCGTTTGGAGCAGCAGAATTGCGAAAAATTTGTTGTCTTCTCAACCATTTCTTAGCTCCAAGCTCCCATATCACGAGAACGGAATGACCTAACCCAAAAATTCCTATTGCATCTGAAAGTAGAAATTCGCCCGATTACAACGGTTTGTGTATTTTTCCCCTAGGCCATTCTGGTTAAGCGATTGGAGCAGCAGAAGTGCGAAAAATTTGTTGTCTTGTCAACCATTTCTTACCTTCAAAGTCCCATATCTCGCGAACGGATTGACCAAGCCCAAAAATTCCTGCTGCGTCTGAAAGTAGAAACTCGCCCGATTACAACGGTATGTGTATTTTTCCCCTAGGCCATTCTGGTTAAGCGATTGCAGCAGCAGAATTGCGAAAAATTTGTTGTCTTCTCAACAATTTCTTAGCTTCAACCTCCCACATCTCGCGAACCGATTGACCTAACCCAAAAATTCCTATCGCATCTTAAAGTAGAAACTCGCCCGGTTACAACGATATGTGTATTTTTCCCCTAGGCCATTCTGGTTAAGCGAATGGAGCAGCGGAAGTGCGAAAAATTTGTTGTCTTGTCAACCATTTCTTACCTTCAAAGTCCCATATCTCGCGGAGGGATTGACCAAACCCAAAAATTCCTGCTGCGTCTGAAAGTAGAAACTCGCCCGATTACAACGGAATGGGTATTTTTTCCCTAGGCCATTCTGGTTAAGCGTTTGGGGCAGCAGAATTGCGAAAAATTTGATGTCTTCTCAACCATTTCTTAGCTTCAAAGTCCCGTATCAGGCGAACGGATTGACCAAACCCAAAAATTCCTGATGCGTCTGAAAGTAGAAACTCGCCCGATTACAACGGTATGTGTATTTTTTCCCTAAGCCATTCTGGTTAAGCGTTTGGAGCAGCAGAATTGCGAAAAATTTGTTGTCTTCTCAACCATTTCTTAGCTCCAAGCTCCCATATCACGAGAACGGAATGACCTAACCCAAAAATTCCTATTGCATCTGAAAGTAGAAATTCGCCCGATTACAACGGTTTGTGTATTTTTCCCCTAGGCCATTCTGGTTAAGCGATTGGAGCAGCAGAAGTGCGAAAAATTTGTTGTCTTGTCAACCATTTCTTACCTTCAAAGTCCCATATCTCGCGAACGGATTGACCAAGCCCAAAAATTCCTGCTGCGTCTGAAAGTAGAATCTCGCCCGATTACAACGGTATGTGTATTTTTCCCCTAGGCCATTCTGGTTAAGCGATTGCAGCAGCAGAATTGCGAAAAATTTGTTGTCTTCTCAACAATTTCTTAGCTTCAACCTCCCACATCTCGCGAACCGATTGACCTAACCCAAAAATTCCTATCGCATCTTAAAGTAGAAACTCGCCCGGTTACAACGATATGTGTATTTTTCCCCTAGGCCATTCTGGTTAAGCGAATGGAGCAGCGGAAGTGCGAAAAATTTGTTGTCTTGTCAACCATTTCTTACCTTCAAAGTCCCATATCTCGCGAACGGATTGACCAAGCCCAAAAATTCCTGCTGCGTCTGAAAGTAGAAACTCGCCCGATTACAACGGTATGTGTATTTTTCCCCTAGGCCATTCTGGTTAAGCGATTGGAGCAGCAGAAGTGCGAAAAATTTGTTGTCTTGTCAACCATTTATTAGCTTCAAAGTCCCATATCTCGCGAACGGATTGACCAAGCCCAAAAATTCCTGCTGCGTCTGAAAGTAGAAACTCGCCCGATTACAACGGTAGGTGTATTTTTTCCCTAGGCCATTCTGGTTAAGCGTTTGGAGCAGCAGAATTGCGAAAAATTTGTTGTCTTGTCAAGCATTTCTTAGCTTCAATGTCCCATATCTCGCGAACGGATTGACCAAACCCAAAAATTCCTATCGCATCTTAAAGTAGAAACTCGCCCGATTGCAACGATATGTGTATTTTTCCCCTAGGCCATTCTGGTTAAGCTAATGGAGCAGCAGAAGTGCGAAAAATTTTATGTCTTGTCAACCATTTCTTACCTTCAAAGTCCCATATCTCGCGAACGGATTGACCAAGCCCAAAAATTCCTGCTGCGTCTGAAAGTAGAAACTCGCCCGATTACAACGGTATGTGTATTTTTCCCCTAGGCCATTCTGGTTAAGCGATTGGAGCAGCAGAAGTGCGAAAAATTTGTTGTCTTGTCAACCATTTATTAGCTTCAAAGTCCCATATCTCGCGAACGGATTGACCAAGCCCAAAAATTCCTGCTGCGTCTGAAAGTAGAAACTCGCCCGATTACATCGGTAGGTGTATTTTTTCCCTAGGCCATTCTGGTTAAGCGATTGGAGCAGCAGGAGTGCGAAAAATTTGTTGTCTTGTCAACCATTTATTAGCTTCAAAGTCCCATATCTCGCGAACGGATTGACCAAGCCCAAAAATTCCTGCTGCGTCTGAAAGTAGAAACTCGCCCGATTACAACGGTATGTGTATTTTTTCCCTAGGCCATTCCGGTTAAGCGTTTGGAGCAGCAGAATTGCGAAAAATTTGTTGTCTTGTCAAGCATTTCTTAGCTTCAAAGTCCCATATCTCGCGAACGGATTGACCAAACCCAAAAATTCCTGATGCGTCTGAAAGTAGAAACTCGCCCGATTACAACGGTATGGGTATTTTTTCCCTAGGCCTTTCTGGTTAAGCGTTTGGAGCAACAGAATTGCGAAAAATTTGTTGTCTTCTCAACCATTTCTTAGCTTCAAACTCCCATATCTCGAGAACGGATTGACCTAACCCAATAATTCCTATTGCACCTGAAAGTAGAAACTCGCCCGATTACAAAGGTTTGTGTATTTTTCCCCTAGGCCATTCTGGTTAAGCGATTGGAACAGCAGAATTGCGAAAAATTTTTTGTCTTCTCAACAATTTCTTAGCTTCAACCTCCCACATCTCGCGAACAGATTGACCAAGCCCAAAAATTCCTGCTGCGTCTGAAAGTAGAAACTCGCCCGATTACAACGGTATGTGTATGTTCCCCTATGCCATTCTGGTTAAGCGAATGTAGCAGCAGAAGTTCGAAAAATTTGTTGTCTTGTCAACCATTTCTTACCTTCAAAGTCTCCTATCTCGCGGAGGGATTGACCAAACCCAAAAATTCCTGGTGCGTCTGAAAGTAGAAACTCGCCCGATAACAACGGAATGGGTATTTTTTCCCTAGGCCATTCTGGTTAAGCGTTTGGGGCAGCAGAATTGCGAAAAATTTGATGTCTTCTCAACCATTTCTTAGCTTCAAAGTCCCGTATCAGGCGAACGGATTGACCAAACCCAAAAATTCCTGATGCGTCTGAAAGTAGAAACTCGCCCGATTACAACGGTATGTGTATTTTTTCCCTAAGCCATTCTGGTTAAGCGTTTGGAGCAGCAGAATTGCGAAAAATTTGTTGTCTTCTCAACCATTTCTTAGCTCCAAGCTCCCATATCACGAGAACGGGATGACCTAACCCAAAAATTCCTATCGCATCTTAAAGTAGAAACTCGCCCGGTTACAACGATATGTGTATTTTTCCCCTAGGCCATTCTGGTTAAGCGAATGGAGCAGCGGAAGTGCGAAAAATTTGTTGTCTTGTCAACCATTTCTTACCTTCAAAGTCCCATATCTCGCGAACGGTTGACCAAGCCCAAAAATTCCTGCTGCGTCTGAAAGTAGAAACTCGCCCGATTACAACGGTATGTGTATTTTTCCCCTAGGCCATTCTGGTTAAGCGATTGGAGCAGCAGAAGTGCGAAAAATTTGTTGTCTTGTCAACCATTTATTAGCTTCAAAGTCCCATATCTCGCGAACAGATTGACCAAGCCCAAAAATTCCTGCTGCGTCTGAAAGTAGAAACTCGCCCGATTACAACGGTAGGTGTATTTTTTCCCTAGGCCATTCTGGTTAAGCGTTTGGAGCAGCAGAATTGCGAAAAATTTGTTGTCTTGTCAAGCATTTCTTAGCTTCAAAGTCCCATATCTCGCGAACGGATTGACCAAACCCAAAAATTCCTATCGCATCTTAAAGTAGAAACTCGCCCGATTGCAACGATATGTGTATTTTTCCCCTAGGCCATTCTGGTTAAGCTAATGGAGCAGCAGAAGTGCGACAAATTTTATGTCTTGTCAACCATTTCTTACCTTCAAAGTCCCATATCTCGCGAACGGATTGACCAAGCCCAAAAATTCCAGCTGCGTCTGAAAGTAGAATCTCGCCCGATTACAACGGTATGTGTATTTTTCCCCTAGGCCATTCTGGTTAAGCGATTGGAGCAGCAGGAGTGCGAGAAATTTGTTGTCTTGTCAACCATTTATTAGCTTCAAAGTCCCATATCTCGCGAACGGATTGACCAAGCCCAAAAATTCCTGCTGCGTCTGAAAGTAGAAACTCGCCCGATTACAACGGTATGTGTATTTTTTCCCTAGGCCATTCTGGTTAAGCGTTTGGAGCAGCAGAATTGCGAAAAATTTGTTGTCTTGTCAAGCATTTCTTAGCTTCAAAGTCCCATATCTCGCGAACGGATTGACCAAACCCAAAAATTCCTGATGCGTCTGAAAGTAGAAACTCGCCCGATTACAACGGTATGGGTATTTTTTCCCTAGGCCTTTCTGGTTAAGCGTTTGGAGCAACAGAATTGCGAAAAATTTGTTGTCTTCTCAACCATTTCTTAGCTTCAAACTCCCATATCTCGAGAACGGATTGACCTAACCCAATAATTCCTATTGCACCTGAAAGTAGAAACTCGCCCGATTACAAAGGTTTGTGTATTTTTCCCCTAGGCCATTCTGGTTAAGCGATTGGAGCAGCAGAATTGCGAAAAATTTGTTGTCTTCTCAACAATTTCTTAGCTTCAACCTCCCACATCTCGCGAACAGATTGACCAAGCCCAAAAATTCCTGCTGCGTCTGAAAGTAGAAACTCGCCCGATTACAACGGTATGTGTATTTTCCCCTATGCCATTCTGGTTAAGCGAATGGAGCAGCAGAAGTTCGAAAAATTTGTTGTCTTGTCAACCATTTCTTACCTTCAAAGTCCCATATCTCGCGGAGGGATTGACCAAACCCAAAAATTCCTGGTGCGTCTGAAAGTAGAAACTCGCCCGATTACAACGGAATGGGTATTTTTTCCCTAGGCCATTCTGGTTAAGCGTTTGGGGCAGCAGAATTGCGAAAAATTTGATGTCTTGTCAACCATTTCTTAGCTTCAAAGTCCCATATCTCGCGAACGGATTGACCAAGCTCAAAAATTCCTGCTGCGTCTGAAAGTAGATACTCGCCCGATTACAACGGTATGTGTATTTTTTCCCTAGGCCATTCTGGTTAATCGTTTGGAGCAGCAGAATTGCGAAAAATTTATTGTCTTCTCAACCATTTCCTAGCCTCAAACTCACATATCTCGCGAACGGATTGACCAAACCCAAAAATTCCTGCTGCGCCTGAAAGTAGAAACTCGCCCGATTACAACGGTTTGTGTATTTTTCCCCTAGGCCATTCTGGTTAAGCGTTTGGAGCAGGAGAATTGCGAAAAATTTGTTGTCTTCTCAACAATTTCTTAGCTTCAACCTCCCATATCTCGCGAACCGATTGACCTAACCCAAAAATTCCTATTGCACCTTAAAGTAGAAACTCGCCCGATTACAACGATATGTGTATTTTTCCTCTAGGCCATTCTGGTTAAGCGAATGGAGCAGCAGAAGTGCGAAAAATTTGTTGTCTTGTCAACCATTTCTTAGCTTCAAAGTCCCATATCTCGCGAACGGATTGACCAAGCTCAAAAATTCCTGCTGCGTCTGAAAGTAGAAACTCGCCCGATTACAACGGTATGTGTATTTTTTCCCTAAGCCATTCTGGTTAAGCGTTTGGAGCAGCAGAATTGCGAAAAATTTGTTGTCTTGTCAAGCATTTCTTAGCTTCAAAGTCCCATATCTCGCGAACGGATTGACCAAACCCAAAAATTCCTGATGCGTCTGAAAGTAGAAACTCGCCCGATTACAACGGTATGGGTATTTTTTCCCTAGGCCTTTCTGGTTAAGCGTTTGGACCAACAGAATTGCGAAAAATTTGTTGTCTTCTCAACCATTTCTTAGCTTCAAACTCCCATATCTCGAGAACGGATTGACCTAACCCAATAATTCCTATTGCACCTGAAAGTAGAAACTCGCCCGATTACAAAGGTTTGTGTATTTTTCCCCTAGGCCAATCTGGTTAAGCGATTGGAGCAGCAGAATTGCGAAAAATTTGTTGTCTTCTCAACAATTTCTTAGCTTCAACCTCCCACATCTCGCGAACAGATTGACCAAGCCCAAAAATTCCTGCTGCGTCTGAAAGTAGAAACTCGCCCGATTACAACGGTATGTGTATTTTTCCCCTAGGCCATTCTGGTTAAGCGAATGGAGCAGCAGAAGTGCGAAAAATTTGTCTTGTCAACCATTTCTTAGCTTCAAAGTCCCATATCTCGCGAACGGATTGACCAAGCTCAAAAATTCCTGCTGCGTCTGAAAGTAGAAACTCGCCCGATTACAACGGTATGTGTATTTTTTCCCTAGGCCATTCTGGTTAAGCGTTTGGGGCAGCAGAATTGCGAAAAATTTGTTGTCTTCTCAACCGTTTCTTAGCTTTAAACTCCCATATCTCGCGAACGGGTTGACCTAACCCAAAAATTCCTATTGCATCTGAAAGTAGAAACTCGTCCGATTACAACGGTATGTGTATTTTTTCCCTAGGCCATTCTGGTTAACCGTTTGGAGCAGCAGAATTGCGAAAAATTTATTGTCTTCTCAACCATTTCCTAGCCTCAAACTCACATATCTCGCGAACGGATTGACCAAACCCAAAAATTCCTGCTGCGCCTGAAAGTAGAAACTCGCCCGATTACAACGGTTTGTGTATTTTTCCCCTAGGCCATTCTGGTTAAGCGTTTGGAGCAGGAGAATTGCGAAAAATTTGTTGTCTTCTCAACAATTTCTTAGCTTCAACCTCCCATATCTCGCGAACCGATTGACCTAACCCAAAAATTCCTATTGCATCTTAAAGTAGAAACTCGCCCGATTACAACGATATGTGTATTTTTCCTCTAGGCCATTCTGGTTAAGCGAATGGAGCAGCAGAAATGCGAAAAATTTGTTGTCTTGTCAACCACTTCTTAGCTTCAAAGTCCCATATCTCGCGGACGGATCGACCAAACCCAAAAATTCCTGCTGCGTCTGAAAGTAGAAACTCGCCCGATTACAACGGAATGGTTATTTTGTCCCTAGGCCATTCTGGTTAACCGTTTGGAGCAGCAGAATTGCGAAAAATTTATTGTCTTCTCAACCATTTCCTAGCCTCAAACTCACATATCTCGCGAACGGATTGACCAAATCCAAAAATTCCTGCTGCGTCTGAAAGTTGCAACTCGCCCGATTACAAACGAATGGGTAATTTTTCCCTAGGCCATTCTGGTTAAGCGTTTGGAGCAGCAGAATTGCGAAAAATTTTATGTCTTCTCAACCATTTATTAGCTTCAAAGTCCCATATCTCGCGAACAGATTGAACAAGCCCAAAAATTCCTGCTGCGTCTGAAAGTAGAAACTCGCCCGATTACAACGGTATGTGTATTTTCCCCTATGCCATTCTGATTAAGCGTTTGGAGCAGCAGAATTGCGAAAAATTTGACGTCTTCTCAACCATTTCTTAGATTCAAAGTCCCGTATCTCGCGAACGGATTGACCAAACGCAAAAATTCCTGATGCGTCTGAAAGTAGAAACTCGCCCGATTACAACGGAATGGGTATTTTTTCCCTAGGCCATTCTGGTTAAGCGTTTGGAGCAGCAGAATTGCGAAAAATTTTTTGTCTTCTCAACCGTTTCTGAGCTTCAAGGTACGGTATCTCGCGAACGGATTGACCAAACGCAAAAATTCCTGATGCGTCAGAATGTAGAAACTCGCCCGATTACAACGGTATGTGTATTTTTTCCCTAGGCCATTCTAGTTAAGCGATTGGAGCAGCAGAAGTGCGAAAAATTTGTTGTCTTGTCAACCATTTCTTAGGTTCAAACTCCCATTTCTCCCGGACGGATTGACCATACCCAAAAATTCCTGCTGCGTCTGAAAGTAGAAACTCGACCGTTTACAACGGTGTGTGCATTTTTCCCCTGGGCAATTCTGGTTAAGCGATTGGAGCAGCAGAAGTGCGAAAAATTTGTTGTCTTGTCAACCATCTCTTAGCTTCAAAGTCCCATATCTCGCGGACGGATCGACCAAACCCAAAAATTCCTGCTGCGTCTGAAAGTAGAAACTCGCCCGATTACAACGGAATGGGTATTTTTTCCCTAGGCCATTCTGGATAAGCGTTTGAAGCAGCAGAATTGCGAAAAATTTGTTGTCTTCTCAACTATTTCTTAGCTTCAAACTCCCATATCTCGAGAACGGATTGACCTAACCCAAAAATTCCTATTGCGTCTGAAAGTAGAAACTCGCCCGATTACATCGGTATGTGTATTTTTCCCCTAGGCCATTCTGGTTAAGCGTTTGGAGCAGCAGAATTGCGAAAAATTTGTTGTCTTCTCAACCATTTCATAGCTCCAAACTCCCGTATCTCGAGAACGGAATGACCTAACCCAAAAATTCCTATTGCATCTGGAAGTAGAAGTTCGCCCGATTACTACGGTTTGTGTATTTTTCCCCTAGGCCATTCTGGTTAAGCGATTGGGGCAGCAGAAGTGCGAAAAATTTGTTGTCTTGTCAACCATTTCTTAGTTTCAAAGTCCCATATCTCGCGAACAGATTGACCAAGCCCAAAAATTCCTGCTGCGTCTGAAAGTAGAAACTCGCCCGATTACAACGGTATGTGTATTTTCCCCTATGCCATTCTGGTTAAGCGAATGGAGCAGCAGAAGTGCGAAAAATTTGTTGTCTTGTCAAACATTTCTTACCTTCAAAGTCCCATATCTCGCGGAGGGATTGACCAAACCCAAAAATTCCTGCTGCGTCTGAAAGTAGAAACTCGCCCGATTACAACGGAATGGGTATTTTTTCCCTAGGCCATTCTGGTTAAGCGTTTGGAGCAGCAGAATTGCGAAAAATTTGATGTCTTCTCAACCATTTCTTAGCTTCAAAGTCCCGTATCTCGCGAACGGATTGACCAAACGCAAAAATTCCTGATGCGTCTGAAAGTAGAAACTAGCCCGATTACAACGGTATGTGTATTTTTTCCCTAAGCCATTCTGGTTAAGCGTTTGGAGCAGCAGAATTGCGAAAAATTTGTTGTCTTCTCAACCATTTCTTAGCTCCAAGCTCCCATATCACGAGAACGGAATGACCTAACCCAAAAATTCCTATTGCATCTGAAAGTAGAAATTCTCCCGATTACAACGGTTTGTGTATTTTTCCCCTAGGCCATTCTGGTTAAGCGATTGGAGCAGCAGAAGTGCGAAAAGTTTGTTGTCTTGTCAACCATTTCTTAGCTTCAAAGTCCCATATCTCGCGAACGGATTGACCAAGCCCAAAAATTCCTGATGCGTCAGAAATTAGAAACTCGCCCGATTACAACGGTATGTGTATTTTCCCCTATGCCTTTCTGGTTAAGCGAATGGAGCAGCAGAAGTGCGAAAAATTTGTTGTCTTGTCAACCATTTCTTACCTTCAAAGTCCCATATCTCGCGGAGGAATTGACCAAACCCAAAAATTCCTGCTGCGCCTGAAAGTAGATACTCGCCCGATTACAACGGAATGGGTATTTTTTCCCTAGGCCATTCTGATTAAGCGTTTGGAGCAGCAGAATTGCGAAAAATTTGACGTCTTCTCAACCATTTCTTAGCTTCAAAGTCCCGTATCTCGCGAACGGATTGACCAAACGCAAAAATTCCTGATGCGTCTGAAAGTAGAAACTCGCCCGATTACATCGGAATGGGTATTTTTTCCCTAGGCCATTCTGGTTAAGCGTTTGGAGCAGCAGAATTGCGAAAAATTTGTTGTCTTCTCAACCGTTTCTGAGCTTCAAGGTCCGGTATCTCGCGAACGGATTGACCAAACGCAAAAATTCCTGATGCGTCAGAAAGTAGAAACTCGCCCGATTACAACGGTATGTGTATTTTTTCCCTAGGCCATTCTAGTTAAGCGATTGGAGCAGCAGAAGTGCGAAAAATTTGTTGTCCTGTCAACCATTTCTTAGCTTCAAACTCCCATATCTCGAGAACGGATTGACCTAACCCAAAAATTCCTATTGCGTCTGAAAGTAGAAACTCGCCCGATTACTACGGTTTGTGTATTTTTCCCCTAGGCCATTCTGGTTAAGCGATTGGGGCAGCAGAAGTGCGAAAAATTTGTTGTCTTGTCAACCATTTCTTAGTTTCAAAGTCCCATATCTCGCGAACAGATTGACCAAGCCCAAAAATTCCTGCTGCGTCTGAAAGTAGAAACTCGCCCGATTACAACGGTATGTGTATTTTCCCCTATGCCATTCTGGTTAAGCGAATGGAGCAGCAGAAGTGCGAAAAATTTGTTGTCTTGTCAACCATTTCTTACCTTCAAAGTCCCATATCTCGCGGAGGGATTGACCAAACCCAAAAATTCCTGCTGCGTCTGAAAGTAGAAACTCGCCCGATTACAACGGAATGGGTATTTTTTCCCTAGGCCATTCTGGTTAAGCGTTTGGAGCAGCAGAATTGCGATAAATTTGATGTCTTCTCAACCATTTCTTAGCTTCAAAGTCCCGTATCTCGCGAACGGATTGACCAAACGCAAAAATTCCTGATGCGTCTGAAAGTAGAAACTAGCCCGATTACAACGGTATGTGTATTTTTTCCCTAAGCCATTCTGGTTAAGCGTTTGGAGCAGCAGAATTGCGAGAAATTTGTTGTCTTCTCAACCATTTCTTAGCTCCAAGCTCCCATATCACGAGAACGGAATGACCTAACCCAAAAATTCCTATTGCATCTGAAAGTAGAAATTCTCCCGATTAGAACGGTTTGTGTATTTTTCCCCTAGGCCATTCTGGTTAAGCGATTGGAGCAGCAGAAGTGCGAAAAGTTTGTTGTCTTGTCAACCATTTCTTAGCTTCAAAGTCCCATATCTCGCGAACGGATTGACCAAGCCCAAAAATTCCTGATGCGCCAGAAATTAGAAACTCGCCCGATTACAACGGTATGTGTATTTTCCCCTATGCCTTTCTGGTTAAGCGAATGGAGCAGCAGAAGTGCGAAAAATTTGTTGTCTTGTCAACCATTTCTTACCTTCAAAGTCCCATATCTCGCGGAGGAATTGACCAAACCCAAAAATTCCTGCTGCGCCTGAAAGTAGATACTCGCCCGATTACAACGGAATGGGTATTTTTTCCCTAGGCCATTCTGATTAAGCGTTTGGAGCAGCAGAATTGCGAAAAATTTGACGTCTTCTCAACCATTTCTTAGCTTCAAAGTCCCGTATCTCGCGAACGGATTGACCAAACGCAAAAATTCCTGATGCGTCTGAAAGTAGAAACTCGCCCGATTACAACGGAATGGGTATTTTTTCCCTAGGCCATTCTGGTTAAGCGAATGGAGCAGCAGAAGTGCGAAAAATTTGTTGTCTTGTCAACCATTTCTTACCTTCAAAGTCCCATATCTCGCGGAGGGATTGACCAAACCCAAAAATTCCTGCTGCGTCTGAAAGTAGAAACTCGCCCGATTACAACGGAATGGGTATTTTTTCCCTAGGCCATTCTAGTTAAGCGATTGGAGCAGCAGAAGTGCGAAAAATTTGTTGTCCTGTCAACCATTTCTTAGCTTCAAACTCCCATATCTCGAGAACGGATTGACCTAACCCAAAAATTCCTATTGCGTCTGAAAGTAGAAACTCGCCCGATTACATCGGTATGTGTATTTTTCCCCTAGGCCATTCTGGTTAAGCGTTTGGAGCAGCAGAATTGCGAAAAATTTGTTGTCTTCTCAACCATTTCATAGCTCCAAACTCCCATATCTCGAGAACGGAATGACCTAACCCAAAAATTCCTATTGCATCTGGAAGTAGAAGTTCGCCCGATTACTACGGTTTGTGTATTTTTCCCCTAGGCCATTCTGGTTAAGCGAATGGGGCAGCAGAAGTGCGAAAAATTTGTTGTCTTGTCAACCATTTCTTAGTTTCAAAGTCCCATATCTCGCGAACAGATTGACCAAGCCCAAAAATTCCTGCTGCGTCTGAAAGTAGAAACTCGCCCGATTACAACGGTATGTGTATTTTCCCCTATGCCATTCTGGTTAAGCGAATGGAGCAGCAGAAGTGCGAAAAATTTGTTGTCTTGTCAACCATTTCTTACCTTCAAAGTCCCATATCTCGCGGAGGGATTGACCAAACCCAAAAATTCCTGCTGCGTCTGAAAGTAGAAACTCACCCGATTACAACGGAATGGGTATTTTTTCCCTAGGCCATTCTGGTTAAGCGTTTGGAGCAGCAGAATTGCGAAAAATTTGATGTCTTCTCAACCATTTCTTAGCTTCAAAGTCCCGTATCTCGCGAACGGATTGACCAAACGCAAAAATTCCTGATGCGTCTGAAAGTAGAAACTAGCCCGATTACAACGGTATGTGTATTTTTTCCCTAAGCCATTCTGGTTAAGCGTTTGGAGCAGCAGAATTGCGAAAAATTTGTTGTCTTCTCAACCATTTCTTAGCTCCAAGCTCCCATATGACGAGAACGGAATGACCTAGCCCAAAAATTCCTATTGCATCTGAAAGTAGAAATTCTCCCGATTACAACGGTTTGTGTATTTTTCCCCTAGGCCATTCTGGTTAAGCGATTGGAGCAGCAGAAGTGCGAAAAGTTTGTTGTCTTGTCAACCATTTCTTAGCTTCAAAGTCCCATATCTCGCGAACGGATTGACCAAGCCCAAAAATTCCTGATGCGTCAGAAATTAGAAACTCGCCCGATTACAACGGTATGTGTATTTTCCCCTATGCCTTTCTGGTTAAGCGAATGGAGCAGCAGAAGTGCGAAAAATTTGTTGTCTTGTCAACCATTTCTTACCTTCAAAGTCCCATATCTCGCGGAGGAATTGACCAAACCCAAAAATTCCTGCTGCGCCTGAAAGTAGATACTCGCCCGATTACAACGGAATGGGTATTTTTTCCCTAGGCCATTCTGATTAAGCGTTTGGAGCAGCAGAATTGCGAAAAATTTGACGTCTTCTCAACCATTTCTTAGCTTCAAAGTCCCGTATCTCGCGAACGGATTGACCAAACGCAAAAATTCCTGATGCGTCTGAAAGTAGAAACTCGCCCGATTACAACGGAATGGGTATTTTTTCCCTAGGCCATTCTGGTTAAGCGTTTGGAGCAGCAGAATTGCGAAAAATTTGTTGTCTTCTCAACCGTTTCTGAGCTTCAAGGTCCGGTATCTCGCGAACGGATTGACCAAACGCAAAAATTCCTGATGCGTCAGAAAGTAGAAACTCGCCCGATTACAACGGTATGTGTATTTTTTCCCTAGGCCATTCTAGTTAAGCGATTGGAGCAGCAGAAGTGCGAAAAATTTGTTGTCCTGTCAACCATTTCTTAGGTTCAAACTCCCATTTCTCCCGGACGGATTGACCATATCCAAAAATTCCTGCTGCGTCTGAAAGTAGAAACTCGACCGTTTACAACGGTGTGTGCATTTTTCCCCTAGGCCATTCTGGTTAAGCGATTGGAGCAGCAGAAGTGCGAAAAATTTGTTGTCTTGTCAACCATTTCTTAGCTTCAAAGTCCCATATCTCGCGGACGGATCGACCAAACCCAAAAATTCCTGCTGCGTCTGAAAGTAGAATCTCGCCCGATTACAACGGAATGGGTATTTTTTCCCTAGGCCATTCTGGTTAAGCGTTTGGAGCAGCAGAATTGCGAAAAATTTGTTGTCTTCTCAACCATTTCTTAGCTCCAAACTCCCATATCTCGAGAACGGAATGACCTAACCCAAAAATTCCTATTGCATCTGGAAGTAGAAGTTCGCCCGATTACTACGGTTTGTGTATTTTTCCCCTAGGCCATTCTGGTTAAGCGATTGGAGCAGCAGAAGTGCGAAAAATTTGTTGTCTTGTCAACCATTTCTTAGTTTCAAAGTCCCATATCTCGCGAACAGATTGACCAAGCCCAAAAATTCCTGCTGCGTCTGAAAGTAGAAACTCGCCCGATTACAACGGTATGTGTATTTTCGCCTATGCCATTCTGGTTAAGCGAATGGAGCAGCAGAAGTGCGAAAAATTTGTTGTCTTGTCAACCATTTCTTACCTTCAAAGTCCCATATCTCGCGGAGGGATTGACCAAACCCAAAAATTCCTGCTGCGTCTGAAAGTAGAAACTCGCCCGATTACAACGGAATGGGTATTTTTTCCCTAGGCCATTCTGGTTAAGCGTTTGGAGCAGCAGATTTGCGAAAAATTTGATGTCTTCTCAACCATTTCTTAGCTTCAAAGTCCCGTATCTCACGAACGGATTGACCAAACGCAAAAATTCCTGATGCGTCTGAAAGTAGAAACTCGCCCGATTACAACGGTATGTGTATTTTTCCCCTAGGCCATTCTGGTTAAGCGTTTGGAGCAGCAGAAGTGCGAAAAATTTGTTGTCTTCTCAACCATTTCTTAGCTCCAAGCTCCCATATCACGAGAACGGAATGACCTAACCCAAAAATTCCTATTGCATCTGAAAGTAGAAATTCGCCCGATTACAACGGTTTGTGTATTTTTCCCCTAGGCCATTCTGGTTAAGCGATTGGAGCAGCAGAAGTGCGAAAAATTTGTTGTCTTGTCAACCATTTCTTAGCTTCAAAGTCCCATATCTCGCGAACGGATTGACCGAGCCCAAAAATTACTGCTGCGTCTGAAAGTAGAAACTCGCCCGATTACAACGGTATGTGTATTTTTTCCCTAGGCCATTCTGGTTAAGCGTTTGGAGCAGCAGAATTGCGAAAAATTTGTTGTCTTCTCAACCGTTTCTGAGCTTCAAGGTCCGGTATCTCGCGAACGGATTGACCAAACGCAAAAATTCCTGATGCGTCAGAAAGTAGAAACTCGCCCGATTACAACGGTATGTGTATTTTTTCCCTAGGCCATTCTAGTTAAGCGATTGGAGCAGCAGAAGTGCGAAAAATTTGTTGTCCTGTCAACCATTTCTTAGGTTCAAACTCCCATTTCTCCCGGACGGATTGACCATATCCAAAAATTCCTGCTGCGTCTGAAAGTAGAAACTCGACCGTTTACAACGGTGTGTGCATTTTTCCCCTAGGCCATTCTGGTTAAGCGATTGGAGCAGCAGAAGTGCGAAAAATTTGTTGTCTTGTCAACCATTTCTTAGCTTCAAAGTCCCATATCTCGCGGACGGATCGACCAAACCCAAAAATTCCTGCTGCGTCTGAAAGTAGAATCTCGCCCGATTACAACGGAATGGGTATTTTTTCCCTAGGCCATTCTGGTTAAGCGTTTGGAGCAGCAGAATTGCGAAAAATTTGTTGTCTTCTCAACCATTTCTTAGCTCCAAACTCCCATATCTCGAGAACGGAATGACCTAACCCAAAAATTCCTATTGCATCTGGAAGTAGAAGTTCGCCCGATTACTACGGTTTGTGTATTTTTCCCCTAGGCCATTCTGGTTAAGCGATTGGAGCAGCAGAAGTGCGAAAAATTTGTTGTCTTGTCAACCATTTCTTAGTTTCAAAGTCCCATATCTCGCGAACAGATTGACCAAGCCCAAAAATTCCTGCTGCGTCTGAAAGTAGAAACTCGCCCGATTACAACGGAATGGGTATTTTTTCCCTAGGCCATTCTGGTTAAGCGTTTGGAGCAGCAGAAGTGCGAAAAATTTGTTGTCTTCTCAACCATTTCTTAGCTCCAAGCTCCCATATCACGAGAACGGAATGACCTAACCCAAAAATTCCTATTGCATCTGAAAGTAGAAATTCGCCCGATTACAACGGTTTGTGTATTTTTCCCCTAGGCCATTCTGGTTAAGCGATTGGAGCAGCAGAAGTGCGAAAAATTTGTTGTCTTGTCAACCATTTCTTAGCTTCAAAGTCCCATATCTCGCGAACGGATTGACCGAGCCCAAAAATTACTGCTGCGTCTGAAAGTAGAAACTCGCCCGATTACAACGGTATGTGTATTTTTTCCCTAGGCCATTCTGGTTAAGCGTTTGGAGCAGCAGAATTGCGAAAAATTTGTTGTCTTCTCAACCGTTTCTTAGCTTCAAACTCCCATATCTCGCGAACGGATTGACCTAACCCAAAAATTCCTACTGCATCTCAAAGTAGAAACTCGTCCGATTACAACGGTATGTGTATTTTTTCCCTAGGCCATTCTGGTTAAGCGTTTGGAGCAGCAGAATTGCGAAAAATTTGTTGTCTTCTCAACCATTTCCTAGCCTCAAACTCACATATCTCGCGAACGGATTGACCAAACCCAAAAATTCCTGCTGCGCCTGAAAGCAGAAACTCGCCCGATTACAACGGTTTGTGTATTTTTCCCCTAGGCCATTCTGGTTAAGCGTTTGGAGCAGGAGAATTGCGAAAAATTTGTTGTCTTCTCAACCATTTCCTAGCTTCAAACTCACATATCTCGCGAACGGATTGACCTAAGCCAACAATTCCGATTGCATCTGAAAGTAGGTACTCGCCCGATTACAACGGTATGTGTATTTCTACCCTAGGCCATTCTGGTTAAGCGATTGGAGCAGCAGAATTGCGAAAAATTTGTTGTCTTGTCAACCATTTCTTAGCTTCAAAGTCCCATATCTCTCGGACGGATTGACCAAACCCAAAAATTCCTGCTGCGTCTGAAAGTAGGAACTCGCCCATTTACAACGGTGTGTGCATTTTTCCCCTAGGCCATTCTGGTTAAGTGATTGGAGCAGCAGAAGTGCGAAAAATTTGTTGTCTTTTCAACCATTTCTTAGCTTCAAGGTCCCATATCTCGCGAATGGATTGACCAAACCCAAAAATTCCTCTTGCATCTGAAAGTAGAAACTCGCCCGATTACAACGGTATGTGTATTTTTACCCTAGGCCAATCTGGTTAAGCAATTGGAGCAGCAGAATTGCGAAAAGTTTGTTGCCTTCTCAACCATTTCTTAGCTTCAATCTCCCATATCGCGCGAACGGATTGACCGAACCCAATAATTCCTGCTGCGTCTGAAAGTAGAAACTCGCCCGATTACAACGGTATGTGTATTTTTTCCCTAGGCCATTCTGGTTAAGCGTTTGGAGCAGCAGAAGTGCGAAAAATATGTTGCCTTCTCAACCATTTCTTAGCTTCAAACTCCCATATCCCTAAAACGGATTTGACCAAACCCTAATATTCCTATTGCATCTGAAACTAGAAACTCGCCCGAATACAACGGTATGTGTATTTTTTCCCTAGACCATTCTGGTTAAGCGTTTGGAGCAGCAGAAGTGCGAAAAATTTGTTGTCTTGTCAACCATTTCTTAGCTTCAAAGTCCCATATCTCGCGAACAGATTGACCAAACCCAAAAATTCCTGCTGCGTCTGAATGTAGAAACTCGCTCAATTACAACGGTATGGGTATTTTATCCCTAGTACATTCTGGTTAAGCGTTTGGAGCAGCAGAAGCGCGAAAAATTTTTTGCCTTCTCAAGCATTTCTTAGCTTCAAACACCCATACCTCGCGAACAGATTGACCTAACCCTAAAATTCCTATTGTATCTGAAAGGAGAAACTCGCCCGATTAGAACGGTATGTGTATATTTCCCCTAGGCCATCCTGGTTAAGCGATTGGAGCAGCAGAATTGCGAAAAATTTGTTGCCTTCTCAACCATTTCTTAGCTTCAAACTCCCATATCTCGCGAACGGATTGACCAAACCCAGAAATTCCTGCTGCGTCTGAAAGTAGAAACTCTCCCGATTACAACGGGATGTGTATATTTCCCCTGGGCCATCCTGGTTAAGCGATTGGAGCAGCAGAAGTACGAAAAACTTGTTGTCTTGTCAACCATTTCTTAGCTTCAAAGTCCCATATCTCGCGAACGGATTGACAAAACCCAAAAATCCCTGCCGCGTCTGAAAGTAGAAACTCGTCCGGTTACAACGGTATGTGCATTTTTTCCCTAGGCCACTCTGGTTAAGCGTTTGGAGCAGCAGAAGTGCGAAAAATTTGTTGCCTTCTCAACCATTTCTTAGCTTCAAACTCCCATATCGCGCGAACGGATTGACCAAACCCAATAATTCCTGCTGCGTCTGAAAGTAGAAACTCGCCCGATTACAACGGTGTGTGTATTTTTCCCCAAGGCCATTCTGGTTAAGCGACTGGAGCAACAGAATTGCGAAAAATTTGTTGTCTTGTCAACCATTTCTTAGCTTCAAAGTCCCATCTCTCGCGAACAGATTGACCAAACCCAAAAATTCCTGCTGCGTCTGAATGAAGAAACTCGCTCAATTACAACGGTATGGGTATTTTATCCCTAGTACATTCTGGTTAAGCGTTTGGAGCAGCAGAAGCGCTAAAAATTTGTTGCCTTCTCAAGCATCTCTTACCTTCAAACACCCATACCTCGCGAACAGATTGACCTAAACCTAAAATTCCTATTGCATCTGAAAGTAGAAACTCGCCCGATTAGAACGGTATGTGTATATTTCCCCTAGGCCATCCTTGTTAAGCGATTGGAGCAGCAGAAGTGCGAAAAATTTGTTGTCTTGTCAACCATTTCTTAGCTTCACAGTCCCATATCTCGCGAACGGAATGACCAAACACAAAAGTTCCTGCTGCGTCTGAAAGTAGAAACTCGCCCGATTACAACGGTATGTGTATTTTTTCCCTAGGCCTGTCTGGTTAAGCGATTGGAGCAGCAGAAGTGCGAAAAATTTGTTGCCTTCTCAACCATTTCTTAGCTTCAAACTCCCATATCTCGCGAACGGATTGACCAAACCCAATAATTCCTGCTGCGTCTGAAAGTAGAAACTCGCCCGATTACAACGGTATGTGTATTTTTCCCCTAGGCCATTCTGGTTAAGCGTTTGGGGCAGCAGAAGTGCGAAAAATTTGTTGTCTTGTCAACCATTTCTTAGCTTCAAAGTCCCATATCCCGCGAACGGATTTGACCCAACCCTAAAATTCCTATTGCATCTGAAACTAGAAACTCGCCCGAATACAACGGTATGTGTATTTTTTCCCTAGGCCATTCTGGTTAAGCGACTGGAGCAGCAGAATTGCGAAAAATTTGTTGTCTTGTCAACCATTTCTTAGCTTCAAAGTCCCATATCTCGCGAACAGATTGACCAAACCCAAAAATTCCTGCTGCGTCTGAATGTAGAAACTCGCTCAATTACAACGGTATGGGTATTTTATCCCTAGTACATTCTGGTTAAGCGTTTGGAGCAGCAGAATCGCTAAAAATTTGTTGCCTTCTCAAGCATCTCTTAGCTTCAAACACCCATACCTCGCGAACAGATTGACCTAACCCTAAAATTCCTATTGCATCTGAAAGTAGAAACTCGCCCGATTAGAACGGTATGTGTATATTTCCCCTAGGCCATCCTGGTTACGCGATTGGAGCAGCAGAAGTGCCAAAAATTTGTTGCCTTTTCAACCATTTCTTAGCTTCAAACTCCCATATATCGCGAACGGATTGACCAAACCCAATAATTCCTGCTGCGTCTGAAAGTAGAAACTCGCCCGATTACAACGGTATGTGCATTTTTCCCCTAGGCCATTCTGGTTAAGCGTTTGGGGCAGCAGATGTGCGAAAAATTTGTTATCTTGTCAACCATTTCTTAGCTTCAAAGTCCGATATCTCGCGAACGGATTGACCAAACCCAAAAATTCCTGCTGCGTCTGAAAGTAGAAACTCGCCCGATTACAACGGTATGTGTATTTTTTCCCTAGGACAATCTGGTTAAGCGATTGGAGCAGCAGAAGTGCGAAAAATTTGTTGTCTTGTCAACCATTTCTTAGCTTCAAACTCCCATATCTCGCGAACGGATTGACCTAACCCTAAAATTCCTATTGCATCTGAAAGTGGACAATCGCCCGAATACAACGGCATGTGTATTTTTTCCCTAGGCCAATCTGGTTAAGCGATTGGAGCAGCAGAAGTGCGAAAAATTTGTTGCCTTCTCAACCATTTCTTAGCTTCAAACTCCCATATCTCGCGAACGGATTGACCAAACCCAATAATTCCTGCTGCGTCTGAAAGTAGAAACTCGCCCGATTACAACGGTATGTGCATTTTTCCCCTAGGTCATTCTGGTTAAGCGTTTGAGGCAGCAGATGTGCGAAAAATTTGTTATCTTGTCAACCATTTTTTAGCTTCAAAGTTCGATATCTCGCGAACGGATTGACCAAACCCAAAAATTCCTGCTGCGTCTGAAAGTAGAAACCCGCCCGATTACAGCGGGATGTGTATTTTTTCCCTAGGCCATTCTGGTTAAGCGATTGGAGCAGCAGAAGTGCGAAAAATTTGTTGTCTTGTCAACCATTTCTTAGCTTCAAACTCCCATATCTCGCGAACGGATTGACCTAACCCAAAAGTTCCTGCTGCGTCTGAAAGTAGAAACTCGCCCGATTACAATGGTATGTGTATATTTCCCCTAGGCCATCCTGGTTACGCGATTGGAGCAGCAGAAGTGCGAAAAATTTGTTGTCTTGTCAACCATTTCTTAGTTTCAAAGTCCCATATCTCGCGAACGGATTGACCTAACCCTAAAATTCCTATTGCATCTGAAAGTGGACAATCGCCCGAATACAACGGTATGTGTATTTTTTCCCTAGGCCAATCTGGTTAAGCGATTGGAGCAGCAGAATTGCGAAAAATTTGTTGCCTTCTCAACCATTTCTTAGCTTCAAACTCCCATATCTCGCGAACGGATTGACCAAACCCAATAATTCCTGCTGCGTCTGAAAGTAGAAACTCGCCCGATTACAACGGTATGTGCATTTTTCCCCTAGGTCATTCTGGTTAAGCGTTTGAGGCAGCAGATGTGCGAAAAATTTGTTATCTTGTCAACCATTTCTTAGCTTCAAAGTTCGATATCTCGCGAACGGATTGACCAAACCCAAAAATTCCTGCTGCGTCTGAAAGTAGAAACCCGCCCGATTACAGCGGGATGTGTATATTTCCCCTAGGCCATCCTGGTTAAGCGATTGGAGCAGCTGAAGTGCGAAAAATTTGTTGTCTTGTCAGCCATTTCTTAGCTTCAAAGTCCCATATCTCGCGAACGGATTGACCAAACCCAAAAATTCCTGCTGCGTCTGAAAGTAGAAACTCGTCCGGTTACAACGGTATGTGTATTTTTTCCCTAGGCCATTCTGGTTAAGCGTTTGGAGCAGCAGAAGTGCGAAAAATTTGTTGTCTTCCCAACAATTTCTTGGCTTCAATGTCCCATATCTCGCGAACGGATAGACCATACCCAGAAATTCCTGCTGCGTCTGAATGTAGAAACCCGCCCGATTACAACGGGATGTGTATTATTCCCATAGGCCATTCTGGTTAAGCGATTGGAGCCGCAGAAGTGCGAAATATTTGTTGCCTTCTCAACTATTTCTTGGCTTCAAACTCCCATATCTCGCGAACAGATTGACTTAACCCAAAAATTCCTGCAGCGTCTGAAATTAGAAACACGCCCGATTACAACGGTATGTGTATTTTTTCCCTAGGCCATTCTGGTTAAGCGTTTGGAGCAGCAGAAGTGCGAAAAATTTGTTGTCTTCCCAACAATTTCTTGGCTTCAATGTCGCATATCTCGCGAACGGATAGACCATACCCAGAAATTCCTGCTGCGTCTGAAAGTAGAAACCCGCCCGATTACAACGGGATGTGTATTTTTCCCATAGGCCATTCTGGTTAAGTGATTGGAGCAGCAGAATTGCGAAAAATTTGTTGTCTTGTCAACCATTTCTTAGCTTCAAACTCCCATATCTCGCGAACGGATTGACCTAACCCAAAAGTTCCTGCCGCGTCTGAAAGTAGAAACTCGCCCGATTAAAACGGTATGTGTATATCTCCCCTAGGCAATCCTGGTTACGCGATTGGAGCAGCAGAAGTGCGAAAAATTTGTTGTCTTGTCAACCATTTCTTAGCTTCAAACTCCCATATCTCGCGAACGGATTGACCAAACCCAATAATTCCTGCTGCGTCTGAAAGTAGAAACTCGCCCGATTACATCGGTATGTGTATTTTTTCCCTATGCCGTTCTGTTTAAGCGTTTGGAGCAGCAGAATTGCGAAAAATTTGTTGCCTTCTCAACAATTTCTTAGCTTCAAGCTCCCATATCTCGCGAACGGATTGACCTAACCCAAAAATTCCTATTGCGTCTGAAAGTGGAAACTCGCCCGATTACAGCGGTATGTGTATATCTCCCCTAGGCCATCCTGGTTACTCGATTGGAGCAGCAGAATTGCGAAAAATTTGTTGTCTTGTCAACCATTTCTTAGCTTCAAAGTCCCATATCTCGCGAACGGATTGACCTAACTCAAAAATTCCTATTGCGTCTGAAAGTAGAAACTCGCCCAATTACAACGGTATGTGTATTTTTCCCATAGGCCATTCTGGTTAAGCGATTGGAGCAGCAGAAGTGCGAAAAATTTGTTGTCTTCTCAACTATTTCTTGGCTTCAATGTCCCATACCTCGCGAACGGATAGACCAGACCCAGCAATTCCTACTGCGTCTGAAAGTAGAAACTCGCCCGATTACAAAGGTATGTGTATTTTTTCCCTAGGCCAATCTGGTTAAGCGATTGGAGCAGCAGAATTGCGAAAAATTTGTTGCCTTCTCAACAATTTCTTAGCTTCAAGCTCCCATATCTCGCGAACGGATTGACTTAACCCAAAAATTCCTATTGCGTCTGAAAGTAGAAACTCGTCCGGTTACAACGGTATGTGTATTTTTTCCCTAGGGCATTCTGGTTAAGCGTTCGAAGCAGCAGAAGTGCGAAAAATTTGTTGTGTTGTCAACCATTTCTTAGCTTCAAAGTCCCACATCCCGCGAACGGATATGACCTAACCCAAAAATTCCTATTGCGTCTGAAAGTAGAAACTCGTCCGGTTACAACGGTATGTGTATTTTTTCCCTAGGCCATTCTGGTTAAGCGATTGGAGCAGCAGAAGGGCGAAAAATTTGTTGTCTTCTCAACTATTTCTTGGCTTCAATGTCCCATATCTCGCGAACGGATAGACCAGACCCAGAAATTCCTACTGCGTCTGAAAGTAGAAACTCGCCCGATTACAACGGTATGCGTATTTTTTCCCACGGCCAATCTGGTTAAGCGATTGGAGCAGCAGAATTGCGAGAAATTTGTTGCCCTCTCAACCATTTCTTAGCTTCAAACTCCCATATCTCGCGAACGGATTGACCAAACCCAATAATTCCTGCTGCGTCTGAAAGTAGAAACTCGCCCGATTACAACGGTATGTGTATTTTTTCCCTAGGCCATTCTGGTTAAGCGACTGGAGCAGCAGAATTGCGAAAAATTTGTTGTCTTGTCAACCATTTCTTAGCTTCAAAGTCCCATATCTCGCGAACAGATTGACCAAACCCAAAAATTCCTGCTGCGTCTGAATGTAGAAACTCGCTCAATTACAACGGTATGGGTATTTTATCCCTAGTACATTCTGGGTAAGCGTTTGGAGCAGCAGAAGCGCTAAAAATTTGTTGCCTTCTCAAGCATCTCTTAGCTTCAAACACCCATACCTCGCGAACAGATTGACCTAAACCTAAAATTCCTATTGCATCTGAAAGTAGAAACTCGCCCGATTAGAACGGTATGTGTATATTTCCCCTAGGCCATCCTGGTTACGCGATTGGAGCAGCAGAAGTGCCAAAAATTTGTTGCCTTTTCAACCATTTCTTAGCTTCAAACTCCCATATATCGCGAACGGATTGACCAAACCCAATAATTCCTGCTGCGTCTGAAAGTAGAAACTCGCTCGATTACAACGGTATGTGCATTTTTCCCCTAGGCCATTCTGGTTAAGCGTTTGGGGCAGCAGATGTGCGAAAAATTTGTTATCTTGTCAACCATTTCTTAGCTTCAAAGTCCGATATCTCGCGAACGGATTGACCAAACCCAAAAATTCCTGCTGCGTCTGAAAGTAGAAACTCGCCCGATTACAACGGTATGTGTATTTTTTCCCTAGGACAATCTGGTTAAGCGATTGGAGCAGCAGAAGTGCGAAAAATTTGTTGTCTTGTCAACCATTTCTTAGCTTCAAACTCCCATATCTCGCGAACGGATTGACCTAACCCTAAAATTCCTATTGCATCTGAAAGTGGACAATCGCCCGAATACAACGGCATGTGTATTTTTTCCCTAGGCCAATCTGGTTAAGCGATTGGAGCAGCAGAAGTGCGAAAAATTTGTTGCCTTCTCAACCATTTCTTAGCTTCAAACTCCCATATCTCGCGAACGGATTGACCAAACCCAATAATTCCTGCTGCGTCTGAAAGTAGAAACTCGCCCGATTACAACGGTATGTGCATTTTTCCCCTAGGTCATTCTGGTTAAGCGTTTGAGGCAGCAGATATGCGAAAAATTTGTTATCTTGTCAACCATTTTTTAGCTTCAAAGTTCGATATCTCGCGAACGGATTGACCAAACCCAAAAATTCCTGCTGCGTCTGAAATTAGAAACCCGCCCGATTACAGCGGGATGTGTATTTTTTCCCTAGGCCATTCTGGTTAAGCGTTTGGAGCAGCAGAAGTGCGAAAAATTTGTTGTCATCTCAACTATTTCTTAGCTTCAAACTCCCATATCTCGCGAACAGATTGACAAAACCCAAAAATTCCTGCTGCGTCTGAAAGTAGAAACTCGCCCGATTACAACGGTATGTGTATTTTTTCCCTAGGACAATCTGGTTAAGCGATTGGAGCAGCAGAAGTGCGAAAAATTTGTTGTCTTGTCAACCATTTCTTAGCTTCAAACTCCCATATCTCGCGAACGGATTGACCTAACCCAAAAGTTCCTGCTGCGTCTGAAAGTAGAAACTCGCCCGATTACAATGGTATGTGTATATTTCCCCTAGGCCATCCTGGTTACGCGATTGGAGCAGCAGAAGTGCGAAAAATTTGTTGTCTTGTCAACCATTTCTTAGTTTCAAAGTCCCATATCTCGCGAACGGATTGACCTAACCCTAAAATTCCTATTGCATCTGAAAGTGGACAATCGCCCGAATACAACGGTATGTGTATTTTTTCCCTAGGCCAATCTGGTTAAGCGATTGGAGCAGCAGAAGTGCGAAAAATTTGTTGCCTTCTCAACCATTTCTTAGCTTCAAACTCCCATATCTCGCGAACGGATTGACCAAACCCAATAATTCCTGCTGCGTCTGAAAGTAGAAACTCGCCCGATTACAACGGTATGTGCATTTTTCCCCTAGGTCATTCTGGTTAAGCGTTTGAGGCAGCAGATGTGCGAAAAATTTGTTATCTTGTCAACCATTTCTTAGCTTCAAAGTTCGATATCTCGCGAACGGATTGACCAAACCCAAAAATTCCTGCTGCGTCTGAAAGTAGAAACCCGCCCGATTACAGCGGGATGTGTATATTTCCCCTAGGCCATCCTGGTTAAGCGATTGGAGCAGCTGAAGTGCGAAAAATTTGTTGTCTTGTCAGCCATTTCTTAGCTTCAAAGTCCCATATCTCGCGAACGGATTGACCAAACCCAAAAATTCCTGCTGCGTCTGAAAGTAGAAACTCGTCCGGTTACAACGGTATGTGTATTTTTTTCCTAGGCCATTCTGGTTAAGCGTTTGGAGCAGCAGAAGTGCGAAAAATTTGTTGTCTTCCCAACAATTTCTTGGCTTCAATGTCCCATATCTCGCGAACGGATAGACCATACCCAGAAATTCCTGCTGCGTCTGAAAGTAGAAACCCGCCCGATTACAACGGGATGTGTATTGTTCCCATAGGCCATTCTGGTTAAGCGATTGGAGCCGCAGAAGTGCGAAATATTTGTTGCCTTCTCAACTATTTCTTGGCTTCAAACTCCCATATCTCGCGAACAGATTGACTTAACCCAAAAATTCCTGCAGCGTCTGAAATTAGAAACACGCCCGATTACAACGGTATGTGTATTTTTTCCCTAGGCCATTCTGGTTAAGCGTTTGGAGCAGCAGAAGTGCGAAAAATTTGTTGTCTTCCCAACAATTTCTTGGCTTCAATGTCCCATATCTCGCGAACGGATAGACCATACCCAGAAATTCCTGCTGCGTCTGAAAGTAGAAACCCGCCCGATTACAACGGGATGTGTATTGTTCCCATAGGCCATTCTGGTTAAGCGATTGGAGCCGCAGAAGTGCGAAATATTTGTTCCCTTCTCAACTATTTCTTGGCTTCAAACTCCCATATCTCGCGAACAGATTGACTTAACCCAAAAATTCCTGCAGCGTCTGAAATTAGAAACACGCCCGATTACAACGGTATGTGTATTTTTTCCCTAGGCCATTCTGGTTAAGCGTTTGGAGCAGCAGAAGTGCGAAAAATTTGTTGTCTTCCCAACAATTTCTTGGCTTCAATGTCCCATATCTCGCGAACGGATAGACCATACCCAGAAATTCCTGCTGCGTCTGAAAGTAGAAACCCGCCCGATTACAACGGGATGTGTATTTTTCCCATAGGCCATTCTGGTTAAGTGATTGGAGCAGCAGAATTGCGAAAAATTTGTTGTCTTGTCAACCATTTCTTAGCTTCAAACTCCCATATCTCGCGAACGGATTGACCTAACCCAAAAGTTCCTGCCGCGTCTGAAAGTAGAAACTCGCCCGATTAAAACGGTATGTGTATATCTCCCCTAGGCAATCCTGGTTACGCGATTGGAGCAGCAGAAGTGCGAAAAATTTGTTGTCTTGTCAACCATTTCTTAGCTTCAAACTCCCATATCTCGCGAACGGATTGACCAAACCCAATAATTCCTGCTGCGTCTGAAAGTAGAAACTCGCCCGATTACATCGGTATGTGTATTTTTTCCCTATGCCGTTCTGTTTAAGCGTTTGGAGCAGCAGAATTGCGAAAAATTTGTTGCCTTCTCAACAATTTCTTAGCTTCAAGCTCCCATATCTCGCGAACGGATTGACCTAACCCAAAAATTCCTATTGCGTCTGAAAGTGGAAACTCGCCCGATTACAACGGTATGTGTATATCTCCCCTAGGCCATCCTGGTTACTCGATTGGAGCAGCAGAATTGCGAAAAATTTGTTGTCTTGTCAACCATTTCTTAGCTTCAAAGTCCCATATCTCGCGAACGGATTGACCTAACCCAAAAATTCCTATTGCGTCTGCAAGTAGAAACTCGCCCGATTACAACGGTATGTGTATTTTTCCCATAGGCCATTCTGGTTAAGCGATTGGAGCAGCAGAAGTGCGAAAAATTTGTTGTCTTCTCAACTATTTCTTGGCTTCAATGTCCCATATCTCGCGAACGGATAGACCAGACCCAGAAATTCCTACTGCGTCTGAAAGTAGAAACTCGCCCGATTACAACGGTATGTGTATTTTTTCCCACGGCCAGTCTGGTTAAGCGATTGGAGCAGCAGAATTGCGAGAAATTTGTTGCCCTCTCAACCATTTCTTAGCTTCAAACTCCCATATCTCGCGAACGGATTGACCAAACCCAATAATTCCTGCTGCGTCTGAAAGTAGAAACTCGCCCGATTACAACGGTATGTGTATTTTTTCCCTAGGCCATTCTGGTTAAGCGACTGGAGCAGCAGAATTGCGAAAAATTTGTTGTCTTGTCAACCATTTCTTAGCTTCAAAGTCCCATATCTCGCGAACAGATTGACCAAACCCAAAAATTCCTGCTGCGTCTGAATGTACAAACTCGCTCAATTACAACGGTATGGGTATTTTATCCCTAGTACATTCTGGGTAAGCGTTTGGAGCAGCAGAAGCGCTAAAAATTTGTTGCCTTCTCAAGCATCTCTTAGCTTCAAACACCCATACCTCGCGAACAGATTGACCTAAACCTAAAATTCCTATTGCATCTGAAAGTAGAAACTCGCCCGATTAGAACGGTATGTGTATATTTCCCCTAGGGCATCCTTGTTAAGCGATTGGAGCAGTTGAAGTGCGAAAAATTTGTTGTCTTGTCAACCATTTCTTAGCTTCACAGTCCCATATCTCGCGAACGGAATGACCAAACACAAAAGTTCCTGCTGCGTCTGAAAGTAGAAACACGCCCGATTACAACGGTATGTGTATTTTTTTCCTAGGCCATTCTGGTTAAGCGTTTGGAGCAGCAGAAGTGCGAAAAATTTGTTGTCTTCCCAACAATTTCTTGGCTTCAATGTCCCATATCTCGCGGACGGATAGACCATACCCAGAAATTCCTGCTGCGTCTGAAAGTAGAAACCCGCCCGATTACAACGGGATGTGTATTTTTCCCATAGGCCATTCTGGTTAAGTGATTGGAGCAGCAGAATTGCGAAAAATTTGTTGTCTTGTCAACCATTTCTTAGCTTCAAACTCCCATATCTCGCGAACGGATTGACCTAACCCAAAAGTTCCTGCCGCGTCTGAAAGTAGAAACTCGCCCGATTACAACGGTATGTGTATATCTCCCCTAGGCCATCCTGGTTACGCGATTGGAGCAGCAGAAGTGCGAAAAATTTGTTGTCTTGTCAACCATTTCTTAGCTTCAAACTCCCATATCTCGCGAACGGATTGACCAAACCCAATAATTCAAGCTGCGTCTGAAAGTAGAAACTCGCCCGATTACATCGGTATGTGTATTTTTTCCCTATGCCGTTCTGGTTAAGCGTTTGGAGCAGCAGAATTGCGAAAAATTTGTTGCCTTCTCAACAATTTCTTAGCTTCAAGCTCCCATATCTCGCGAACGGATTGACCTAACCCAAAAATTCCTATTGCGTCTGAAAGTGGAAACTCGCCCGATTACAACGGTATGTGTATATCTCCCCTAGGCCATCCTGGTTACGCGACTGGAGCAGCAGAAGTGCGAAAAATTTGTTGTCTTGTCAACCATTTCTTAGCTTCAAAGTCCCATATCTCGCGAACGGATTGACCTAACCCAAAAATTCCTATTGCATCTGAAAGTAGAAACTCGCCCGATTACAACGGTATGTGTATTTTTCCCATAGGCCATTCTGGTTAAGCGATTGGAGCAGCAGAAGTGCGAAAAATTTGTTGTCTTCTCAACTATTTCTTGGCTTCAATGTCCCATACCTCGCGAACGGCTAGACCAGACCCAGAAATTCCTATTGCGTCTGAAAGTAGAAACTCGTCCGGTTACAACGGTATGTGTATTTTTTCCCTAGGCCATTCTGGTTAAGCGTTTGAAGCAGCAGAAGTGCGAAAAATTTGATGTGTTGTCAACCATTTCTTAGCTTCAAAGTCCCACATCCCGCGAACGGATATGACCTAACCCAAAAATTCCTATTGCGTCTGAAAGTAGAAACTCGTCCGGTTACAACGGTATGTGTATTTTTTCCCTAGGCCATTCTGGTTAAGCGATTGGAGCAGCAGAAGTGCGAAAAATTTGTTGTCTTCTCAACTATTTCTTGGCTTCAATGTCCCATATCTCGCGAACGGATAGACCAGACCCAGAAATTCCTACTGCGTCTGAAAGTAGAAACTCGCCCGATTACAACGGTATGTGTATTTTTCCCCTAGGCCATTCTGGTTAAGCGTTTGGGGCAGCAGAAGTGCGAAAAATTTGTTGTCTTGTCAACCATTTCTTAGCTTCAAAGTCCCATATCCCGCGAACGGATTTGACCCAACCCTAAAACTCCTATTGCATCTGAAACTAGAAACTCGCCCGAATACAACGGTATGTGTATTTTTTCCCTAGGCCATTCTGGTTAAGCGACTGGAGCAGCAGAATTGCGAAAAATTTGTTGTCTTGTCAACCATTTCTTAGCTTCAAAGTCCCATATCTCGCGAACAGATTGACCAAACCCAAAAATTCCTGCTGCGTCTGAATGTAGAAACTCCCTCAATTACAACGGTATGGGTATTTTATCCCTAGTACATTCTGGTTAAGCGTTTGGAGCAGCAGAATCGCTAAAAATTTGTTGCCTTCTCAAGCATCTCTTAGCTTCAAACACCCATACCTCGCGAACAGATTGACCTAACCCTAAAATTCCTATTGCATCTGAAAGTAGAAACTCGCCCGATTAGAACGGTATGTGTATATTTCCCCTAGGCCATCCTGGTTACGCGATTGGAGCAGCAGAAGTGCCAACAATTTGTTGTCTTGTCAACCATTTCTTAGTTTCAAAGTCCCATATCTCGCGAACGGATTGACCAAACCCAAAAATTCCTGCTGCGTCTGAAAGTAGAAACCCGCCCGATTACAGCGGGATGTGTATTTTTTCCCTACGCCATTCTGGTTAAGCGTTTGGAGCAGCAGAAGTGCGAAAAATTTGTTGTCATCTCAACTATTTCTTAGCTTCAAACTCCCATATCTCGCGAACAGATTGACAAAACCCAAAAATTCCTGCTGCGTCTGAAAGTAGAAACTCGCCCGATTACAACGGTATGTGTATTTTTTCCCTAGGACAATCTGGTTAAGCGATTGGAGCAGCAGAAGTGCGAAAAATTTGTTGTCTTGTCAACCATTTCTTAGCTTCAAACTCCCATATCTCGCGAACGGATTGACCTAACCCAAAAGTTCCTGCTGCGTCTGAAAGTAGAAACTCGCCCGATTACAATGGTATGTGTATATTTCCCCTAGGCCATCCTGGTTACGCGATTGGAGCAGCAGAAGTGCGAAAAATTTGTTGTCTTGTCAACCATTTCTTAGTTTCAAAGTCCCATATCTCGCGAACGGATTGACCTAACCCTAAAATTCCTATTGCATCTGAAAGTGGACAATCGCCCGAATACAACGGTATGTGTATTTTTTCCCTAGGCCAATCTGGTTAAGCGATTGGAGCAGCAGAAGTGCGAAAAATTTGTTGCCTTCTCAACCATTTCTTAGCTTCAAACTCCCATATCTCGCGAACGGATTGACCAAACCCAATAATTCCTGCTGCGTCTGAAAGTAGAAACTCGCCCGATTACAACGGTATGTGCATTTTTCCCCTAGGTCATTCTGGTTAAGCGTTTGGGGCAACAGATGTGCGAAAAATTTGTTATCTTGTCAACCATTTCTTAGCTTCAAAGTTCGATATCTCGCGAACGGATTGACCAAACCCAAAAATTCCTGCTGCGTCTGAAAGTAGAAACCCGCCCGATTACAGCGGGATGTGTATATTTCCCCTAGGCCATCCTGGTTAAGCGATTGGAGCAGCAGAAGTGCGAAAAATTTGTTGTCTTGTCAACCATTTCTTAGCTTCAAAGTCCCATATCTCGCGAACGGATAGACCATACCCAGAAATTCCTGCTGCGTCTGAAAGTAGAAACCCGCCCGATTACAACGGGATGTGTATTTTTCCCATAGGCCATTCTGGTTAAGTGATTGGAGCAGCAGAATTGCGAAAAATTTGTTGTCTTGTCAACCATTTCTTAGCTTCAAACTCCCATATCTCGCGAACGGATTGACCTAACCCAAAAGTTCCTGCCGCGTCTGAAAGTAGAAACTCGCCCGATTACAACGGTATGTGTATATCTCCCCTAGGCCATCCTGGTTACGCGATTGGAGCAGCAGAAGTGCGAAAAATTTGTTGTCTTGTCAACCATTTCTTAGCTTCAAACTCCCATATCTCGCGAACGGATTGACCAAACCCAATAATTCCTGCTGTGTCTGAAAGTAGAAACTCGCCCGGTTACATCGGTATGTGTATTTTTTCCCTATGCCGTTCTGGTTAAGCGTTTGGAGCAGCAGAATTGCGAAAAATTTGTTGCCTTCTCAACAATTTCTTAGCTTCAAGCTCCCATATCTCGCGAACGGATTGACCTAACCCAAAAATTCCTATTGCGTCTGAAAGTGGAAACTCGCCCGATTACAACGGTATGTGTATATCTCCCCTAGGCCATCCTGGTTACGCGATTGGAGCAGCAGAAGTGCGAAAAATTTGTTGTCTTGTCAACCATTTCTTAGCTTCAAAGTCCCATATCTCGCGAACGGATTGACCTAACCCAAAAGTTCCTGCCGCGTCTGAAAGTAGAAACTCGCCCGAGTACAACGGTATGTGTATTTTTCCCATAGGCCATTCTGGTTAAGCGATTGGAGCAGCAGAATTGCGAAAAATTTGTTGCCTTCTCAACAATTTCTTAGCTTCAAGCTCCCATATCTCGCGAACGGATTGACCTAACCCAAAAATTCCTATTGCGTCTGAAAGTAGAACTCGTCCGGTTACAACGGTATGTGTATTTTTTCCCTAGGCCATTCTGGTTAAGCGTTTGAAGCAGCAGAAGTGCGAAAAATTTGTTGTGTTGTCAACCATTTCTTAGCTTCAAAGTCCCACATCCCGCGAACGGATATGACCTAACCCAAAAATTCCTATTGCGTCTGAAAGTAGAAACTCGTCCGGTTACAACGGTATGTGTATTTTTTCCCTAGGCCATTCTGGTTAAGCGATTGGAGCAGCAGAAGTGCGAAAAATTTGTTGTCTTCTCAACTATTTCTTGGCTTCAATGTCCCATATCTCGCGAACGGATAGACCAGACCCAGAAATTCCTACTGCGTCTGAAAGTAGAAACTCGCCCGATTACAACGGTATGTGTATTTTTTCCCTAGGCCTGTCTGGTTAAGCGATTGGAGCAGCAGAAGTGCGAAAAATTTGTTGCCTTCTCAACAATTTCTTAGCTTCAAGCTCCCATATCTCGCGAACGGATTGACCTAACCCAAAAATTCCTATTGCGTCTGAAAGTAGAAACTCGTCCGGTTACAATGGTATGTGTATTATTTCCCTAGGCCATTCTGGTTAAGCGTTTGAAGCAGCAGAAGTGCGAAAAATTTGTTGTCTTGTCAACCATTTCTTAGCTTCAAAGTCCCATATCCCGCGAACGGATATGACCTAACCCTAAAATTCCTATTGCATCTGAAACTAGAAACTCGCCCGAATACAACGGAATGTGTATTTTTTCCCTGGACCATTCTGGTTAAGCGATTGGAGCAGCAGAAGTGCGAAAAATTTGTTGTCTTGTCAACCATTTCTTAGCTTCAAACTCCCATATCTCGCGAACGGATTGACCTAACCCAAAAGTTCCTGCTTCGTCTGAAAGTAGAAACTCGCCCTATTACAACGGTATGTGTATTTTTCCCCTAGGCCATTCTGGTTAAGCGTTTGGGGCAGCAGATGTGCGAAAAATTTGTTATCTTGCCAACCATTTCTTAGCTTCAAAGTCCCATATCTCGCGAACGGATTGACCAAATCCAAAAATCCCTGCTGCGTCTGAAAGTAGAAACTCGTCCGGTTACAACGGTATGTGTATTTTTTCCCTAGGCCATTCTGGTTAAGCGTTTGGAGCAGCAGAAGTGCGAAAAATTTGTTGTCTTCTCAACTATTTCTTGGCTTCAATGTCCCATATCTCGCGAACGGATTGACCAAACCCAATAATTCCTGCTTCGTCTGAAAGTAGAAACTCGCCCGATTACAACGGTATGTGTATTTTTCCCCTAGGCCATTCTGGTTAAGCGTTCGGGGCAGCAGAAGTGCGAAAAATTTGTTGTCTTGTCAACCATTTCTTAGCTTCAAAGTCCCATATCACGCGAACGGATTTGACCCAACCCTAAAGTTCCTATTGCATCTGAAACTAGAAACTCGCCCGAATACAACGGTATGTGTATTTTTTCCCTAGGCCATTCTGGTTAAGCGACTGGAGCAGCAGAATTGCGAAAAATTTGTTGTCTTGTCAACCATTTCTTAGCTTCAAAGTCCCATATCTCGCGAACAGATTGACCAAACCCAAAAATTCCTGCTGCGTCTGAATGTAGAAACTCGCTCAATTACAACGGTATGGGTATTTTATCCCTGGTACATTCTGGTTAAGCGTTTGGAGCAGCAGAAGCGCTAAAAATTTGTTGCCTTCTCAAGCATCTCTTAGCTTCAAACACCCATACCTCGCGAACAGATTGACCTAACCCAAAAATTCCTATTGCATCTGAAAGTAGAAACTCGCCCGATTACAACGGTATGTGTATTTTTCCCATAGGCCATTCTGGTTAAGCGATTGGAGCAGCAGAAGTGCGAAAAATTTGTTGTCTTCTCAACTATTTCTTGGCTTCAATGTCCCATACCTCGCGAACGGATAGACCAGACCCAGAAATTCCTATTGCGTCTGAAAGTAGAAACTCGTCCGGTTACAACGGTATGTGTATTTTTTCCCTAGGCCATTCTGGTTAAGCGTTTGAAGCAGCAGAAGTGCGAAAAATTTGTTGTGTTGTCAACCATTTCTTAGCTTCAAAGTCCCACATCCCGCGAACGGATATGACCTAACCCAAAAATTCCTATTGCGTCTGAAAGTAGAAACTCGTCCGGTTACAACGGTATGTGTATTTTTTCCCTAGGCCATTCTGGTTAAGCGATTGGAGCAGCAGAAGTGCGAAAAATTTGTTGTCTTCTCAACTATTTCTTGGCTTCAATGTCCCATATCTCGCGAACGGATAGACCAGACCCAGAAATTCCTACTGCGTCTGAAAGTAGAAACTCGCCCGATTACAACGGTATGTGTATTTTTCCCCTAGGCCATTCTGGTTAAGCGTTTGGGGCAGCAGAAGTGCGAAAAATTTGTTGTCTTGTCAACCATTTCTTAGCTTCAAAGTCCCATATCCCGCGAACGGATTTGACCCAACCCTAAAACTCCTATTGCATCTGAAACTAGAAACTCGCCCGAATACAACGGTATGTGTATTTTTTCCCTAGGCCATTCTGGTTAAGCGACTGGAGCAGCAGAATTGCGAAAAATTTGTTGTCTTGTCAACCATTTCTTAGCTTCAAAGTCCCATATCTCGCGAACAGATTGACCAAACCCAAAAATTCCTGCTGCGTCTGAATGTAGAAACTCCCTCAATTACAACGGTATGGGTATTTTATCCCTAGTACATTCTGGTTAAGCGTTTGGAGCAGCAGAATCGCTAAAAATTTGTTGCCTTCTCAAGCATCTCTTAGTTTCAAACACCCATACCTCGCGAACAGATTGACCTAACCCTAAAATTCCTATTGCATCTGAAAGTAGAAACTCGCCCGATTAGAACGGTATGTGTATATTTCCCCTAGGCCATCCTGGTTACGCGATTGGAGCAGCAGAAGTGCCAAAAATTTGTTGTCTTGTCAACCATTTCTTAGTTTCAAAGTCCCATATCTCGCGAACGGATTGACCTAACCCTAAAATTCCTTTTGCATCTGAAAGTGGAAACTCGCCCGAATACAACGGTATGTGTATTTTTTCCCTAGGCCAATCTGGTTAAGCGATTGGAGCCGCAGAAGTGCGAAAAATTTGTTGCCTTTTCAACCATTTCTTAGCTTCAAACTCCCATATATCGCGAACGGATTGACCAAACCCAATAATTCCTGCTGCGTCTGAAAGTAGAAACTCGCCCGATTACAACGGTATGTGCATTTTTCCCCTAGGCCATTCTGGTTAAGCGTTTGGGGCAGCAGATATGCGAAAAATTTGTTATCTTGTCAACCATTTCTTAGCTTCAAAGTCCGATATCTCGCGAACGGATTGACCAAACCCAAAAATTCCTGCTGCGTCTGAAAGTAGAAACCCGCCCGATTACTGCGGGATGTGTATTTTTTCCCTAGGCCATTCTGGTTAAGCGTTTGGAGCAGCAGAAGTGCGAAAAATTTGTTGTCATCTCAACTATTTCTTAGCTTCAAACTCCCATATCTCGCGAACAGATTGACAAAACCCAAAAATTCCTGCTGCGTCTGAAAGTAGAAACTCGCCCGATTACAACGGTATGTGTATTTTTTCCCTAGGACATTCTGGTTAAGCGATTGGAGCAGCAGAAGTGCGAAAAATTTGTTGTCTTGTCAACCATTTCTTAGCTTCAAACTCCCATATCTCGCGAACGGATTGACCTAACCCAAAAGTTCCTGCTGCGTCTGAAAGTAGAAACTCGCCCGATTACAATGGTATGTGTATATTTCCCCTAGGCCATCCTGGTTACGCGATTGGAGCAGCAGAAGTGCGAAAAATTTGTTGTCTTGTCAACCATTTCTTAGTTTCAAAGTCCCATATCTCGCGAACGGATTGACCTAACCCTAAAATTCCTATTGCATCTGAAAGTGGACAATCGCCCGAATACAACGGTATGTGTATTTTTTCCCTAGGCCAATCTGGTTAAGCGATTGGAGCCGCAGAAGTGCGAAAAATTTGTTGCCTTTTCAACCATTTCTTAGCTTCAAACTCCCATATATCGCGAACGGATTGACCAAACCCAATAATTCCTGCTGCGTCTGAAAGTAGAAACTCGCCCGATTACAACGGTATGTGCATTTTTCCCCTAGGCCATTCTGGTTAAGCGTTTGGGGCAGCAGATATGCGAAAAATTTGTTATCTTGTCAACCATTTCTTAGCTTCAAAGTCCGATATCTCGCGAACGGATTGACCAAACCCAAAAATTCCTGCTGCGTCTGAAAGTAGAAACCCGCCCGATTACAGCGGTATGTGTATTTTTTCCCTAGGCCATTCTGGTTAAGCGTTTGGAGCAGCAGAAGTGCGAAAAATTTGTTGTCATCTCAACTATTTCTTAGCTTCAAACTCCCATATCTCGCGAACAGATTGACAAAACCCAAAAATTCCTGCTGCGTCTGAAAGTAGAAACTCGCCCGATTACAACGGTATGTGTATTTTTTCCCTAGGACAATCTGGTTAAGCGATTGGAGCAGCAGAAGTGCGAAAAATTTGTTGTCTTGTCAACCATTTCTTAGCTTCAAACTCCCATATCTCGCGAACGGATTGACCTAACCCAAAAGTTCCTGCTGCGTCTGAAAGTAGAAACTCGCCCGATTACAATGGTATGTGTATATTTACCCTAGGCCATCCTGGTTACGCGATTGGAGCAGCAGAAGTGCGAAAAATTTGTTGTCTTGTCAACCATTTCTTAGTTTCAAAGTCCCATATCTCGCGAACGGATTGACCTAACCCTAAAATTCCTATTGCATCTGAAAGTGGACAATCGCCCGAATACAACGGTATGTGTATTTTTTCCCTAGGCCAATCTGGTTAAGCGATTGGAGCAGCAGAAGTGCGAAAAATTTGTTGCCTTCTCAACCATTACTTAGCTTCAAACTCCCATATCTCGCGAACGGATTGACCTAACCCAAAAGTTCCTGCCGCGTCTGAAAGTAGAAACTCGCCCGATTACAACGGGATGTGTATTTTTCCCATAGGCCATTCTGGTTAAGTGATTGGAGCAGCAGAATTGCGAAAAATTTGTTGTCTTGTCAACCATTTCTTAGCTTCAAACTCCCATATCTCGCGAACGGATTGACCAAACCCAATAATTCCTGCCGCGTCTGAAAGTAGAAACCCGCCCGATTACAACGGGATGTGTATTTTTCCCATAGGCCATTCTGGTTAAGTGATTGGAGCAGCAGAATTGCGAAAAATTTGTTGTCTTGTCAACCATTTCTTAGCTTCAAACTCCCATATCTAGCGAACGGATTGACCTAACCCAAAAGTTCCTGCCGCGTCTGAAAGTAGAAACTCGCCCGATTACAACGGTATGTGTATATCTCCCCTAGGCCATCCTGGTTACGCGATTGGAGCAGCAGAATTGCGAAAAATTTGTTGTCTTGTCAACCATTTCTTAGCTTCAAACTCCCATATCTCGCGAACGGATTGACCAAACCCAATAATTCCTGCCGCGTCTGAAAGTAGAAACTCGCCCGATTACAACGGTATGTGTATTTTTCCCATAGGCCATTCTGGTTAAGCGATTGGAGCAGCAGAAGTGCGAAAAATTTGTTGTCTTCTCAACTATTTCTTGGCTTCAATGTCCCATACCTCGCGAACGGAGAGACCAGACCCAGAAATTCCTACTGCGTTTGAAAGTAGAAACTCGCCCGATTACAACGGTATGTGTATTTTTTCCCTAGGCCAATCTGGTTAAGCGATTGGAGCAGCAGAATTGCGAAAAATTTGTTGCCTTCTCAACAATTTCTTAGCTTCAAGCTCCCATATCTCGCGAACGGATTGACCTAACCCAAAAATTCCTATTGCGTCTGAAAGTAGAACTCGTCCGGTTACAACGGTATGTGTATTTTTTCCCTAGGCCATTCTGGTTAAGCGTTTGAAGCAGCAGAAGTGCGAAAAATTTGTTGTGTTGTCAACCATTTCTTAGCTTCAAAGTCCCACATCCCGCGAACGGATATGACCTAACCCAAAAATTCCTATTGCGTCTGAAAGTAGAAACTCGTCCGGTTACAACGGTATGTGTATTTTTTCCCTAGGCCATTCTGGTTAAGCGATTGGAGCAGCAGAAGTGCGAAAAATTTGTTGTCTTCTCAACTATTTCTTGGCTTCAATGTCCCATATCTCGCGAACGGATAGACCAGACCCAGAAATTCCTACTGCGTCTGAAAGTAGAAACTCGCCCGATTACAACGGTATGTGTATTTTTTCCCTCGGCCAATCTGGTTAAGCGATTGGAGCAGCAGAATTGCCAAAAATTTGTTGCCCTCTCAACCATTTCTTAGCTTCAAACTCCCATATCTCGCGAAAGGATTGACCAAACCCAATAATTCCTGCTGCGTCTGAAAGTAGAAACTCGCCCGATTACAACGGTATGTGTATTTTTTCCCTAGGCCATTCTGGTTAAGCGACTGGAGCAGCAGAATTGCGAAAAATTTGTTGTTGTGTCAACCATTTCTTAGCTTCAAAGTCCCATATCTCGCTAACAGATTGACCAAACCCAAAAATTCCTGCTGCGTCTGAATGTAGAAACTCGCTCAATTACAACGGTATGGGTATTTTATCCCTAGTACATTCTGGGTAAGCGTTTGGAGCAGCAGAAGCGCTAAAAATTTGTTGCCCTCTCAAGCATCTCGTAGCTTCAAACACCCATACCTCGCGAACAGATTGACCTAAACCTAAAATTCCTATTGCATCTGAAAGTAGAAACTCGCCCGATTAGAACGGTATGTGTATATTTCCCCTAGGCCATCCTTGTTAAGCGATTGGAGCAGCAGAAGTGCGAAAAATTTGTTGTCTTGTCAACCATTTGTTAGCTTCACTGTCCCATATCTCGCGAACGGAATGACCAAACACAAAAGTTCCTGCTGCGTCTGAAAGTAGAAACTCGCCCGATTACAACGGTATGTGTATTTTTTCCCTAGGCCTGTCTGGTTAAGCGATTGGAGCAGCAGAATTGCGAAAAATTTGTTGCCTTCTCAACCATTTCTTAGCTTCAAACTCCCATATCTCGCGAACGGATTGACCAAACCCAATAATTCCTGCTGCGTCTGAAAGTAGAAACTCGCCCGATTACAACGGTATGTGTATTTTTCCCATAGGCCATTCTGGTTAAGCGATTGGAGCAGCAGAAGTGCGAAAAATTTGTTGTCTTCTCAACTATTTCTTGGCTTCAATGTCCCATATCTCGCGAACGGATAGACCAGACCCAGAAATTCCTACTGCGTCTGAAAGTAGAAACTCGCCCGATTACAACGGTATGTGTATTTTTTCCCTAGGCCAATCTGGTTAAGCGATTGGAGCAGCAGAATTGCGAAAAATTTGTTGCCCTCTCAACCATTTCTTAGCTTCAAACTCCCATATCTCGCGAACGGATTGACCAAACCCAATTATTCCTGCTGCGTCTGAAAGTAGAAACTCGCCCGATTACAACGGTATGTGTATTTTTTCCCTAGGCCATTCTGGTTAAGCGACTGGAGCAGCAGAATTTCGAAAAATTTGTTGTCGTGTCAACCATTTCTTAGCTTCAAAGTCCCATATCTCGCGAACAGATTGACCAAACCCAAAAATTCCTGCTGCGTCTGAATGTACAAACTCGCTCAATTACAACGGTATGGGTATTTTATCCCTAGTACATTCTGGGTAAGCGTTTGGAGCAGCAGAAGCGCTAAAAATTTGTTGCCTTCTCAAGCATCTCTTAGCTTCAAACACCCATACCTCGCGAACAGATTGACCTAAACCTAAAATTCCTATTGCATCTGAAAGTAGAAACTCGCCCGATTAGAACGGTATGTGTATATTTCCCCTAGGCCATCCTTGTTAAGCGATTGGAGCAGCAGAAGTGCGAAAAATTTGTTGTCTTGTCAACCATTTCTTAGCTTCACAGTCCCATATCTCGCGAACGGAATGACCAAACACAAAAGTTCCTGCTGCGTCTGAAAGTAGAAACTCGCCCGATTACAACGGTATGTGTATTTTTTCCCTAGGCCTGTCTGGTTAAGCGATTGGAGCAGCAGAAGTGCGAAAAATTTGTTGCCTTCTCAACCATTTCTTAGCTTCAAACTCCCATATCTCGCGAACGGATTGACCAAACGCAATAATTCCTGCTGCGTCTGAAAGTAGAAACTCGCCCGATTACAACGGTATGTGTATTTTTCCCATAGGCCATTCTGGTTAAGCGATTGGAGCAGCAGAAGTGCGAAAAATTTGTTGTCTTCTCAACTATTTCTTGGCTTCAATGTCCCATATCTCGCGAACGGATTGACCAGACCCAGAAATTCCTACTGCGTCTGAAAGTAGAAACTCGCCCGATTACAACGGTATGTGTATTTTCTCCCTAGGCCAATCTGGTTAAGCGATTGGAGCAGCAGAATTGCGAAAAATTTGTTGCCTTCTCAACAATTTCTTAGCTTCAAGCTCCCATATCCCGCGAACGGATATGACCTAACCCTAAAATTCCTATTGCATCTGAAACTAGAAACTCGCCCGAATACAACGGAATGTGTATTTTTTCCCTGGACCATTCTGGTTAAGCGATTGGAGCAGCAGAAGTGCGAAAAATTTGTTGTCTTGTCAACAATTTCTTAGCTTCAAACTCCCATATCTCGCGAACGGATTGACCTAACCCAAAAGTTCCTGCTTCGTCTGAAAGTAGAAACTCGCCCTATTACAACGGTATGTGTATTTTTCCCCTAGGCCATTCTGGTTAAGCGTTTGGGGCAGCAGATGTGCGAAAAATTTGTTATCTTGTCAACCATTTCTTAGCTTCAAAGTCCCATATCTCGCGAACGGATTGACCAAATCCAAAAATCCCTGCTGCGTCTGAAAGTAGAAACTCGTCCGGTTACAACGGTATGTGTATTTTTCCCCTAGGCCATTCTGGTTAAGCGTTTGGGGCAGCAGAAGTGCGAAAAATTTGTTGTCTTGTCAACCATTTCTTAGCTTCAAAGTCCCATATCACGAGAACGGATTTGACCCAACCCTAAAGTTCCTATTGCATCTGAAACTAGAAACTCGCCCGAATACAACGGTATGTGTATTTTTTCCCTAGGACATTCTGGTTAAGCGACTGGAGCAGCAGAATTGCGAAAAATTTGTTGTCTTGTCAACCATTTCTTAGCTTCAAAGTCCCATATCTCGCGAACAGATTGACCAAACCCAAAAATTCCTGCTGCGTCTGAATGTAGAAACTCGCTCAATTACAACGGTATGGGTATTTTATCCCTGGTACATTCTGGTTAAGCGTTTGGAGCAGCAGAAGCGCTAAAAATTTGTTGCCTTCTCAAGCATCTCTTAGCTTCAAACACCCATACCTCGCGAACAGATTGACCTAACCCTAAAATTCCTATTGCATCTGAAAGTAGAAACTCGCCCGATTAGAACGGTATGTGTATATTTCCCCTAGGCCATCCTGGTTACGCGATTGGAGCAGCAGAAGTGCGAAAAATTTGTTGTCTTGTCAACCATTTCTTAGATTCAAAGTCCCATATCTCGCGAACGGATTGACCTAACCCTAAAATTCCTTTTGCATCTGAAAGTGGAAACTCGCCCGAATACAACGGTGTGTGCATTTTTCCCCTAGGCCATTCTGGTTAAGCGTTTGGGGCAGCAGATGTGCGAAAAATTTGTTATCTTGACAACCATTTCTTAGCTTCACAGTCCCATATCTCGCGAACGGAATGACCAAACACAAAAGTTCCTGCTGCGTCTGAAAGTAGAAACTCGCCCGATTACAGCGGGATGTGTATATTTCCCCTAGGCCATCCTGGTTAAGCGATTGGAGCAGCAGAAGTGCGAAAAATTTGTTGCCTTCTCAACCATTTCTTAGCTTCAAACTCCCATATCTCGCGAACGGATTGACCAAACCCAATAATTCCTGCTGCGTCTGAAAGTAGAAACTCGCCCGATTACAACGGTATGTGTATTTTTCCCATAGGCCATTCTGGTTAAGCGATTGGAGCAGCAGAAGTGCGAAAAATTTGTTGTCTTCTCAACTATTTCTTGGCTTCAATGTCCCATATCTCGCGAACGGATAGACCAGACCCAGAAATTCCTACTCCGTCTGAAAGTAGAAACTCGCCCGATTACAACGGTATGTGTATTTTTTCCCTAGGCCAATCTGGTTAAGCGATTGGAGCAGCAGAATTGCGAAAAATTTGTTGCCCTCTCAACCATTTCTTAGCTTCAAACTCCCATATCTCGCGAACGGATTGACCAAACCCAATAATTCCTGCCGCGTCTGAAAGTAGAAACTCGCCCGATTACAACGGTATGTTTATTTTTTCCCTAGGCCATTCTGGTTAAGCGACTGGAGCAGCAGAATTGCGAAAAATTTGTTGTCGTGTCAACCATTTCTTAGCTTCAAAGTCCCATATCTCACGAACAGATTGACCAAACCCAAAAATTCCTGCTGGGTCTGAATGTAGAAACTCGCTCAATTACAACGGTATGGGTATTTTATCCCTAGTACATTCTGGGTAAGCGTTTGGAGCAGCAGAAGCGCTAAAAATTTGTTGCCTTCTCAAGCATCTCTTAGCTTCAAACACCCATACATCGCGAACAGATTGACCTAAACCTAAAATTCCTATTGCATTTGAAAGTAGAAACTCGCCCGATTAGAACGGTATGTGTATATTTCCCCTAGGCCATCCTTGTTAAGCGATTGGAGCAGCAGAAGTGCGAAAAATTTGTTGTCTTGTCAACCATTTCTTAGTTTCACAGTCGCATATCTCGCGAACGGAATGACCAAACACAAAAGTTCCTGCTGCGTCTGAAAGTAGAAACTCGCCCGATTACAACGGTATGTGTATTTTTTCCCTAGGCCATTCTGGTTAAGCGTTTGGAGCAGCAGAAGTGCGAAAAATTTGTTGTCTTCTCAACTATTTCTTGGCTTCAATGTCCGATATCTCGCGAACGGATAGACCATACCCAGAAATTCCTGCTGCGTCTGAAAGTAGAAACTCGCCCGATTACAACGGTATGTTTATTTTTTCCCTGGGACAATCTGGTTAAGCGATTGGAGCAGCAGAAGTGCGAAAAATTTGTTGTCTTGTCAACCATTTCTTAGCTTCAAACTCCCATATCTCGCGAACGGATTGACCAAACCCAATAATTCCTGCTGCGTCTGAAAGAAGAAACTCGCCCGATTACAACGGTATGTGTATTTTTCCCCTAGGCCATTCTGTTTAAGCGTTTGGGGCAGCAGATGTGCGAAAAATTTGTTGTCTTCTCAACTATTTCTTAGCTTCAAACTCCCATATCTCGCGCACAGATTGACAAAACCCAAAAATTCCTGCTGCATCTGAAAGTAGAAACTCGTCCGCTTACAACGGTATGTGTATTTTTTCCCTAGGCCATTCTGGTTAAGCGTTTGAAGCAGCAGAAGTGCGAAAAATTTGTTGTCTTGTCAACCATTTCTTAGCTTCAAAGTCCCACATCCCGCGAACGGATATGACCTAACCCTAATATTCCTATTGCATCTGAAACTAGAAACTCGCCCGAATACAACGGTATGTGTATTTTTTCCCTAGACCATTCTGGTTAAGCGTTTGGAGCAGCAGAAGTGCGAAGAATTTGTTGTCTTCTCAACTATTTCTTAGCTTCAAACTCCCATATCTCGCGAACAGATTGACAAAACCCAAAAATTCCTGCTGCGTCTGAAAGTAGAAACTCGCCCGATTACAACGGTATGTGTATTTTTTCCCTAGGCCAATCTGGTTAAGCGATTGGAGCAGCAGAAGTGCGAAAAATTTGTTGTCTTCTCAACTATTTCTTAGCTTCAAACTCCCATATCTCGCGAACAGATTGACAAAACCCAAAAGTTCCTGCTTCGTCTGAAAGTAGAAACTCGCCCGATTACAACGGTATGTGTATATTTCCCCTAGACCATCCTGGTTACGCGATTGGAGCAGCAGAAGTGCGAAAAATTTGTTGTCTTGTCAACCATTTCTTAGTTTCAAAGTCCCATATCTCGCGAACGGATTGACCGAAACCTAAAATTCCTATTGCATCTGAAAGTGGAAACTCGCCCGAATACAACAGTATGTGTATTTTTTCCCTAGGCCTTTCTGGTTAAGCGTTTGGAGCAGCAGAAGTGCGAAAAATTTGTTGTCTTCTCAACTATTTCTTGGATTCAATGTCCCATATCTCGCGAACGGATAGACCATACCCAGAAATTCCTGCTGCGTCTGAAAGTAGAAACCCGCCCGATTACAACGGGATGTGTATTTTTCCCATAGGCCATTCTGGTTAAGCGATTGGACCCGCAGAAGTGCGAAAAATTTGCTGTCTTCTCAACTATTTCTTAGCTTCAAACTCCCATATCTCGCGAACAGATTGACAAAACCCAAAAATTCCTGCTGCGTCTGAAAGTAGAAACTCGCCCGATTACAACGGTATGTGTATTTTTTCCCTAGGACAATCTGGTTAAGCGATTGGAGCAGCAGAAGTGCGAAAAATTTGTTGTCTTGTCAACCATTTCTTAGCTTCAAACTCCCATATCTCGCGAACGGATTGACCAAACCCAATAATTCCTGCTGCGTCTGAAAGAAGAAACTCGCCCGATTACAACGGTATGTGTATTTTTCCCCTAGGCCATTCTGGTTAAGCGTTTGGGGCAGCAGATGTGCGAAAAATTTGTTGTCTTCTCAACTATTTCTTAGCTTCAAGCTCCCATATCTCGCGAACAGATTGACAAAACCCAAAAATTCCTGCTGCGTGTGAAAGTAGAAACTCGCCCGATTACAACGGGATGTGAATATTTCCCCTAGGCCATCCTGGTTAAGCGATTGGAGCAGCAGAAGTGCGAAAAATTTGTTGTCTTGTCAACCATTTCTTAGCTACAAAGTCCCATATCTCGCGAACGGATTGACCAAACCCAAAAATTCCTGCTGCGTCTGAAAGTAGAAACTCGTCCGGTTACAACGGTATGTGTATTTTTTCCCTAGGCCATTCTGGTTAAGCGTTTGGAGCAGCAGAAGTGCGAAAAATTTGTTGTCTTCTCAACTATTTCTTGGCTTCAATGTCCCATATCTCGCGAACAGATTGACAAAACCCAAAAATTCCTGCTGCGTCTGAAAGTAGAAACTCGCCCGATTACAACGGTATGTGTATTTTTTCCCTAGGCCAATCTGGTTAAGCGATTGGAGCAGCAGAAGTGCGAAAAATTTGTTGTCTTCTCAACTATTTCTTAGCTTCAAACTCCCATATCTCGCGAACAGATTGACAAAACACAAAAGTTCCTGCTTCGTCTGAAAGTAGAAACTCGCCCGATTACAACGGTATGTGTATATTTCCCCTAGACCATCCTGGTTACGCGATTGGAGCAGCAGAAGTGCGAAAAATTTGTTGTCTTGTCAACCATTTCTTAGCTACAAAGTCCCATATCTCGCGAACGGATTGACCAAACCCAAAAATTCCTGCTGCGTCTGAAAGTAGAAACTCGTCCGGTTACAACGGTATGTGTATTTTTTCCCTAGGCCATTCTGGTTAAGCGTTTGGAGCAGCAGAAGTGCGAAAAATTTGTTGTCTTCTCAACTATTTCTTGGCTTCAATGTCCCATATCTCGCGAACAGATTGACAAAACCCAAAAATTCCTGCTGCGTCTGAAAGTAGAAACTCGCCCGATTACAACGGTATGTGTATTTTTTCCCTAGGCCAATCTGGTTAAGCGATTGGAGCAGCAGAAGTGCGAAAAATTTGTTGTCTTCTCAACTATTTCTTAGCTACAAAGTCCCATATCTCGCGAACGGATTGACCAAACCCAAAAATTCCTGCTGCGTCTGAAAGTAGAAACTCGTCCGGTTACAACGGTATGTGTATTTTTTCCCTAGGCCATTCTGGTTAAGCGTTTGGAGCAGCAGAAGTGCGAAAAATTTGTTGTCTTCTCAACTATTTCTTGGCTTCAATGTCCCATATCTCGCGAACAGATTGACAAAACCCAAAAATTCCTGCTGCGTCTGAAAGTAGAAACTCGCCCGATTACAACGGTATGTGTATTTTTTCCCTAGGCCAATCTGGTTAAGCGATTGGAGCAGCAGAATTGCGAAAAATTTGTTGCCCTCTCAACCATTTCTTAGCTTCAAACTCCCATATCTCGCGAACGGATTGACCAAACCCAATAATTCCTGCCGCGTCTGAAAGTAGAAACTCGCCCGATTACAACGGTATGTTTATTTTTTCCCTAGGCCATTCTGGTTAAGCGACTGGAGCAGCAGAATTGCGAAAAATTTGTTGTCGTGTCAACCATTTCTTAGCTTCAAAGTCCCATATCTCACGAACAGATTGACCAAACCCAAAAATTCCTGCTGGGTCTGAATGTAGAAACTCGCTCAATTACAACGGTATGGGTATTTTATCCCTAGTACATTCTGGGTAAGCGTTTGGAGCAGCAGAAGCGCTAAAAATTTGTTGCCTTCTCAAGCATCTCTTAGCTTCAAACACCCATACATCGCGAACAGATTGACCTAAACCTAAAATTCCTATTGCATTTGAAAGTAGAAACTCGCCCGATTAGAACGGTATGTGTATATTTCCCCTAGGCCATCCTTGTTAAGCGATTGGAGCAGCAGAAGTGCGAAAAATTTGTTGTCTTGTCAACCATTTCTTAGTTTCACAGTCGCATATCTCGCGAACGGAATGACCAAACACAAAAGTTCCTGCTGCGTCTGAAAGTAGAAACTCGCCCGATTACAACGGTATGTGTATTTTTTCCCTAGGCCATTCTGGTTAAGCGTTTGGAGCAGCAGAAGTGCGAAAAATTTGTTGTCTTCTCAACTATTTCTTGGCTTCAATGTCCGATATCTCGCGAACGGATAGACCATACCCAGAAATTCCTGCTGCGTCTGAAAGTAGAAACCCGCCCGATTACAACGGGATGTGTATTTTTCCCATAGGCCATTCTGGTTAAGCGATTGGAGCCGCAGAAGTGCGAAATATTTGTTGCCTTCTCAACTATTTCTTGGCTTCAAACTCCCATATCTCGCGAACAGATTGACCTAACCCAAAAATTCCTGCAGCGTCTGAAAGTAGAAACTCGCCCGATTACAACGGTATGTGTATTTTTTCCCTAGGCCATTCTGGTTAAGCGTTTGGAGCAGCAGAAGTGCGAAAAATTTGTTGTCTTCTCAACTATTTCTTAGCTTCAAACTCCCATATCTCGCGAACAGATTGACAAAACCCAAAAATTCCTGCTGCGTCTGAAAGTAGAAACTCGCCCGATTACAACGGTATGTTTATTTTTTCCCTGGGACAATCTGGTTAAGCGATTGGAGCAGCAGAAGTGCGAAAAATTTGTTGTCTTGTCAACCATTTCTTAGCTTCAAACTCCCATATCTCGCGAACGGATTGACCAAACCCAATAATTCCTGCTGCGTCTGAAAGAAGAAACTCGCCCGATTACAACGGTATGTGTATTTTTCCCCTAGGCCATTCTGGTTAAGCGTTTGGGGCAGCAGATGTGCGAAAAATTTGTTGTCTTCTCAACTATTTCTTAGCTTCAAACTCCCATATCTCGCGCACAGATTGACAAAACCCAAAAATTCCTGCTGCGTCTGAAAGTAGAAACTCGTCCGCTTACAACGGTATGTGTATTTTTTCCCTAGGCCATTCTGGTTAAGCGTTTGAAGCAGCAGAAGTGCGAAAAATTTGTTGTCTTGTCAACCATTTCTTAGCTTCAAAGTCCCACATCCCGCGAACGGATATGACCTAACCCTAATATTCCTATTGCATCTGAAACTAGAAACTCGCCCGAATACAACGGTATGTGTATTTTTTCCCTAGACCATTCTGGTTAAGCGTTTGGAGCAGCAGAAGTGCGAAGAATTTGTTGTCTTCTCAACTATTTCTTAGCTTCAAACTCCCATATCTCGCGAACAGATTGACAAAACCCAAAAATTCCTGCTGCGTCTGAAAGTAGAAACTCGCCCGATTACAACGGTATGTGTATTTTTTCCCTAGGCCAATCTGGTTAAGCGATTGGAGCAGCAGAAGTGCGAAAAATTTGTTGTCTTCTCAACTATTTCTTAGCTTCAAACTCCCATATCTCGCGAACAGATTGACAAAACCCAAAAGTTCCTGCTTCGTCTGAAAGTAGAAACTCGCCCGATTACAACGGTATGTGTATATTTCCCCTAGACCATCCTGGTTACGCGATTGGAGCAGCAGAAGTGCGAAAAATTTGTTGTCTTGTCAACCATTTCTTAGTTTCAAAGTCCCATATCTCGCGAACGGATTGACCCAAACCTAAAATTCCTATTGCATCTGAAAGTGGAAACTCGCCCGAATACAACAGTATGTGTATTTTTTCCCTAGGCCTTTCTGGTTAAGCGTTTGGAGCAGCAGAAGTGCGAAAAATTTGTTGTCTTCTCAACTATTTCTTGGATTCAATGTCCCATATCTCGCGAACGGATAGACCATACCCAGAAATTCCTGCTGCGTCTGAAAGTAGAAACCCGCCCGATTACAACGGGATGTGTATTTTTCCCATAGGCCATTCTGGTTAAGCGATTGGACCCGCAGAAGTGCGAAAAATTTGCTGTCTTCTCAACTATTTCTTAGCTTCAAACTCCCATATCTCGCGAACAGATTGACAAAACCCAAAAATTCCTGCTGCGTCTGAAAGTAGAAACTCGCCCGATTACAACGGTATGTGTATTTTTTCCCTAGGACAATCTGGTTAAGCGATTGGAGCAGCAGAAGTGCGAAAAATTTGTTGTCTTGTCAACCATTTCTTAGCTTCAAACTCCCATATCTCGCGAACGGATAGACCATACCCAAAAATTCCTGCTGCGTCTGAAAGTAGAAACTCGTCCGGTTACAACGGTATGTGTATTTTTTCCCTAGGCCATTCTGGTTAAGCGTTTGGAGCAGCAGAAGTGCGAAAAATTTGTTGTCTTCTCAACTATTTCTTGGCTTCAATGTCCCATATCTCGCGAACAGATTGACAAAACCCAAAAATTCCTGCTGCGTCTGAAAGTAGAAACTCGCCCGATTACAACGGTATGTGTATTTTTTCCCTAGGCCAATCTGGTTAAGCGATTGGAGCAGCAGAAGTGCGAAAAATTTGTTGTCTTCTCAACTATTTCTTAGCTTCAAACTCCCATATCTCGCGAACAGATTGACAAAACACAAAAGTTCCTGCTTCGTCTGAAAGTAGAAACTCGCCCGATTACAACGGTATGTGTATATTTCCCCTAGACCATCCTGGTTACGCGATTGGAGCAGCAGAAGTGCGAAAAATTTGTTGTCTTGTCAACCATTTCTTAGTTTCAAAGTCCCATATCTCGCGAACGGATTGACCCAACCCTAAAATTCCTATTGCATCTGAAAGTGGAAACTCGCCCGAATACAACGGTATGTGTATTTTTCCCCTAGGCCATTCTGGTTAAGCGTTTGGGGCAGCAGATGTGCGAAAAATTTGTTGTCTTCTCAACTATTTCTTAGCTTCAAGCTCCCATATCTCGCGAACAGATTGACAAAACCCAAAAATTCCTGCTGCGTGTGAAAGTAGAAACTCGCCCGATTACAACGGGATGTGAATATTTCCCCTAGGCCATCCTGGTTAAGCGATTGGAGCAGCAGAAGTGCGAAAAATTTGTTGTCTTGTCAACCATTTCTTAGCTACAAAGTCCCATATCTCGCGAACGGATTGACCAAACCCAAAAATTCCTGCTGCGTCTGAAAGTAGAAACTCGTCCGGTTACAAAGGTATGTGTATTTTTTCCCTAGGCCATTCTGGTTAAGCGTTTGGAGCAGCAGAAGTGCGAAAAATTTGTTGTCTTCTCAACTATTTCTTGGCTTCAATGTCCCATATCTCGCGAACAGATTGACAAAACCCAAAAATTCCTGCTGCGTCTGAAAGTAGAAACTCGCCCGATTACAACGGTATGTGTATTTTTTCCCTAGACCATCCTGGTTACGCGATTGGAGCAGCAGAAGTGCGAAAAATTTGTTGTCTTGTCAACCATTTCTTAGTTTCAAAGTCCCATATCTCGCGAACGGATTGACCCAAACCTAAAATTCCTATTGCATCTGAAAGTGGAAACTCGCCCGAATACAACAGTATGTGTATTTTTTCCCTAGGCCTTTCTGGTTAAGCGTTTGGAGCAGCAGAAGTGCGAAAAATTTGTTGTCTTCTCAACTATTTCTTGGATTCAATGTCCCATATCTCGCGAACGGATAGACCATACCCAGAAATTCCTGCTGCGTCTGAAAGTAGAAACCCGCCCGATTACAACGGGATGTGTATTTTTCCCATAGGCCATTCTGGTTAAGCGATTGGACCCGCAGAAGTGCGAAAAATTTGCTGTCTTCTCAACTATTTCTTAGCTTCAAACTCCCATATCTCGCGAACAGATTGACAAAACCCAAAAATTCCTGCTGCGTCTGAAAGTAGAAACTCGCCCGATTACAACGGTATGTGTATTTTTTCCCTAGGACAATCTGGTTAAGCGATTGGAGCAGCAGAAGTGCGAAAAATTTGTTGTCTTGTCAACCATTTCTTAGCTTCAAACTCCCATATCTCGCGAACGGATTGACCAAACCCAATAATTCCTGCTGCGTCTGAAAGAAGAAACTCGCCCGATTACAACGGTATGTGTATTTTTCCCCTAGGCCATTCTGGTTAAGCGTTTGGGGCAGCAGATGTGCGAAAAATTTGTTGTCTTCTCAACTATTTCTTAGCTTCAAGCTCCCATATCTCGCGAACAGATTGACAAAACCCAAAAATTCCTGCTGCGTGTGAAAGTAGAAACTCGCCCGATTACAACGGGATGTGAATATTTCCCCTAGGCCATCCCGGTTAAGCGATTGGAGCAGCAGAAGTGCGAAAAATTTGTTGTCTTGTCAACCATTTCTTAGCTACAAAGTCCCATATCTCGCGAACGGATTGACCAAACCCAAAAATTCCTGCTGCGTCTGAAAGTAGAAACTCGTCCGGTTACAACGGTATGTGTATTTTTTCCCTAGGCCATTCTGGTTAAGCGTTTGGAGCAGCAGAAGTGCGAAAAATTTGTTGTCTTCTCAACTATTTCTTAGCTTCAAACTCCCATATCTCGCGAACAGATTGACAAAACACAAAAGTTCCTGCTTCGTCTGAAAGTAGAAACTCGCCCGATTACAACGGTATGTGTATATTTCCCCTAGACCATCCTGGTTACGCGATTGGAGCAGCAGAAGTGCGAAAAATTTGTTGTCTTGTCAACCATTTCTTAGTTTCAAAGTTCCATATCTCGCGAACGGATTGACCCAACCCTAAAATTCCTATTGCATCTGAAAGTGGAAACTCGCCCGAATACAACGGTATGTGTATTTTTTCCCTAGGCCATTCTGGTTAAGCGTTTGGAGCAGCAGAAGTGCGAAAAATTTGTTGTCTTCTCAACTATTTCTTGGCTTCAATGTCCCATATCTCGCGAACGGATAGAGCATACCCAGAAATTCTTGCTGCGTCTGAAAGTAGAAACCCGCCCGATTACAATGGGATGTGTATTTTTCCCATAGGCCATTCTGGTTAAGCGATTGGAGCCGCAGAAGTGCGAAATATTTGTTGCCTTCTCAACTATTTCTTGGCTTCAAACTCCCATATCTCGCGAACAGATTGACCTAACCCAAAAATTCCTGCAGCGTCTGAAAGTAGAAACTCGCCCGATTACAACGGTACGTGTATTTTTTCCCTAGGCCATTCTGGTTAAGCGTTTGGAGCAGCAGAAGTGCGAAAAATTTGTTGTCTTCTCAACTATTTCTTAGCTTCAAACTCCCATATCTCGCGAACCGATTGACAAAACCCAAAAATTCCTGCTGCGTCTGATAGTAGAAACTCGCCCGATTACAACGGTATGTGTATTTTTTCCCTAGGAGAATCTGGTTAAGCGATTGGAGCAGCAGAAGTGCGAAAAATTTGTTGTCTTGTCAACCATTTCTTAGCTTCAAACTCCCATATCTCGCGAACGGATTGACCTAACCCAAAAGTTCCTGCTGCGTCTGAAAGTAGAAACTCGCCCGATTACAACGGTATGTGTATATTTCCCCTAGGCCATCCTGGTTACGCGATTGGAGCAGCAGAAGTGCGAAAAATTTGTTGTCTTGTCAACCATTTCTTAGTTTCAAAGTCCCATATCTCGCGAACGGATTCACCTAACCCTAAAATTCCTATTGCATCTGAAAGTGGAAACTCGCCCGAATACAACGGTATGTGTATTTTTTCCCTAGGCCAATCTGGTTAACTGATTGGAGCAGCAGAATTGCGAAAAATTTGTTGTCTTGTCAACCATTTCTTAGCTTCAAACTCCCATATCTCGCGAACGGATTGACCAAACCCAATAATTCCTGCTGCGTCTGAAAGAAGAAACTCGCCCGATTACAACGGTATGTGTATTTTTCCCCTAGGCCACTCTGGTTAAGCGTTTGGGGCAGCAGATGTGCGAAAAATTTGTTGTCTTCTCAACTATTTCTTAGCTTCAAACTGCCATATCTCGCGAACAGATTGACAAAACCCAAAAATTCCTGCTGCGTCTGAAAGTAGAAACTCGCCCGATTACAACGGGATGTGAATATTTCCCCTAGGCCATCCTGGTTAAGCGATTGGAGCAGCAGAAGTGCGAAAAATTTGTTGTCTTGTCAACCATTTCTTAGCTTCAAAGTCCCATATCTCGCGAACGGATTGACCAAACCCAAAAATTCCTGCTGCGTCTGAAAGTAGAAACTCGTCCGGTTACAACGGTATGTGTATTTTTTCCCTAGGCCATTCTGGTTAAGCGTTTGGAGCAGCAGAAGTGCGAAAAATTTGTTGTCTTCTCAACTATTTCTTGGCTTCAATGTCCCATATCTCGGGAACGGATAGACCATACCCAGAAATTCCTGCTGCGTCTGAAAGTAGAAACCTGCCCGATTACAAAGGGATGTGTATTTTTCCCATAGGCCATTCTGGTTAAGCGATTGGAGCCGCAGAAGTGCGAAATATTTGTTCCCTTCTCAACTATTTCTTGGCTTCAAACTCCCATATCTCGCGAACAGATTGACCAAACCCAATACTTCCTGCTGCGTCTGAAAGAAGAAACTCGCCCGATTACAACGGTATGTGTATTTTTCCCTAGGCCATTCTGGTTAAGCGTTTGGAGCAGCAGAAGTGCGAAAAATTTGTTGTCTTCTCAACTATTTCTTAGCTTCAAACTCCCATATCTCGCGAACCGATTGACAAAACCCAAAAATTCCTGCTGCGTCTGATAGTAGAAACTCGCCCGATTACAACGCTATGTGTATTTTTTCCCTAGGACAATCTGGTTAAGCGATTGGAGCAGCAGAAGTGCGAAAAATTTGTTGTCTTGTCAACCATTTCTTAGCTTCAAACTCCCATATCTCGCGAACGGATTGACCTAACCCAAAAGTTCCTGCTGCGTCTGAAAGTAGAAACTCGCCCGATTACAACGGTATGTGTATTTTTTCCCTAGACCATTCTGGTTAAGCGTTTGGAGCAGCAGAAGTGCGAAAAATTTGTTGCCTTCTCAACCATTTCTTAGCTTCAAACTCCCATATCTCGCGAACGGATTGACCAAACCCAATACTTCCTGCTGCGTCTGAAAGAAGAAACTCGCCCGATTACAACGGTATGTGTATTTTCCCCTAGGCCATTCTGGTTAAGCGTTTGGGGCAGCAGATGTGCGAAAAATTTGTTGTCTTCTCAACTATTTCTTAGCTTCAAACTCCCATATCTCGCGAACGGATTGACCAAACCCAAAAATTCCTGCTGCGTCTGAAAGTAGAAACTCGTCCGGTTACAACGGTATGCGTATTTTTTCCCTAGGCTATTCTGGTTAAGCGTTTGGAGCAGCAGAAGTGCGAAAAATTTGTTGTCTTCTCAACTATTTCTTGGCTTCAATGTCCCATATCTCGCGAACGGATAGACCATACCCAGAAATTCCTGCTGCGTCTGAAAGAAGAAACTCGCCCGATTACAACGGTATGTGTATTTTCCCCCTAGGCCATTCTGGTTAAGCGTTTGGAGCAGCAGAAATGCGAAAAATTTGTTGTCTTCTCAACTATTTCTTAGCTTCAAACTCACATATCTCGCGAACAGATTGACAAATCGCAAAAATTCCTGCTGCGTCTGAAAGTAGAAACTCGCCCGATTACAACCGTATGTGTATTTTTTCCCTAGGCCAATCTGGTTAAGCGATTGGAGCAGCAGAAGTGCGAAAAATTTGTTGCCTTCTCAACCATTTCTTACACTCAAACTTCCATATCTCGCGAACGGATTGACCAAACCCAAAAATTCCTGCTGCGTCTGAAAGTAGAAACTCGTCCGGTTACAACGGTATGTGTATTTTTTCCCTAGGCCATTCTGGTTAAGCGTTTGGAGCAGCAGAATTGCGAAAAATTTGTTGTCTTGTCAACCATTTCTTAGCTTCAAAGTCCCATATCCCGCGAAAGGATTTGACCTAACCCTAAAATTCCTATTGCATCTGAAAGTAGAAACTCGCCCCATTACAACGGTATGTGTATTTTTCCCATTGGCCATTCTGGTTAAGCGTTTGGAGGAGCAGATGTGCGAAAAATTTGTTGTCTTCTCAACTATTTCTTAGCTTCAATGTCCCATATCTCGCGAACAGATTGACAAAACCCAAAAATTCCTGCTGCGTCTGAAAGTAGAAACTCGCCCGATTACAACGGTATGTGCATTTTTTCCCTAGGCCAATCTGGTTAAGCGATTGGAGAAGCAGAAGTGCGAAAAATATGTTGTCTTCTCAACCATTTCTTACCCTCAAACTTCCATATCTCGCGAACGGATTGACCAAACCCAAAAATTCCTGCTGCCTCTGAAAGTAGAAACTCGCCCGATTACAACGGTATGTGTATATTTCCCCTAGACCATCCTGGTTACGCGATTGGAGCAGCAGAAGTGCGAAAAATTTGTTGTCTTGTCAACCATTTCTTAGTTTCAAAGTCCCATATCTCGCGAACGGATTGACCCAACCCTAAAATTCCTATTGCATCTGAAAGTGGAAACTCGCCCGAATACAACGGTATGTGTATTTTTTCCCTAGGCCAATCTGGTTAAGCGATTGGAGCAGCAGAAGTGCGAAAAATTTGTTGCCTTCTCAACCATTTCTTAGCTTCAAACTCCCATATCTCGCGAACGGATTGACCAAACCCAATAATTCCTGCTGCGTCTGAAAGAAGAAACTCGCCCGATTACAACGGTGTGAGTATTTTTTCCCCTAGGCCATTCTGCTTAAGCGTTTGGGGCAGCAGATGTGCGAAAAATTTGTTGTCTTCTCAACTATTTCTTAGCTTCAAACTCCCATATCTCGCGAACAGATTGACAAAACCCAAAAATTCCTGCTGCGTCTGAAAGTAGAAACTCGCCCGATTACAACGGGATGTGAATATTTCCCCTAGGCCATCCTGGTTAAGCGATTGGAGCAGCAGAAGTGCGAAAAATTTGTTGTCTTGTCAACCATTTCTTAGCTTCAAAGTCCCATATCTCGCGAACGGATAGACCATACCCAGAAATTCCTATTGCATCTGAAACTAGGAACTCGCCCGAATACAACGGTATGTGTATTTTTTCCCTAGACCATTCTGGTTAAGCGTTTGGAGCAGCAGAAGTGCGAAAAATTTGTTGCCTTCTCAACCATTTCTTAGCTTCCAACTCCCATATATCGCGAACGGATTGACCAAACCCAATACTTCCTGCTGCGTCTGAAAGAAGAAACTCGCCCGATTACAACGGTATGTGTATTTTCCCCTAGGCCATTCTGGTTAAGTGTTTGGGGCAGCAGATGTGCGAAAAATTTGTTGTCTTCTCAACTATTTCTTAGCTTCAAACTCCCATATCTCGCGAACGGATTGTCCAAACCCAAAAATTCCTGCTGCGTCTGAAAGTAGAAACTCGTCCGGTTACAACGGTATGTTAATTTTTTCCCTAGGCCATTCTGGTTAAGCGTTTGGAGCAGCAGAAGTGCGAAAAATTTGTTGTCTTGTCAACCATTTCTTAGTTTCAAAGTCCCATATCTCGCGAACGGATTGACCCAACCCTAAAATTCCTATTGCATCTGAAAGTGGAAACTCGCCCGAATACAACGGTATGTGTATTTTTTCCCTAGGCCAATCTGGTTAAGCGATTGGAGCAGCAGAAGTGCGAAAAATTTGTTGCCTTCTCAACCATTTCTTAGCTTCAAACTCCCATATCTCGCGAACGGATTGACCAAACCCAATAATTCCTGCTGCGTCTGAAAGAAGAAACTCGCCCGATTACAACGGTGTGTGTATTTTTCCCCTAGGCCATTCTGCTTAAGCGTTTGGGGCAGCAGATGTGCGAAAAATTTGTTGTCTTCTCAACTATTTCTTAGCTTCAAACTCCCATATCTCGCGAACAGATTGACAAAACCCAAAAATTCCTGCTGCGTCTGAAAGTAGAAACTCGCCCGATTACAACGGGATGTGAATATTTCCCCTAGGCCATCCTGGTTAAGCGATTGGAGCAGCAGAAGTGCGAAAAATTTGTTGTCTTGTCAACCATTTCTTAGCTTCAAAGTCCCATATCTCGCGAACGGATAGACCATACCCAGAAATTCCTATTGCATCTGAAACTAGGAACTCGCCCGAATACAACGGTATGTGTATTTTTTCCCTAGACCATTCTGGTTAAGCGTTTGGAGCAGCAGAAGTGCGAAAAATTTGTTGCCTTCTCAACCATTTCTTAGCATCCAACTCCCATATATCGCGAACGGATTGACCAAACCCAATACTTCCTGCTGCGTCTGAAAGAAGAAACTCGCCCGATTACAACGGTATGTGTATTTTCCCCTAGGCCATTCTGGTTAAGTGTTTGGGGCAGCAGATGTGCGAAAAATTTGTTGTCTTCTCAACTATTTCTTAGCTTCAAACTCCCATATCTCGCGAACGGATTGTCCAAACCCAAAAATTCCTGCTGCGTCTGAAAGTAGAAACTCGTCCGGTTACAACGGTATGTTAATTTTTTCCCTAGGCCATTCTGGTTAAGCGTTTGGAGCAGCAGAATTGCGAAAAATTTGTTGTCTTGTCAACCATTTCTTAGCTTCAAAGTCCCATATCCCGCGAAAGGATTTGACCTAACCCTAAAATTCCTATTGCATCTGAAAGTAGAAACTCGCCCCATTACAACGGTATGTGTATTTTTCCCATAGGCCATTCTGGTTAAGCGTTTGGATGAGCAGATGTGCGAAAAATTTGTTGTCTTCTCAACTATTTCTTAGCTTCAATGTCCCATATCTCGCGAACGGATAGAGCAGACCCAGAAATTCCTGCTGCGTCTGAAAGTAGAAACTCGCCCGATTACAACGGTATGTGTATTTTTTCCCTAGGCCAATCTGGTTAAGCGTTTGCAGCAGCAGAATTGCGAAAAATTTGTTGTCTTCTCAACTATTTCTTAGCTTCAAACTCCCATATCTCGCGAACAGATTGACAAAACCCAAAAATTCCTGCTGCGTCTGAAAGTAGTAGCTCGCCCGATTACAACGGTATGTGTATTTTTTCCCTAGGCCAATCTGGTTAAGCGATTGGAGCAGCAGAAGTGCGAAAAATTTGTTGTCTTGTCAACCAATTCTTAGCTTCAAACTCCCATATCTCGCGAAAGGATTGACCTAACCCAAAACTTCCTGCTGCGTCTGAAAGTAGAAACCCGCCCGATTACAGCGGTATGTGTATATTTCCCCTAGGCCATTCTGGTTACGCGATTGGAGCAGCAGAATTGCGAAAAATTTGTCGTCTTGTCAACCATTTCTTAGTTTCAAAGTCCCATATCTCGCGAACGGATTGACCCAACCCTAAAATTCCTATTGCATCTGAAAGTGGAAACTCGCCCGAATACAACGGTATGTGTATTTTTTCCCTAGGCCAATCTGGTTAAGCGATTGGAGCAGCAGAAGTGCGAAAAATTTGTTGCCTTCTCAACCATTTCTTAGCTTCAAACTCCCATATCTCCCGAACGGATTGACCAAACCCAATAATTCCTACTGCGTCTGAAAGAAGAAACTCGCCCGATTACAACGGTATGTGTATTTTTCCCCTAGGCCATTCTGGTTAAGCGTTTGGGGCAGCAGATGTGCGAAAAATTTGTTGTCTTCTCAACTATTTCTTAGCTTCAAACTCCCATATCTCGCGAACAGATTGACAAAACCCAAAAATTCCTGCTGCGTCTGAAAGTAGAAACTCGCCCGATTACAACGGGATGTGAATATTTCCCCTAGGCCATCCTGGTTAAGCGATTGGAGCAGCAGAATTGCGAAAAATTTGTTGTCTTGTCAACCATTTCTTAGCTTCAAAGTCCCATATCTCGCGAACGGATAGACCATACCCAGAAATTCCTATTGCATCTGAAACTAGGAACTCGCCCGAATACAACGGTATGTGTATTTTTTCCCTAGACCATTCTGGTTAAGCGTTTGGAGCAGCAGAAGTGCGAAAAATTTGTTGCCTTCTCAACCATTTCTTAGCTTCGAACTCCCATATCTCGCGAACGGATTGACCAAACCCAATACTTCCTGCTGCGTCTGAAAGAAGAAACTCGCCCGATTACAACGGTATGTGTATTTTCCCCTAGGCCATTCTGTTTAAGTGTTTGGGGCAGCAGATGTGCGAAAAATTTGTTGTCTTCTCAACTATTTCTTAGCTTCAAACTCCCATATCTCGCGAACGGATTGACCAAACCCAAAAATTCCTGCTGCGTCTGAAAGTAGAAACTCGTCCGGTTACAACGGTATGTGTATTTTTTCCCTAGACTATTCTGGTTAAGCGTTTGGAGCAGCAGAAGTGCGAAAAATTTGTTGTCTTCTCAACTATTTCTTGGCTTCAATGTCCCATATCTCGCGAACGGATAGACCATACCCAGAAATTCCTGCTGCGTCTGAAAGAAGAAACTCGCCGATTACAACGGTATGTGTATTTTTCCCCTAGGCCATTCTGGTTAAGCGTTTGGAGCAGCAGAAGTGCGAAAAATTTGTTGTCTTCTCAACTATTTCTTAGCTTCAAACTCACATATCTCGCGAACAGATTGACAAAACGCAAAAATTCCTACTGCGTCTGAAAGTAGAAACTCGCCCGATTACAACCGTATGTGTATTTTTTCCCTAGGGCAATCTGGTTAAGCGATTGGAGCAGCAGAAGTGCGAAAAATTTGTTGCCTTCTCAACCATTTCTTAGCTTCAAACTCCCATATCTCCCGAACGGATTGACCAAACCCAATAATTCCTACTGCGTCTGAAAGAAGAAACTCGCCCGATTACAACGGTATGTGTATTTTTCCCCTAGGCCATTCTGGTTAAGCGTTTGGGGCAGCAGATGTGCGAAAAATTTGTTGTCTTCTCAACTATTTCTTAGCTTCAAACTCCCATATCTCGCGAACAGATTGACAAAACCCAAAAATTCCTGCTGCGTCTGAAAGTAGAAACTCGCCCGATTACAACGGGATGTGAATATTTCCCCTAGGCCATCCTGGTTAAGCGATTGGAGCAGCAGAATTGCGAAAAATTTGTTGTCTTGTCAACCATTTCTTAGCTTCAAAGTCCCATATCTCGCGAACGGATAGACCATACCCAGAAATTCCTATTGCATCTGAAACTAGGAACTCGCCCGAATACAACGGTATGTGTATTTTTTCCCTAGACCATTCTGGTTAAGCGTTTGGAGCAGCAGAAGTGCGAAAAATTTGTTGCCTTCTCAACCATTTCTTAGCTTCGAACTCCCATATCTCGCGAACGGATTGACCAAACCCAATACTTCCTGCTGCGTCTGAAAGAAGAAACTCGCCCGATTACAACGGTATGTGTATTTTCCCCTAGGCCATTCTGTTTAAGTGTTTGGGGCAGCAGATGTGCGAAAAATTTGTTGTCTTCTCAACTATTTCTTAGCTTCAAACTCCCATATCTCGCGAACGGATTGACCAAACCCAAAAATTCCTGCTGCGTCTGAAAGTAGAAACTCGTCCGGTTACAACGGTATGTGTATTTTTTCCCTAGACTATTCTGGTTAAGCGTTTGGAGCAGCAGAAGTGCGAAAAATTTGTTGTCTTCTCAACTATTTCTTGGCTTCAATGTCCCATATCTCGCGAACGGATAGACCATACCCAGAAATTCCTGCTGCGTCTGAAAGAAGAAACTCGCCGATTACAACGGTATGTGTATTTTTCCCCTAGGCCATTCTGGTTAAGCGTTTGGAGCAGCAGAAGTGCGAAAAATTTGTTGTCTTCTCAACTATTTCTTAGCTTCAAACTCACATATCTCGCGAACAGATTGACAAAACGCAAAAATTCCTGCTGCGTCTGAAAGTAGAAACTCGCCCGATTACAACCGTATGTGTATTTTTTCCCTAGGGCAATCTGGTTAAGCGATTGGAGCAGCAGAAGTGCGAAAAATTTGTTGCCTTCTCAACCATTTCTTACCCTCAAACTTCCATATCTCGCGAACGGATTGACCAAACCCAAAAATTCCTGCTGCGTCTGAAAGTAGAAACTCGTCCGGTTACAACGGTATGTGTATTTTTTCCCTAGGCCATTCTGGTTAAGCGTTTGGAGCAGCAGAATTGCGAAAAATTTGTTGTCTTGTCAACCATTTCTTAGCTTCAAAGTCCCATATCCCGCGAAAGGATTTGACCTAACCCTAAAATTCCTATTGCATCTGAAAGTAGAAACTCGCCCCATTACAACGGTATGTGTATTTTTCCCATAGGCCATTCTGGTTAAGCGTTTGGAGGAGCAGATGTGCGAAAAATTTGTTGTCTTCTCAACTATTTCTTAGCTTCAATGTCCCATATCTCGCGAACGGATAGAGCAGACCCAGAAATTCCTGCTGCGTCTGAAAGTAGAAACTCGCCCGATTACAACGGTATGTGTATTTTTTCCCTAGGCCAATCTGGTTAAGCGTTTGGAGCAGCAGAATTGCGAAAAATTTGTTGTCTTCTCAACTATTTCTTAGCTTCAAACTCCCATATCTCGCGAACAGATTGACAAAACCCAAAAATTCCTGCTGCGTCTGAAAGAAGAAACTCGCCCGATTTACAACGGTATGTGTATTTTTTCCCTAGGCCAATCTGGTTAAGCGTTTGGAGCAGCAGAATTGCGAAAAATTTGTTGTCTTCTCAACTATTTCTTAGCTTCAAACTCCCATATCTCGCGAACAGATTGACAAAACCCAAAAATTCCTGCTGCGTCTGAAAGTAGTAGCTCGCCCGATTACAACGGTATGTGTATTTTTTCCCTAGGCCAATCTGGTTAAGCGATTGGAGCAGCAGAAGTGCGAAAAATTTGTTGTCTTGTCAACCATTTCTTAGCTTCAAACTCCCATATCTCCCGAACGGATTGACCAAACCCAATAATTCCTGCTGCGTCTGAAAGAAGAAACTCGCCCGATTACAACGGTATGTGTATTTTTCCCCTAGACCATTCTGGTTAAGCGTTTGGGGCAGCAGATGTGCGAAAAATTTGTTGTCTTCTCAACTATTTCTTAGCTTCAAACTCCCATATCTCGCGAACGGATTGACCAAACCCAAAAATTCCTGCTGCGTCTGAAAGTAGAAACTCGTCCGGTTACAACGGTATGTGTATTTTTCCCTAGGCTATTCTGGTTAAGCGTTTGGAGCAGCAGAAGTGCGAAAAATTTGTTGTCTTCTCAACTATTTCTTGGCTTCAATGTCCCATATCTCGCGAACGGATAGACCAAACCCAGAAATTCCTGTTGCGTCTGAAAGAAGAAACTCGCCGATTACAACGGTATGTGTATTTTTCCCCTAGGCCATTCTGGTTAAGCGTTTGGAGCAGCAGAAGTGCGAAAAATTTGTTGTCTTCTCAACTATTTCTTAGCTTCAAACTCACATATCTCGCGAACAGATTGACAAAACGCAAAAATTCCTGCTGCGTCTGAAAGTAGAAACTCGCCCGATTACAACAGTATGTGTATTTTTTCCCTAGGGCAATCTGGTTAAGCGATTGGAGCAGCAGAAGTGCGAAAAATTTGTAGCCTTCTCAACCATTTCTTACCCTCAAATTTCCATATCTCGCGAACGGATTGACCAAACCCAAAAATTCCTGCTGCGTCTGAAAGTAGAAACTCGTCCGGTTACAACGGTATGTGTATTTTTTCCCTAGGCCATTCTGGTTAAGCGTTTGGAGCAGCAGAATTGCGAAAAATTTGTTGTCTTGTCAACCATTTCTTAGCTTCAAAGTCCCATATCCCGCGAAAGGATTTGACCTAACCCTAAAATTCCTATTGCATCTGGAAGTAGAAACTCGCCCCATTACAACGGTATGTGTATTTTTCCCATAGGCCATTCTGGTTAAGCGTTTGGAGGAGCAGATGTGCGAAAAATTTGTTGTCTTCTCAACTATTTCTTAGCTTCAATGTCCCATATCTCGCGAACGGATAGAGCAGACCCAGAAATTCCTGCTGCGTCTGAAAGTAGAAACTCGCCCGATTACAACGGTATGTGTATTTTTTCCCTAGGCCAATCTGGTTAAGCGTTTGGAGCAGCAGAATTGCGAAAAATTTGTTGTCTTCTCAACTATTTCTTAGCTTCAAACTCCCATATCTCGCGAACAGATTGACAAAACCCAAAAATTCCTGCTGCGTCTGAAAGTAGGAGCTCGCCCGATTACAACGGTATGTGTATTTTTTCCCTAGGCCAATCTGGTTAAGCGATTGGAGCAGCAGAAGTGCGAAAAATTTGTTGTCTTGTCAACCATTTCTTAGCTTCAAACTCCCATATCTCGCGAAAGGATTGACCTAACCCAAAACTTCCTGCTGCGTCTGAAAGTAGAAACTCGCCCGATTACAACGGTATGTGTATATTTCCCCTAGGCCATTCTGGTTACGCGATTGGAGCATCAGAATTGCGAAAAATTTGTCGTCTTGTCAACCATTTCTTAGTTTCAAAGTCCCATATCTCGCGAACGGATTGACCCAACCCTAAAATTCCTATTGCATCTGAAAGTGGAAACTCGCCCGAATACAACGGTATGTGTATTTTCCCCTAGGCCATTCTGTTTAAGTGTTTGGGGCAGCAGATGTGCGAAAAATTTGTTGTCTTCTCAACTATTTCTTAGCTTCAAACTCCCATATCTCGCGAACGGATTGACCAAACCCAAAAATTCCTGCTGCGTCTGAAAGTAGAAACTCGTCCGGTTACAACGGTATGTGTATTTTTTCCCTAGACTATTCTGGTTAAGCGTTTGGAGCAGCAGAAGTGCGAAAAATTTGTTGTCTTCTCAACTATTTCTTGGCTTCAATGTCCCATATCTCGCGAACGGATAGACCATACCCAGAAATTCCTGCTGCGTCTGAAAGAAGAAACTCGCCGATTACAACGGTATGTGTATTTTTCCCCTAGGCCATTCTGGTTAAGCGTTTGGAGCAGCAGATGTGCGAAAAATTTGTTGTCTTCTCAACTATTTCTTAGCTTCAAACTCCCATATCTCGCGAACAGATTGACAAAACCCAAAAATTCCTGCTGCGTCTGAAAGTAGAAACTCGCCCGATTACAACGGGATGTGAATATTTCCCCTAGGCCATCCTGGTTAAGCGATTGGAGCAGCAGAATTGCGAAAAATTTGTTGTCTTGTCAACCATTTCTTAGCTTCAAAGTCCCATATCTCGCGAACGGATAGACCATACCCAGAAATTCCTATTGCATCTGAAACTAGGAACTCGCCCGAATACAACGGTATGTGTATTTTTTCCCTAGACCATTCTGGTTAAGCGTTTGGAGCAGCAGAAGTGCGAAAAATTTGTTGCCTTCTCAACCATTTCTTAGCTTCGAACTCCCATATCTCGCGAACGGATTGACCAAACCCAATACTTCCTGCTGCGTCTGAAAGAAGAAACTCGCCCGATTACAACGGTATGTGTATTTTCCCCTAGGCCATTCTGTTTAAGTGTTTGGGGCAGCAGATGTGCGAAAAATTTGTTGTCTTCTCAACTATTTCTTAGCTTCAAACTCCCATATCTCGCGAACGGATTGACCAAACCCAAAAATTCCTGCTGCGTCTGAAAGTAGAAACTCGTCCGGTTACAACGGTATGTGTATTTTTTCCCTAGACTATTCTGGTTAAGCGTTTGGAGCAGCAGAAGTGCGAAAAATTTGTTGTCTTCTGAACTATTTCTTGGCTTCAATGTCCCATATCTCGCGAACGGATAGACCATACCCAGAAATTCCTGCTGCGTCTGAAAGAAGAAACTCGCCGATTACAACGGTATGTGTATTTTTCCCCTAGGCCATTCTGGTTAAGCGTTTGGAGCAGCAGAAGTGCGAAAAATTTGTTGTCTTCTCAACTATTTCTTAGCTTCAAACTCACATATCTCGCGAACAGATTGACAAAACGCAAAAATTCCTGCTGCGTCTGAAAGTAGAAACTCGCCCGATTACAACCGTATGTGTATTTTTTCCCTAGGGCAATCTGGTTAAGCGATTGGAGCAGCAGAAGTGCGAAAAATTTGTTGCCTTCTCAACCATTTCTTACCCTCAAACTTCCATATCTCGCGAACGGATTGACCAAACCCAAAAATTCCTGCTGCGTCTGAAAGTAGAAACTCGTCCGGTTACAACGGTATGTGTATTTTTTCCCTAGGCCATTCTGGTTAAGCGTTTGGAGCAGCAGAATTGCGAAAAATTTGTTGTCTTGTCAACCATTTCTTAGCTTCAAAGTCCCATATCCCGCGAAAGGATTTGACCTAACCCTAAAATTCCTATTGCATCTGAAAGTAGAAACTCGCCCCATTACAACGGTATGTGTATTTTTCCCATAGGCCATTCTGGTTAAGCGTTTGGAGGAGCAGATGTGCGAAAAATTTGTTGTCTTCTCAACTATTTCTTAGCTTCAATGTCCCATATCTCGCGAACGGATAGAGCAGACCCAGAAATTCCTGCTGCGTCTGAAAGTAGAAACTCGCCCGATTACAACGGTATGTGTATTTTTTCCCTAGGCCAATCTGGTTAAGCGTTTGGAGCAGCAGAATTGCGAAAAATTTGTTGTCTTCTCAACTATTTCTTAGCTTCAAACTCCCATATCTCGCGAACAGATTGACAAAACCCAAAAATTCCTGCTGCGTCTGAAAGAAGAAACTCGCCCGATTACAACGGTATGTGTATTTTTTCCCTAGGCCAATCTGGTTAAGCGTTTGGAGCAGCAGAATTGCGAAAAATTTGTTGTCTTCTCAACTATTTCTTAGCTTCAAACTCCCATATCTCGCGAACAGATTGACAAAACCCAAAAATTCCTGCTGCGTCTGAAAGTAGTAGCTCGCCCGATTACAACGGTATGTGTATTTTTTCCCTAGGCCAATCTGGTTAAGCGATTGGAGCAGCAGAAGTGCGAAAAATTTGTTGTCTTGTCAACCATTTCTTAGCTTCAAACTCCCATATCTCCCGAACGGATTGACCAAACCCAATAATTCCTGCTGCGTCTGAAAGAAGAAACTCGCCCGATTACAACGGTATGTGTATTTTTCCCCTAGACCATTCTGGTTAAGCGTTTGGGGCAGCAGATGTGCGAAAAATTTGTTGTCTTCTCAACTATTTCTTAGCTTCAAACTCCCATATCTCGCGAACGGATTGACCAAACCCAAAAATTCCTGCTGCGTCTGAAAGTAGAAACTCGCCCGATTACAACAGTATGTGTATTTTTTCCCTAGGGCAATCTGGTTAAGCGATTGGAGCAGCAGAAGTGCGAAAAATTTGTTGTCTTGTCAACCATTTCTTAGCTTCAAACTCCCATATCTCCCGAACGGATTGACCAAACCCAATAATTCCTGCTGCGTCTGAAAGTAGTAGCTCGCCCGATTACAACGGTATGTGTATTTTTTCCCTAGGCCAATCTGGTTAAGCGATTGGAGCAGCAGAAGTGCGAAAAATTTGTTGTCTTGTCAACCATTTCTTAGCTTCAAACTCCCATATCTCCCGAACGGATTGACCAAACCCAATAATTCCTGCTGCGTCTGAAAGAAGAAACTCGCCCGATTACAACGGTATGTGTATTTTTCCCCTAGACCACTCTGGTTAAGCGTTTGGGGCAGCAGATGTGCGAAAAATTTGTTGTCTTCTCAACTATTTCTTAGCTTCAAACTCCCATATCTCGCGAACGGATTGACCAAACCCAAAAATTCCTGCTGCGTCTGAAAGTAGAAACTCGTCCGGTTACAACGGTATGTGTATTTTTCCCTAGGCTATTCTGGTTAAGCGTTTGGAGCAGCAGAAGTGCGAAAAATTTGTTGTCTTCTCAACTATTTCTTGGCTTCAATGTCCCATATCTCGCGAACGGATAGACCAAACCCAGAAATTCCTGTTGCGTCTGAAAGAAGAAACTCGCCGATTACAACGGTATGTGTATTTTTCCCCTAGGCCATTCTGGTTAAGCGTTTGGAGCAGCAGATGTGCGAAAAATTTGTTGTCTTCTCAACTATTTCTTAGCTTCAAACTCCCATATCTCGCGAACAGATTGACAAAACCCAAAAATTCCTGCTGCGTCTGAAAGTAGTAGCTCGCCCGATTACAACGGTATGTGTATTTTTTCCCTAGGCCAATCTGGTTAAGCGATTGGAGCAGCAGAAGTGCGAAAAATTTGTTGTCTTGTCAACCATTTCTTAGCTTCAAACTCCCATATCTCCCGAACGGATTGACCAAACCCAATAATTCCTGCTGCGTCTGAAAGAAGAAACTCGCCCGATTACAACGGTATGTGTATTTTTCCCCTAGACCATTCTGGTTAAGCGTTTGGGGCAGCAGATGTGCGAAAAATTTGTTGTCTTCTCAACTATTTCTTAGCTTCAAACTCCCATATCTCGCGAACGGATTGACCAAACCCAAAAATTCCTGCTGCGTCTGAAAGTAGAAACTCGCCCGATTACAACAGTATGTGTATTTTTTCCCTAGGGCAATCTGGTTAAGCGATTGGAGCAGCAGAAGTGCGAAAAATTTGTTGTCTTGTCAACCATTTCTTAGCTTCAAACTCCCATATCTCCCGAACGGATTGACCAAACCCAATAATTCCTGCTGCGTCTGAAAGTAGTAGCTCGCCCGATTACAACGGTATGTGTATTTTTTCCCTAGGCCAATCTGGTTAAGCGATTGGAGCAGCAGAAGTGCGAAAAATTTGTTGTCTTGTCAACCATTTCTTAGCTTCAAACTCCCATATCTCCCGAACGGATTGACCAAACCCAATAATTCCTGCTGCGTCTGAAAGAAGAAACTCGCCCGATTACAACGGTATGTGTATTTTTCCCCTAGACCATTCTGGTTAAGCGTTTGGGGCAGCAGATGTGCGAAAAATTTGTTGTCTTCTCAACTATTTCTTAGCTTCAAACTCCCATATCTCGCGAACGGATTGACCAAACCCAAAAATTCCTGCTGCGTCTGAAAGTAGAAACTCGTCCGGTTACAACGGTATGTGTATTTTTCCCTAGGCTATTCTGGTTAAGCGTTTGGAGCAGCAGAAGTGCGAAAAATTTGTTGTCTTCTCAACTATTTCTTGGCTTCAATGTCCCATATCTCGCGAACGGATAGACCAAACCCAGAAATTCCTGTTGCGTCTGAAAGAAGAAACTCGCCGATTACAACGGTATGTGTATTTTTCCCCTAGGCCATTCTGGTTAAGCGTTTGGAGCAGCAGATGTGCGAAAAATTTGTTGTCTTCTCAACTATTTCTTAGCTTCAAACTCCCATATCTCGCGAACGGATTGACCAAACCCAAAAATTCCTGCTGCGTCTGAAAGTAGAAACTCGTCCGGTTACAACGGTATGTGTATTTTTTCCCTAGACTATTCTGGTTAAGCGTTTGGAGCAGCAGAAGTGCGAAAAATTTGTTGTCTTCTCAACTATTTCTTGGCTTCAATGTCCCATATCTCGCGAACGGATAGACCATACCCAGAAATTCCTGCTGCGTCTGAAAGAAGAAACTCGCCGATTACAACGGTATGTGTATTTTTCCCCTAGGCCATTCTGGTTAAGCGTTTGGAGCAGCAGAAGTGCGAAAAATTTGTTGTCTTCTCAACTATTTCTTAGCTTCAAACTCACATATCTCGCGAACAGATTGACAAAACGCAAAAATTCCTGCTGCGTCTGAAAGTAGAAACTCGCCCGATTACAACCGTATGTGTATTTTTTCCCTAGGGCAATCTGGTTAAGCGATTGGAGCAGCAGAAGTGCGAAAAATTTGTTGCCTTCTCAACCATTTCTTACCCTCAAACTTCCATATCTCGCGAACGGATTGACCAAACCCAAAAATTCCTGCTGCGTCTGAAAGTAGAAACTCGTCCGGTTACAACGGTATGTGTATTTTTTCCCTAGGCCATTCTGGTTAAGCGTTTGGAGCAGCAGAATTGCGAAAAATTTGTTGTCTTGTCAACCATTTCTTAGCTTCAAAGTCCCATATCCCGCGAAAGGATTTGACCTAACCCTAAAATTCCTATTGCATCTGAAAGTAGAAACTCGCCCCATTACAACGGTATGTGTATTTTTCCCATAGGCCATTCTGGTTAAGCGTTTGGAGGAGCAGATGTGCGAAAAATTTGTTGTCTTCTCAACTATTTCTTAGCTTCAATGTCCCATATCTCGCGAACGGATAGAGCAGACCCAGAAATTCCTGCTGCGTCTGAAAGTAGAAACTCGCCCGATTACAACGGTATGTGTATTTTTTCCCTAGGCCAATCTGGTTAAGCGTTTGGAGCAGCAGAATTGCGAAAAATTTGTTGTCTTCTCAACTATTTCTTAGCTTCAAACTCCCATATCTCGCGAACAGATTGACAAAACCCAAAAATTCCTGCTGCGTCTGAAAGAAGAAACTCGCCCGATTACAACGGTATGTGTATTTTTTCCCTAGGCCAATCTGGTTAAGCGTTTGGAGCAGCAGAATTGCGAAAAATTTGTTGTCTTCTCAACTATTTCTTAGCTTCAAACTCCCATATCTCGCGAACAGATTGACAAAACCCAAAAATTCCTGCTGCGTCTGAAAGTAGTAGCTCGCCCGATTACAACGGTATGTGTATTTTTTCCCTAGGCCAATCTGGTTAAGCGATTGGAGCAGCAGAAGTGCGAAAAATTTGTTGTCTTGTCAACCATTTCTTAGCTTCAAACTCCCATATCTCCCGAACGGATTGACCAAACCCAATAATTCCTGCTGCGTCTGAAAGAAGAAACTCGCCCGATTACAACGGTATGTGTATTTTTCCCCTAGACCATTCTGGTTAAGCGTTTGGGGCAGCAGATGTGCGAAAAATTTGTTGTCTTCTCAACTATTTCTTAGCTTCAAACTCCCATATCTCGCGAACGGATTGACCAAACCCAAAAATTCCTGCTGCGTCTGAAAGTAGAAACTCGTCCGGTTACAACGGTATGTGTATTTTTCCCTAGGCTATTCTGGTTAAGCGTTTGGAGCAGCAGAAGTGCGAAAAATTTGTTGTCTTCTCAACTATTTCTTGGCTTCAATGTCCCATATCTCGCGAACGGATAGACCAAACCCAGAAATTCCTGTTGCGTCTGAAAGAAGAAACTCGCCGATTACAACGGTATGTGTATTTTTCCCCTAGGCCATTCTGGTTAAGCGTTTGGAGCAGCAGAAGTGCGAAAAATTTGTTGTCTTCTCAACTATTTCTTAGCTTCAAACTCACATATCTCGCGAACAGATTGACAAAACGCAAAAATTCCTGCTGCGTCTGAAAGTAGAAACTCGCCCGATTACAACAGTATGTGTATTTTTTCCCTAGGGCAATCTGGTTAAGCGATTGGAGCAGCAGAAGTGCGAAAAATTTGTTGCCTTCTCAACCATTTCTTACCCTCAAATTTCCATATCTCGCGAACGGATTGACCAAACCCAAAAATTCCTGCTGCGTCTGAAAGTAGAAACTCGTCCGGTTACAACGGTATGTGTATTTTTTCCCTAGGCCATTCTGGTTAAGCGTTTGGAGCAGCAGAATTGCGAAAAATTTGTTGTCTTGTCAACCATTTCTTAGCTTCAAAGTCCCATATCCCGCGAAAGGATTTGACCTAACCCTAAAATTCCTATTGCATCTGAAAGTAGAAACTCGCCCCATTACAACGGTATGTGTATTTTTCCCATAGGCCATTCTGGTTAAGCGTTTGGAGGAGCAGATGTGCGAAAAATTTGTTGTCTTCTCAACTATTTCTTAGCTTCAATGTCCCATATCTCGCGAACGGATAGAGCAGACCCAGAAATTCCTGCTGCGTCTGAAAGTAGAAACTCGCCCGATTACAACGGTATGTGTATTTTTTCCCTATGCCAATCTGGTTAAGCGTTTGGAGCAGCAGAATTGCGAAAAATTTGTTGTCTTCTCAACTATTTCTTAGCTTCAAACTCCCATATCTCGCGAACAGATTGACAAAACCCAAAAATTCCTGCTGCGTCTGAAAGTAGGAGCTCGCCCGATTACAACGGTATGTGTATTTTTTCCCTAGGCCAATCTGGTTAAGCGATTGGAGCAGCAGAAGTGCGAAAAATTTGTTGTCTTGTCAACCATTTCTTAGCTTCAAACTCCCATATCTCGCGAAAGGATTGACCTAACCCAAAACTTCCTGCTGCGTCTGAAAGTAGAAACTCGCCCGATTACAACGGTATGTGTATATTTCCCCTAGGCCATTCTGGTTACGCGATTGGAGCATCAGAATTGCGAAAAATTTGTCGTCTTGTCAACCATTTCTTAGTTTCAAAGTCCCATATCTCGCGAACGGATTGACCCAACCCTAAAATTCCTATTGCATCTGAAAGTGGAAACTCGCCCGAATACAACGGTATGTGTATTTTTCCCCTAGGCCATTCTGGTTAAGCGTTTGGGGCAGCAGATGTGCGAAAAATTTGTTGTCTTCTCAACTATTTCTTAGCTTCAAACTCCCATATCTCGCGAACAGATTGACCAAACCCAAAAATTCCTGCTGCGTCTGAAAGTAGAAACTCGTCCGGTTACAACGGTATGTGTATTTTTTCCCTAGGCTATTCTGGTTAAGCGTTTGGAGCAGCAGAAGTGCGAAAAATTTGTTGTCTTCTCAACTATTTCTTGGCTTCAATGTCCCATATCTCGCGAACGGATAGACCATACCCAGAAATTCCTGCTGCGTCTGAAAGAAGAAACTCGCCCGATTACAACGGTATGTGTATTTTTCCCCTAGGCCATTCTGGTTAAGCGTTTGGAGCAGCAGAAGTGCGAAAAATTTGTTGTCTTCTCAACTATTTCTTAGCTTCAAACTCACATATCTCGCGAACAGATTGACAAAACCCAAAAATTCCTGCTGCGTCTGAAAGTAGGAGCTCGCCCGATTACAACGGTATGTGTATTTTTTCCCTAGGCCAATCTGGTTAAGCGTTTGGAGCAGCAGAATTGCGAAAAATTTGTTGTCTTGTCAACCATTTCTTAGCTTCAAAGTCCCATATCCCGCGAAAGGATTTGACCTAACCCTAAAATTCCTATTGCCTCTGAAAGTAGAAACTCGCCCCATTACAACGGTATGTGTATTTTTCCCATTGGCCATTCTGGTTAAGCGATTGGAGCAGCAGAAGTGCGAAAAATTTGTTGTCTTGTCAACCATTTCTTGGCTTCAAACTCCCATATCTCGCGAACGGATTGACCTAACCCAAAAGTTCCTGCTTCGTCTGAAAGTAGAAACTCGCCCGATTACAACGGTATGTGTATATTTCCCCTAGACCATCCTGGTTACGCGATTGGAGCAGCAGAAGTGCGAAAAATTTGTTGTCTTGTCAACCATTTCTTAGTTTCAAAGTCCCATATCTCGCGAACGGATTGACCCAACCCTAAAATTCCTATTGCATCTGAAAGTGGAAACTCGCCCGAATACAACGGTATGTGTATTTTTTCCCTAGGCCAATCTGGTTAAGCGATTGGAGCAGCAGAAGTGCGAAAAATTTGTTGCCTTCTCAACCATTTCTTAGCTTCAAACTCCCATATCTCGCGAACGGATTGACCAAACCCAATAATTCCTGCTGCGTCTGAAAGAAGAAACTCGCCCGATTACAACGGTGTGTGTATTTTTCCCCTAGGCCATTCTGCTTAAGCGTTTGGGGCAGCAGATGTGCGAAAAATTTGTTGTCTTCTCAACTATTTCTTAGCTTCAAACTCCCATATCTCGCGAACGGATTGTCCAAACCCAAAAATTCCTGCTGCGTCTGAAAGTAGAAACTCGTCCGGTTACAACGGTATGTGTATTTTTTCCCTAGGCCATTCTAGTTAAGCGTTTGGAGCAGCAGAATTGCGAAAAATTTGTTGTCTTGTCAACCATTTCTTAGCTACAAAGTCCCATATCCCGCGAAAGGATTTGACCTAACCCTAAAATTCCTATTGCATCTGAAAGTAGAAACTCGCCCCATTACAACGGTATGCGTATTTTTCCCATAGGCCATTCTGGTTAAGCGTTTGGATGAGCAGATGTGCGAAAAATTTGTTGTCTTCTCAACTATTTCTTAGCTTCAATGTCCCATATCTCGCGAACGGATAGAGCAGACCCAGAAATTCCTGCTGCGTCTGAAAGTAGAAACTCGCCCGATTACAACGGTATGTGTATTTTTTCCCTAGGCCAATCTGGTTAAGCGTTTGGAGCAGCAGAATTGCGAAAAATTTGTTGTCTTCTCAACTATTTCTTAGCTTCAAACTCCCATATCTCGCGAACAGATTGACAAAACCCAAAAATTCCTGCTGCGTCTGAAAGAAGAAACTCGCCCGATTACAACGGTATGTGTATTTTTTCCCTAGGCCAATCTGGTTAAGCGTTTGGAGCAGCAGAATTGCGAAAAATTTGTTGTCTTCTCAACTATTTCTTAGCTTCAAACTCCCATATCTCGCGAACAGATTGACAAAACCCAAAAATTCCTGCTGCGTCTGAAAGTAGTAGCTCGCCCGATTACAACGGTATGTGTATTTTTTCCCTAGGCCAATCTGGTTAAGCGATTGGAGCAGCAGAAGTGCGAAAAATTTGTTGTCTTGTCAACCATTTCTTAGCTTCAAACTCCCATATCTCCCGAACGGATTGACCAAACCCAATAATTCCTGCTGCGTCTGAAAGAAGAAACTCGCCCGATTACAACGGTATGTGTATTTTTCCCCTAGACCATTCTGGTTAAGCGTTTGGGGCAGCAGATGTGCGAAAAATTTGTTGTCTTCTCAACTATTTCTTAGCTTCAAACTCCCATATCTCGCGAACGGATTGACCAAACCCAAAAATTCCTGCTGCGTCTGAAAGTAGAAACTCGTCCGGTTACAACGGTATGTGTATTTTTCCCTAGGCTATTCTGGTTAAGCGTTTGGAGCAGCAGAAGTGCGAAAAATTTGTTGTCTTCTCAACTATTTCTTGGCTTCAATGTCCCATATCTCGCGAACGGATAGACCAAACCCAGAAATTCCTGTTGCGTCTGAAAGAAGAAACTCGCCGATTACAACGGTATGTGTATTTTTCCCCTAGGCCATTCTGGTTAAGCGTTTGGAGCAGCAGAAGTGCGAAAAATTTGTTGTCTTCTCAACTATTTCTTAGCTTCAAACTCACATATCTCGCGAACAGATTGACAAAACGCAAAAATTCCTGCTGCGTCTGAAAGTAGAAACTCGCCCGATTACAACAGTATGTGTATTTTTTCCCTAGGGCAATCTGGTTAAGCGATTGGAGCAGCAGAAGTGCGAAAAATTTGTTGCCTTCTCAACCATTTCTTACCCTCAAATTTCCATATCTCGCGAACGGATTGACCAAACCCAAAAATTCCTGCTGCGTCTGAAAGTAGAAACTCGTCCGGTTACAACGGTATGTGTATTTTTTCCCTAGGCCATTCTGGTTAAGCGTTTGGAGCAGCAGAATTGCGAAAAATTTGTTGTCTTGTCAACCATTTCTTAGCTTCAAAGTCCCATATCCCGCGAAAGGATTTGACCTAACCCTAAAATTCCTATTGCATCTGAAAGTAGAAACTCGCCCCATTACAACGGTATGTGTATTTTTCCCATAGGCCATTCTGGTTAAGCGTTTGGAGGAGCAGATGTGCGAAAAATTTGTTGTCTTCTCAACTATTTCTTAGCTTCAATGTCCCATATCTCGCGAACGGATAGAGCAGACCCAGAAATTCCTGCTGCGTCTGAAAGTAGAAACTCGCCCGATTACAACGGTATGTGTATTTTTTCCCTATGCCAATCTGGTTAAGCGTTTGGAGCAGCAGAATTGCGAAAAATTTGTTGTCTTCTCAACTATTTCTTAGCTTCAAACTCCCATATCTCGCGAACAGATTGACAAAACCCAAAAATTCCTGCTGCGTCTGAAAGTAGGAGCTCGCCCGATTACAACGGTATGTGTATTTTTTCCCTAGGCCAATCTGGTTAAGCGATTGGAGCAGCAGAAGTGCGAAAAATTTGTTGTCTTGTCAACCATTTCTTAGCTTCAAACTCCCATATCTCGCGAAAGGATTGACCTAACCCAAAACTTCCTGCTGCGTCTGAAAGTAGAAACTCGCCCGATTACAACGGTATGTGTATATTTCCCCTAGGCCATTCTGGTTACGCGATTGGAGCATCAGAATTGCGAAAAATTTGTCGTCTTGTCAACCATTTCTTAGTTTCAAAGTCCCATATCTCGCGAACGGATTGACCCAACCCTAAAATTCCTATTGCATCTGAAAGTGGAAACTCGCCCGAATACAACGGTATGTGTATTTTTCCCCTAGGCCATTCTGGTTAAGCGTTTGGGGCAGCAGATGTGCGAAAAATTTGTTGTCTTCTCAACTATTTCTTAGCTTCAAACTCCCATATCTCGCGAACAGATTGACCAAACCCAAAAATTCCTGCTGCGTCTGAAAGTAGAAACTCGTCCGGTTACAACGGTATGTGTATTTTTTCCCTAGGCTATTCTGGTTAAGCGTTTGGAGCAGCAGAAGTGCGAAAAATTTGTTGTCTTCTCAACTATTTCTTGGCTTCAATGTCCCATATCTCGCGAACGGATAGACCATACCCAGAAATTCCTGCTGCGTCTGAAAGAAGAAACTCGCCCGATTACAACGGTATGTGTATTTTTCCCCTAGGCCATTCTGGTTAAGCGTTTGGAGCAGCAGAAGTGCGAAAAATTTGTTGTCTTCTCAACTATTTCTTAGCTTCAAACTCACATATCTCGCGAACAGATTGACAAAACCCAAAAATTCCTGCTGCGTCTGAAAGTAGGAGCTCGCCCGATTACAACGGTATGTGTATTTTTTCCCTAGGCCAATCTGGTTAAGCGTTTGGAGCAGCAGAATTGCGAAAAATTTGTTGTCTTGTCAACCATTTCTTAGCTTCAAAGTCCCATATCCCGCGAAAGGATTTGACCTAACCCTAAAATTCCTATTGCCTCTGAAAGTAGAAACTCGCCCCATTACAACGGTATGTGTATTTTTCCCATTGGCCATTCTGGTTAAGCGATTGGAGCAGCAGAAGTGCGAAAAATTTGTTGTCTTGTCAACCATTTCTTGGCTTCAAACTCCCATATCTCGCGAACGGATTGACCTAACCCAAAAGTTCCTGCTTCGTCTGAAAGTAGAAACTCGCCCGATTACAACGGTATGTGTATATTTCCCCTAGACCATCCTGGTTACGCGATTGGAGCAGCAGAAGTGCGAAAAATTTGTTGTCTTGTCAACCATTTCTTAGTTTCAAAGTCCCATATCTCGCGAACGGATTGACCCAACCCTAAAATTCCTATTGCATCTGAAAGTGGAAACTCGCCCGAATACAACGGTATGTGTATTTTTTCCCTAGGCCAATCTGGTTAAGCGATTGGAGCAGCAGAAGTGCGAAAAATTTGTTGCCTTCTCAACCATTTCTTAGCTTCAAACTCCCATATCTCGCGAACGGATTGACCAAACCCAATAATTCCTGCTGCGTCTGAAAGAAGAAACTCGCCCGATTACAACGGTGTGTGTATTTTTCCCCTAGGCCATTCTGCTTAAGCGTTTGGGGCAGCAGATGTGCGAAAAATTTGTTGTCTTCTCAACTATTTCTTAGCTTCAAACTCCCATATCTCGCGAACGGATTGTCCAAACCCAAAAATTCCTGCTGCGTCTGAAAGTAGAAACTCGTCCGGTTACAACGGTATGTGTATTTTTTCCCTAGGCCATTCTAGTTAAGCGTTTGGAGCAGCAGAATTGCGAAAAATTTGTTGTCTTGTCAACCATTTCTTAGCTACAAAGTCCCATATCCCGCGAAAGGATTTGACCTAACCCTAAAATTCCTATTGCATCTGAAAGTAGAAACTCGCCCCATTACAACGGTATGCGTATTTTTCCCATAGGCCATTCTGGTTAAGCGTTTGGATGAGCAGATGTGCGAAAAATTTGTTGTCTTCTCAACTATTTCTTAGCTTCAATGTCCCATATCTCGCGAACGGATAGAGCAGACCCAGAAATTCCTGCTGCGTCTGAAAGTAGAAACTCGCCCGATTACAACGGTATGTGTATTTTTTCCCTAGGCCAATCTGGTTAAGCGTTTGCAGCAGCAGAATTGCGAAAAATTTGTTGTCTTCTCAACTATTTCTTAGCTTCAAACTCCCATATCTCGCGAACAGATTGACAAAACCCAAAAATTCCTGCTGCGTCTGAAAGTAGTAGCTCGCCCGATTACAACGGTATGTGTATTTTTTCCCTTGGCCAATCTGGTTAAGCGATTGGAGCAGCAGAAGTGCGAAAAATTTGTTGTCTTGTCAACCATTTCTTAGCTTCAAACTCCCATATCTCGCGAAAGGATTGACCTAACCCAAAACTTCCTGCTGCGTCTGAAAGTAGAAACTCGCCCGATTACAGCGGTATGTGTATATTTCCCCTAGGCCATTCTGGTTACGCGATTGGAGCAGCAGAATTGCGAAAAATTTGTCGTCTTGTCAACCATTTCTTAGTTTCAAAGTCCCATATCTCGCGAACGGATTGACCCAACCCTAAAATTCCTATTGCATCTGAAAGTGGAAACTCGCCCGAATACAACGGTATGTGTATTTTTTCCCTAGGCCAATCTGGTTATGCGATTGGAGCAGCAGAAGTGCGAAAAATTTGTTGCCTTCTCAACCATTTCTTAGCTTCAAACTCCCATATCTCCCGAACGGATTGACCAAACCCAATAATTCCTACTGCGTCTGAAAGAAGAAACTCGCCCGATTACAACGGTATGTGTATTTTTCCCCTAGGCCATTCTGGTTAAGCGTTTGGGGCAGCAGATGTGCGAAAAATTTGTTGTCTTCTCAACTATTTCTTAGCTTCAAACTCCCATATCTCGCGAACAGATTGACAAAACCCAAAAATTCCTGCTGCGTCTGAAAGTAGAAACTCGCCCGATTACAACGGGATGTGAATATTTCCCCTAGGCCATCCTGGTTAAGCGATTGGAGCAGCAGAAGTGCGAAAAATTTGTTGTCTTGTCAACCATTTCTTAGCTTCAAAGTCCCATATCTCGCGAACGGATAGACCATACCCAGAAATTCCTATTGCATCTGAAACTAGGAACTCGCCCGAATACAACGGTATGTGTATTTTTTCCCTAGACCATTCTGGTTAAGCGTTTGGAGCAGCAGAAGTGCGAAAAATTTGTTGCCTTCTCAACCATTTCTTAGCTTCGAACTCCCATATCTCGCGAACGGATTGACCAAACCCAATACTTCCTGCTGCGTCTGAAAGAAGAAACTCGCCCGATTACAACGGTATGTGTATTTTCCCCTAGGCCATTCTGTTTAAGTGTTTGGGGCAGCAGATGTGCGAAAAATTTGTTGTCTTCTCAACTATTTCTTAGCTTCAAACTCCCATATCTCGCGAACGGATTGACCAAACCCAAAAATTCCTGCTGCGTCTGAAAGTAGAAACTCGTCCGGTTACAACGGTATGTGTATTTTTTCCCTAGACTATTCTGGTTAAGCGTTTGGAGCAGCAGAAGTGCGAAAAATTTGTTGTCTTCTCAACTATTTCTTGGCTTCAATGTCCCATATCTCGCGAACGGATAGACCATACCCAGAAATTCCTGCTGCGTCTGAAAGAAGAAACTCGCCGATTACAACGGTATGTGTATTTTTCCCCAAGGCCATTCTGGTTAAGCGTTTGGAGCAGCAGAAGTGCGAAAAATTTGTTGTCTTCTCAACTATTTCTTAGCTTCAAACTCACATATCTCGCGAACAGATTGACAAAACGCAAAAATTCCTGCTGCGTCTGAAAGTAGAAACTCGCCCGATTACAACCGTATGTGTATTTTTTCCCTAGGGCAATCTGGTTAAGCGATTGGAGCAGCAGAAGTGCGAAAAATTTGTTGCCTTCTCAACCATTTCTTACCCTCAAACTTCCATATCTCGCGAACGGATTGACCAAACCCAAAAATTCCTGCTGCGTCTGAAAGTAGAAACTCGTCCGGTTACAACGGTATGTGTATTTTTTCCCTAGGCCACTCTGGTTAAGCGTTTGGAGCAGCAGAATTGCGAAAAATTTGTTGTCTTGTCAACCATTTCTTAGCTTCAAAGTCCCATATCCCGCGAAAGGATTTGACGTAACCCTAAAATTCCTATTGCATCTGAAAGTAGAAACTCGCCCCATTACAACGGTATGTGTATTTTTCCCATAGGCCATTCTGGTTAAGCGTTTGGAGGAGCAGATGTGCGAAAAATTTGTTGTCTTCTCAACTATTTCTTAGCTTCAAACTCCCATATCTCGCGAACAGATTGACAAAACCCAAAAATTCCTGCTGCGACTGAAAGAAGAAACTCGCCCGATTACAACGGTATGTGTATTTTTCCCCTAGGCCATTCTGGTTAAGCGTTTGGAGGAGCAGATGTGCGAAAAATTTGTTGTCTTCTCAACTATTTCTTAGCTTCAATGTCCCATATCTCGCGAACGGATAGAGCAGACCCAGAAATTCCTGCTGCGTCTGAAAGTAGAAACTCGCCCGATTACAACGGTATGTGTATTTTTTCCCTAGGCCAATCTGGTTAAGCGTTTGGAGCAGCAGAATTGCGAAAAATTTGTTGTCTTCTCAACTATTTCTTAGCTTCAAACTCCCATATCTCGCGAACAGATTGACAAAACCCAAAAATTCCTGCTGCGTCTGAAAGTAGTAGCTCGCCCGATTACAACGGTATGTGTATTTTTTCCCTAGGCCAATCTGGTTAAGCGATTGGAGCAGCAGAAGTGCGAAAAATTTGTTGTCTTGTCAACCATTTCTTAGCTTCAAACTCCCATATCTCCCGAACGGATTGACCAAACCCAATAATTCCTGCTGCGTCTGAAAGAAGAAACTCGCCCGATTACAACGGTATGTGTATTTTTCCCCTAGGCCATTCTGGTTAAGCGTTTGGGGCAGCAGATGTGCGAAAAATTTGTTGTCTTCTCAACTATTTCTTAGCTTCAAACTCCCATATCTCGCGAACGGATTGACCAAACCCAAAAATTCCTGCTGCGTCTGAAAGTAGAAACTCGTCCGGTTACAACGGTATGTGTATTTTTCCCTAGGCTATTCTGGTTAAGCGTTTGGAGCAGCAGAAGTGCGAAAAATTTGTTGTCTTCTCAACTATTTCTTGGCTTCAATGTCCCATATCTCGCGAACGGATAGACCAAACCCAGAAATTCCTGTTGCGTCTGAAAGAAGAAACTCGCCGATTACAACGGTATGTGTATTTTTCCCCTAGGCCATTCTGGTTAAGCGTTTGGAGCAGCAGAAGTGCGAAAAATTTGTTGTCTTCTCAACTATTTCTTAGCTTCAAACTCACATATCTCACGAACAGATTGACAAAACGCAAAAATTCCTGCTGCGTCTGAAAGTAGAAACTCGCCCGATTACAACCGTATGTGTATTTTTTCCCTAGGGCAATCTGGTTAAGCGATAGGAGCAGCAGAAGTGCGAAAAATTTGTTGCCTTCTCAACCATTTCTTACCCTCAAATTTCCATATCTCGCGAACGGATTGACCAAACCCAAAAATTCCTGCTGCGTCTGAAAGTAGAAACTCGTCCGGTTACAACGGTATGTGTATTTTTTCCCTAGGCCATTCTGGTTAAGCGTTTGGAGCAGCAGAATTGCGAAAAATTTGTTGTCTTGTCAACCATTTCTTAGCTTCAAAGTCCCATATCCCGCGAAAGGATTTGACCTAACCCTAAAATTTCTATTGCATCTGAAAGTAGAAACTCGCCCCATTACAACGGTATGTGTATTTTTCCCATAGGCCATTCTGGTTAAGCGTTTGGAGGAGTAGATGTGCGAAAAATTTGTTGTCTTCTCAACTATTTCTTAGCTTCAATGTCCCATATCTCGCGAACGGATAGAGCAGACCCAGAAATTCCTGCTGCGTCTGAAAGTAGAAACTCGCCCGATTACAACGGTATGTGTATTTTTTCCCTAGGCCAATCTGGTTAAGCGTTTGGAGCAGCAGAATTGCGAAAAATTTGTTGTCTTCTCAACTATTTCTTAGCTTCAAACTCCCATATCTCGCGAACAGAGTGACAAAACCCAAAAATTCCTGCTGCGTCTGAAAGTAGGAGCTCGCCCGATTACAACGGTATGTGTATTTTTTCCCTAGGCCAATCTGGTTAAGCGATTGGAGCAGCAGAAGTGCGAAAAATTTGTTGTCTTGTCAACCATTTCTTAGCTTCAAACTCCCATATCTCGCGAAAGGATTGACCTAACCCAAAACTTCCTGCTGCGTCTGAAAGTAGAAACTCGCCCGATTACAACGGTATGTGTATATTTCCCCTAGGCCATTCTGGTTACGCGATTGGAGCATCAGAATTGCGAAAAATTTGTCGTCTTGTCAACCATTTCTTAGTTTCAAAGTCCCATATCTCGCGAACGGATTGACCCAACCCTAAAATTCCTATTGCATCTGAAAGTGGAAACTCGCCCGAATACAACGGTATGTGTATTTTTCCCCTAGGCCATTCTGGTTAAGCGTTTGGGGCAGCAGATGTGCGAAAAATTTGTTGTCTTCTCAACTATTTCTTAGCTTCAAACTCCCATATCTCGCGAACAGATTGACCAAACCCAAAAATTCCTGCTGCGTCTGAAAGTAGAAACTCGTCCGGTTACAACGGTATGTGTATTTTTTCCCTAGGCTATTCTGGTTAAGCGTTTGGAGCAGCAGAAGTGCGAAAAATTTGTTGTCTTCTCAACTATTTCTTGGCTTCAATGTCCCATATCTCGCGAACGGATAGACCATACCCAGAAATTCCTGCTGCGTCTGAAAGAAGAAACTCGCCCGATTACAACGGTATGTGTATTTTTCCCCTAGGCCATTCTGGTTAAGCGTTTGGAGCAGCAGAAGTGCGAAAAATTTGTTGTCTTCTCAACTATTTCTTAGCTTCAAACTCACATATCTCGCGAACAGATTGACAAAATGCAAAAATTCCTGCTGCGTCTGAAAGTAGAAACTCGCCCGATTACAACCGTATGTGTATTTTTTCCCTAGGGCAATCTGGTTAAGCGATTGGAGCAGCAGAAGTGCGAAAAATTTGTTGCCTTCTCAACCATTTCTTACCCTCAAATTTCCATATCTCGCGAACGGATTGACCAAACCCAAAAATTCCTGCTGCGTCTGAAAGTAGAAACTCGTCCGGTTACAACGGTATGTGTATTTTTTCCCTAGGCCATTCTGGTTAAGCGTTTGGAGCAGCAGAATTGCGAAAAATTTGTTGTCTTGTCAACCATTTCTTAGCTTCAAAGTCCCATATCCCGCGAAAGGATTTGACCTAACCCTAAAATTCCTATTGCATCTGAAAGTAGAAACTCGCCCCATTACAACGGTATGTGTATTTTTCCCATTGGCCATTCTGGTTAAGCGATTGGAGCAGCAGAAGTGCGAAAAATTTGTTGTCTTGTCAACCATTTCTTGGCTTCAAACTCCCATATCTCGCGAACGGATTGACCTAACCCAAAAGTTCCTGCTTCGTCTGAAAGTAGAAACTCGCCCGATTACAACGGTATGTGTATATTTCCCCTAGACCATCCTGGTTACGCGATTGGAGCAGCAGAAGTGCGAAAAATTTGTTGTCTTGTCAACCATTTCTTAGTTTCAAAGTCCCATATCTCGCGAACCGATTGACCCAACCCTAAAATTCCTATTGCATCTGAAAGTGGAAACTCGCCCGAATACAACGGTATGTGTATTTTTCCCCTAGGCCATTCTGGTTAAGCGTTTGGGGCAGCAGATGTGCGAAAAATTTGTTGTCTTCTCAACTATTTCTTAGCTTCAAACTCCCATATCTCGCGAACAGATTGACAAAACCCAAAAACTCCTGCTGCGTCTGAAAGTAGAAACTCGCCCGATTACAACGGGATGTGAATATTTCCCCTAGGCCATCCTGGTTAAGCGATTGGAGCAGCAGAAGTGCGAAAAATTTGTTGTCTTGTCAACCATTTCTTAGCTTCAAAGTCCCATATCTCGCGAACGGATAGACCATACCCAGAAATTCCTATTGCATCTGAAACTAGGAACTCGCCCGAATTCAACGGTATGTGTATTTTTTCCCTAGACCATTCTGGTTAAGCGTTTGGAGCAGCAGAAGTGCGAAAAATTTGTTGCCTTCTCAACCATTTCTTAGCTTCGAACTCCCATATCTCGCGAACGGATTGACCAAACCCAATACTTCCTGCTGCGTCTGAAAGAAGAAACTCGCCCGATTACAACGGTATGTGTATTTTCCCCTAGGCCATTCTGTTTAAGTGTTTGGGGCAGCAGATGTGCGAAAAATTTGTTGTCTTCTCAACTATTTCTTAGCTTCAAACTCCCATATCTCGCGAACGGATTGACCAAACCCAAAAATTCCTGCTGCGTCTGAAAGTAGAAACTCGTCCGGTTACAACGGTATGTGTATTTTTTCCCTAGACTATTCTGGTTAAGCGTTTGGAGCAGCAGAAGTGCGAAAAATTTGTTGTCTTCTCAACTATTTCTTGGCTTCAATGTCCCATATCTCGCGAACGGATAGACCATACCCAGAAATTCCTGCTGCGTCTGAAAGAAGAAACTCGCCGATTACAACGGTATGTGTATTTTTCCCCTAGGCCATTCTGGTTAAGCGTTTGGAGCAGCAGAAGTGCGAAAAATTTGTTGTCTTCTCAACTATTTCTTAGCTTCAAACTCACATATCTCGCGAACAGATTGACAAAACGCAAAAATTCCTGCTGCGTCTGAAAGTAGAAACTCGCCCGATTACAACCGTATGTGTATTTTTTCCCTAGGGCAATCTGGTTTAGCGATTGGAGCAGCAGAAGTGCGAAAAATTTGTTGCCTTCTCAACCATTTCTTACCCTCAAACTTCCATATCTCGCGAACGGATTGACCAAACCCAAAAATTCCTGCTGCGTCTGAAAGTAGAAACTCGTCCGGTTACAACGGTATGTGTATTTTTTCCCTAGGCCATTCTGGTTAAGCGTTTGGAGCAGCAGAATTGCGAAAAATTTGTTGTCTTGTCAACCATTTCTTAGCTTCAAAGTCCCATATCCCGCGAAAGGATTTGACCTAACCCTAAAATTCCTATTGCATCTGAAAGTAGAAACTCGCCCCATTACAACGGTATGTGTATTTTTCCCATAGGCCATTCTGGTTAAGCGTTTGGAGGAGCAGATGTGCGAAAAACTTGTTGTCTTCTCAACTATTTCTTAGCTTCAATGTCCCATATCTCGCGAACGGATAGAGCAGACCCAGAAATTCCTGCTGCGTCTGAAAGTAGAAACTCGCCCGATTACAACGGTATGTGTATTTTTTCCCTAGGCCAATCTGGTTAAGCGTTTGGAGCAGCAGAATTGCGAAAAATTTGTTGTCTTCTCAACTATTTCTTAGCTTCAAACTCCCATATCTCGCGAACTGATTGACAAAACCCAAAAATTCCTGCTGCGTCTGAAAGTAGTAACTCGCCCGATTACAACGGTATGTGTATTTTCCCCTAGGCCATTCTGGTTAAGTGTTTGGGGCAGCAGATGTGCGAAAAATTTGTTGTCTTCTCAACTATTTCTTAGCTTCAAACTCCCATATCTCGCGAACGGATTGACCAAACCCAAAAATTCCTGCTGCGTCTGAAAGTAGAAACTCGTCCGGTTACAACGGTATGTGTATTTTTTCCCTAGGCTATTCTGGTTAAGCGTTTGGAGCAGCAGAAGTGCGAAAAATTTGTTGTCTTCTCAACTATTTCTTGGCTTCAATGTCCCATATCTCGCGAACGGATAGACGAAACCCAGAAATTCCTGCTGCGTCTGAAAGAAGAAACTCGCCGATTACAACGGTATGTGTATTTTTCCCCTAGGCCATTCTGGTTAAGCGTTTGGAGCAGCAGAAGTGCGAAAAATTTGTTGTCTTCTCAACTATTTCTTAGCTTCAAACTCACATATCTCGCGAACAGATTGACAAAACGCAAAAATTCCTGCTGCGTCTGAAAGTAGAAACTCGCCCGATTACAACCGTATGTGTATTTTTTCCCTAGGGCAATCTGGTTAAGCGATTGGAGCAGCAGAAGTGCGAAAAATTTGTTGCCTTCTCAACCATTTTTTACCCTCAAATTTCCATATCTCGCGAACGGATTGACCAAACCCAAAAATTCCTGCTGCGTCTGAAAGTAGAAACTCGTCCGGTTACAACGGTATGTGTATTTTTTCCCTAGGCCATTCTGGTTAAGCGTTTGGAGCAGCAGAATTGCGAAAAATTTGTTGTCTTGTCAACCATTTCTTAGCTTCAAAGTCCCATATCCCGCGAAAGGATTTGACCTAACCCTAAAATTCCTATTGCATCTGAAAGTAGAAACTCGCCCCATTACAACGGTATGTGTATTTTTCCCATAGGCCATTCTGGTTAAGCGTTTGGAGGAGCAGATGTGCGAAAAATTTGTTGTCTTCTCAACTATTTCTTAGCTTCAATGTCCCATATCTCGCGAACGGATAGAGCAGACCCAGAAATTCCTGCTGCGTCTGAAAGTAGAAACTCGCCCGATTACAACGGTATGTGTATTTTTTCCCTAGGCCAACCTGGTTAAGCGCTTGGAGCAGCAGAATTGCGAAAAATTTGTTGTCTTCTCAACTATTTCTTAGCTTCAAACTCCCATATCTCGCGAACAGATTGACAAAACCCAAAAATTCCTGCTGCGTCTGAAAGTAGGAGCTCGCCCGATTACAACGGTATGTGTATTTTTTCCCTAGGCCAATCTGGTTAAGCGATTGGAGCAGCAGAAGTGCGAAAAATTTGTTGTCTTGTCAACCATTTCTTAGCTTCAAACTCCCATATCTCGCGAAAGGATTGACCTAACCCAAAACTTCCTGCTGCGTCTGAAAGTAGAAACTCGCCCGATTACAACGGTATGTGTATATTTCCCCTAGGCCATTCTGGTTACGCGATTGGAGCATCAGAATTGCGAAAAATTTGTCGTCTTGTCAACCATTTCTTAGTTTCAAAGTCCCATATCTCGCGAACGGATTCACCCAACCCTAAAATTCCTATTGCATCTGAAAGTGGAAACTCGCCCGAATACAACGGTATGTGTATTTTTCCCCTAGGCCATTCTGGTTAAGCGTTTGGGGCAGCAGATGTGCGAAAAATTTGTTGTCTTCTCAACTATTTCTTAGCTTCAAACTCCCATATCTCGCGAACAGATTGACCAAACCCAAAAATTCCTGCTGCGTCTGAAAGTAGAAACTCGTCCGGTTACAACGGTATGTGTATTTTTTCCCTAGGCTATTCTGGTTAAGCGTTTGGAGCAGCAGAAGTGCGAAAAATTTGTTGTCTTCTCAACTATTTCTTGGCTTCAATGTCCCATATCTCGCGAACGGATAGACCATACCCAGAAATTCCTGCTGCGTCTGAAAGAAGAAACACGCCCGATTACAACGGTATGAGTATTTTTCCCCTAGGCCATTCTGGTTAAGCGTTTGGAGCAGCAGAAGTGCGAAAAATTTGTTGTCTTCTCAACTATTTCTTAGCTTCAAACTCACATATCTCGCGAACAGATTGACAAAATGCAAAAATTCCTGCTGCGTCTGAAAGTAGAAACTCGCCCGATTACAACCGTATGTGTATTTTTTCCCTAGGGCAATCTGGTTAAGCGATTGGAGCAGCAGAAGTGCGAAAAATTTGTTGCCTTCTCAACCATTTCTTACCCTCAAATTTCCATATCTCGCGAACGGATTGACCAAACCCAAAAATTCCTGCTGCGTCTGAAAGTAGAAACTCGTCCGGTTACAACGGTATGTGTATTTTTTCCCTAGGCCATTCTGGTTAAGCGTTTGGAGCAGCAGAATTGCGAAAAATTTGTTGTCTTGTCAACCATTTCTTAGCTTCAAAGTCCCATATCCCGCGAAAGGATTTGACCTAACCCTAAAATTCCTATTGCATCTGAAAGTAGAAACTCGCCCCATTACAACGGTATGTGTATTTTCCCCATAGGCCATTCTGGTTAAGCGTTTGGAGGAGCAGATGTGCGAAAAATTTGTTGTCTTCTCAACTATTTCTTAGCTTCAATGTCCCATATCTCGCGAACGGATAGAGCAGACCCAGAAATTCCTGCTGCGTCTGAAAGTAGAAACTCGCCCGATTACAACGGTATGTGTATTTTTTCCCTAGGCCAATCTGGTTAAGCGTTTGGAGCAGCAGAATTGCGAAAAATTTGTTGTCTTCTCAACTATTTCTTAGCTTCAAACTCCCATATCTCGCGAACAGATTGACAAAACCCAAAAATTCCTGCTGCGTCTGAAAGTAGGAGCTCGCCCGATTACAACGGTATGTATATTTTTTCCCTAGGCCAATCTGGTTAAGCGATTGGAGCAGCAGAAGTGCGAAAAATTTGTTGTCTTGTCAACCATTTCTTAGCTTCAAACTCCCATATCTCGCGAAAGGATTGACCTAACCCAAAACTTCCTGCTGCGTCTGAAAGTAGAAACTCGCCCGATTACAACGGTATGTGTATATTTCCCCTAGGCCATTCTGGTTACGCGATTGGAGCAGCAGAATTGCGAAAAATTTGTCGTCTTGTCAACCATTTCTTAGTTTCAAAGTCCCATATCTCGCGAACGGATTGACCCAACCCTAAAATTCCTATTGCATCTGAAAGTGGAAACTCGCCCGAATACAACGGTATGTGTATTTTTCCCCTAGGCCATTCTGGTTAAGCGTTTGGGGCAGCAGATGTGCGAAAAATTTGTTGTCTTCTCAACTATTTCTTAGCTTCAAACTCCCATATCTCGCGAACAGATTGACCAAACCCAAAAATTCCTGCTGCGTCTGAAAGTAGAAACTCGTCCGGTTACAACGGTATGTGTATTTTTTCCCTAGGCTATTCTGGTTAAGCGTTTGGAGCAGCAGAAGTGCGAAAAATTTGTTGTCTTCTCAACTATTTCTTGGCTTCAATGTCCCATATCTCGCGAACGGATAGACCATACCCAGAAATTCCTGCTGCGTCTGAAAGAAGAAACTCGCCCGATTACAACGGTATGTGTATTTTTCCCCTAGGCCATTCTGGTTAAGCGTTTGGAGCAGCAGAAGTGCGAAAAATTTGTTGTCTTCTCAACTATTTCTTAGCTTCAAACTCACATATCTCGCGAACAGATTGACAAAATGCAAAAATTCCTGCTGCGTCTGAAAGTAGAAACTCGCCCGATTACAACCGTATGTGTATTTTTTCCCTAGGGCAATCTGGTTAAGCGATTGGAGCAGCAGAAGTGCGAAAAATTTGTTGCCTTCTCAACCATTTCTTACCCTCAAATTTCCATATCTCGCGAACGGATTGACCAAACCCAAAAATTCCTGCTGCGTCTGAAAGTAGAAACTCGTCCGGTTACAACGGTATGTGTATTTTTTCCCTAGGCCATTCTGGTTAAGCGTTTGGAGCAGCAGAATTGCGAAAAATTTGTTGCTTTGTCAGCCATTTCTTAGCTTCAAAGTCCCATATCCCGCGAAAGGATTTGACCTAACCCTAAAATTCCTATTGCATCTGAAAGTAGAAACTCGCCCCATTACAACGGTATGTGTATTTTCCCCATAGGCCATTCTGGTTAAGCGTTTGGAGGAGCAGATGTGCGAAAAATTTGTTGTCTTCTCAACTAATTCTTAGCTTCAATGTCCCATATCTCGCGAACGGATAGAGCAGACCCAGAAATTCCTGCTGCGTCTGAAAGTAGAAACTCGCCCGATTACAACGGTATGTGTATTTTTTCCCTAGGCCAATCTGGTTAAGCGTTTGGAGCAGCAGAATTGCGAAAAATTTGTTGTCTTCTCAACTATTTCTTAGCTTCAAACTCCCATATCTCGCGAACAGATTGACATAACCCAAAAATTCCTGCTGCGTCTGAAAGTAGTAGCTCGCCCGATTACAACGGTATGTGTATTTTTTCCCTAGGCCAATCTGGTTAAGCGATTGGAGCAGCAGAAGTGCGAAAAATTTGTTGTCTTGTCAACCATTTCTTAGCTTCAAACTCCCATATCTCGCGAAAGGATTGACCTAACCCAAAACTTCCTGCTGCGTCTGAAAGTAGAAACTCGCCCGATTACAACGGTATGTGTATATTTCCCCTAGGCCATTCTGGTTACGCGATTGGAGCAGCAGAATTGCGAAAAATTTGTCGTCTTGTCAACCATTTCTTAGTTTCAAAGTCCCATATCTCGCGAACGGATTGACCCAACCCTAAAATTCCTATTGCATCTGAAAGTGGAAACTCGCCCGAATACAACGGTATGTGTATTTTTTCCCTAGGCCAATCTGGTTAAGCGATTGGAGCAGCAGAAGTGCGAAAAATTTGTTGCCTTCTCAACCATTTCTTAGCTTCAAACTCCCATATCTCCCGAACGGATTGACCAAACCCAATAATTCCTGCTGCGTCTGAAAGAAGAAACTCGCCCGATTACAACGGTATGTGTATTTTTCCCCTAGGCCATTCTGGTTAAGCGTTTGGGGCAGCAGATGTGCGAAAAATTTGTTGTCTTGTCAACCATTTCTTAGCTTCAAACTCCCATATCTCGCGAAAGGATTGACCTAACCCAAAACCTCCTGCTGCGTCTGAAAGTAGAAACTCGCCCGATTACAACGGTATGTGTATATTTCCCCTAGGCCAATCTGGTTAAGCGATTGGAGCAGCAGAAGTGCGAAAACTTTGTTTTCTTGTCAACCATTTCTTAGCTTCAAAGTCCCATATCTCGCGAACGGATAGACCATACCCAGAAATTCCCATTGCATCTGAAACTAGAAACTCGCCCGAATACAACGGTATGTGTATTTTATCCCCAGACCATTCTGGTTAAGCGTTTGGAGCAGCAGAAGTGCGAAAAATTTGTTGCCCTCTCAACCATTTCTTAGCTTCAAACTCCCATATCTCGCGAACGGATTGACCAAACCCAATACTTCCTGCTGCGTCTGAAAGAAGAAACTCGCCCGATTACAACGGTATGTGTATTTTCCCCTAGGCCATTCTGGTTAAGCGTTTGGGGCAGCAGATGTGCGAAAAATTTGTTGTCTTCTCAACTATTTCTTAGCTTCAAACTCCCATATCTCGCGAACGGATTGACCAAACCCAAAAATTCCTGCTGCGTCTGAAAGTAGAAACTCGTCCGGTTACAACGGTATGTGCATTTTTTCCCTAGGCTATTCTGGTTAAGCGTTTGGAGCAGCTGAAGTGCGAAAAATTTGTTGTCTTCTCAACTATTTCTTGGCTTCAATGTCCCATATCTCGCGAACGGATAGACCATACCCAGAAATTCCTGCTGCGTCTGAAAGAAGAAACTCGCCCGATTACAACGGTATGTGTATTTTTCCCCTAGGCCATTCTGGTTAAGCGTTTGGAGCAGCAGAAGTGCGAAAAATTTGTTGTCTTCTCAACTATTTCTTAGCTTCAAACTCACATATCTCGCGAACAGATTGACAAAACGCAAAAATTCCTGCTGCGTCTGAAAGAAGAAACTCGCCCGATTACAACGGTATGTGTATTTTTTCCCTAGGCCAATCTGGTTAAGCGATTGGAGCAGCAGAAGTGCGAAAAATTTGTTGTCTTGTCAACCATTTCTTAGCATCAAACTCCCATATCTCGCGAACGGATTGACCTAACCCAAAAGTTCCTACTTCGTCTGAAAGTAGAAACTCGCCCGATTACAACGGTATGTGTATATTTCCCCTAGGCCATTCTGGTTAAGCGTTTGGAGCAGCAGAAGTGCGAAAAATTTGTTGCCTTGTCAACCATTTCTTAGCTTCAAAGTCCCATATCCCGCGAACGGGTTTGACCTAACCCTAAAATTCCTATTGCATCTGAAACTAGAAACTCGCCCGAATACAACGGTATGTGAATTTTTTCCCTAGACCATTCTGGATAAGCGTTTGGAGCAGCAGAAGTGCGAAAAATTTGTTGTTTTCTCAACTATTTCTTAGTTTCAAACTCCCATATCTCGCGAACAGATTGACAAAACCCAAAAATTCCTGCTGCGTCTGAAAGTAGAAACTCGCCCGATTACAACGGTATGTGTATGTCTTCCCTAGGCCAATCTGGTTAAGCGATTGGAGCAGCAGAAGTGCGAAAAATTTGTTGCCTTCTCAACCATTTCTTACCCTCAAACTGCCATATCTCGCGAACGGATTGACCAAACCCAAAAATTCCTGCTGCGTCTGAAAGTAGAAACTCGTCCGGTTACAACGGTATGTGTATTTTTTCCCTAGGCCAATCTGGTTAAGCGATTGGAGCAGCAGAAGTGCGAAAAATTTGTTGCCTTCTCAACCATTTCTTAGCTTCAAACTCCCATATCTCGCGAACGGATTGACCAAACCCAATAATTCCTGCTGCGTCTGAAAGAAGAAACTCGCCCGATTACAACTGTATGTATATTTTTCCCCTAGGCCATTCTGGTTAAGCGTTTGGGGCAGCAGATGTGCGAAAAATTTGTTGTCTTCTCAACTATTTCTTAGCTTCAAACTCCCATATCTCGCGAACAGATTGACAAAACCCAAAAATTCCTGCTGCGTCTGAAAGTAGAAACTCGCCCGATTACAACGGGATGTGAATATTTCCCGTAGGCCATTCTGGTTAAGCGGTTGGAGCAGCAGAAGTGCGAAAAATTTGTTGCCTTCTCAACCATTTCTTAGCTTCAAACTCCCATATCTCGCGAACGGATTGACCAAACCCAATACTTCCTGCTGCGTCTGAAAGAAGAAACTCGCCCGATTACAACGGTATGTGTATTTTCCCCTAGGCCATTCTGGTTAAGCGTTTGGGGCAGCAGATGGGCGAAAAATTTGTTGTCTTCTCAACTATTTCTTAGCTTCAAACTCCCATATCTCGCGAACGGATTGACCAAACCCAAAAATTCCTGCTGCGTCTGAAAGTAGAAACTCGTCCGGTTACAACGGTATGTGTATTTTTTCCCTAGGCTATTCTGGTTACGCGTTTGGAGCAGCAGAAGTGCGAAAAATTTGTTGTCTTCTCAACTATTTCTTGGCTTCAATGTCCCATATCTCTCGAACGGATAGACCATACCCAGAAATTCCTGCTGCGTCTGAAAGAAGAAACTCGCCCGATTACAACGGTATGTGTATTTTTCCCCTAGGCCATTCTGGTTAAGCGTTTGGAGCAGCAGAAGTGCGAAAAATTTGTTGTCTTCTCAACTATTTCTTAGCTTCAAACTCACATATCTCGCGAACAGATTGACAAAACGCAAAAATTCCTGCTGCGTCTGAAAGTAGAAACTCGCCCGATTACAACGGTATGTGTATTTTTTCCCTAGGCCAATCTGGTTAAGCGATTGGAGCAGCAGAAGTGCGAAAAATTTGTTGTCTTGTCAACCATTTCTTAGATTCAAACTCCCATATCTCGCGAACGGATTGACCTAACCCAAAAGTTCCTGATTCGTCTGAAAGTAGAAACTCGCCCGATTACAACGGTATGTGTATATTTCCCCTAGGCCATTCTGGTTAAGCGTTTGGAGCAGCAGAAGTGCGAAAAATTTGTTGCCTTGTCAACCATTTCTTAGCTTCAAAGTCCCATATCCCGCGAACGGGTTTGACCTAACCCTAAAATTCCTATTGCATCTGAAACTAGAAACTCCCCCGAATACAACGGTATGTGTATTTTTTCCCTAGACCATTCTGGATAAGCGTTTGGAGCAGCAGAAGTGCGAAAAATTTGTTGTTTTCTCAACTATTTCTTAGTTTCAAACTCCCATATCTCGCGAACAGATTGACAAAACCCAAAAATTCCTGCTGCGTCTGAAAGTAGAAACTCGCCCGATTACAACGGTATGTGTATGTCTTCTCTAGGCTAATCTGGTTAAGCGATTGGAGCAGCAGAAGTGCGAAAAATTTGTTGCCTTCTCAACCATTTCTTACCCTCAAACTTCCATATCTCGCGAACGGATTGACCAAACCCAAAAATTCCTGCTGCGTCTGAAAGTAGAAACTCGTCCGGTTACAACGGTATGTGTATTTTTTCCCTAGGCCATTCTGGTTAAGCGTTTGGAGCAGCAGAATTGCGAAAAATTTGTTGTCTTGTCAACCATTTCTTAGCTTCAAAGTCCCATATCCCGCGAAAGGATTTGACCTAACCCTAAAATTCTTATTGCATCTGAAAGTAGAAACTCGCCCCATTACAACGGTATGTGTATTTCTTCCCTAGGCCAATCTGGTTAAGCGATTGGAGCAGCAGAAGTGCGAAAAATTTGTTGCCTTCTCAACCATTTCTTAGCTTCAAACTCCCATATCTCGCGAACGGATTGACCAAACCCAATAATTCCTGCTGCGTCTGAAAGAAGAAACTCGCCCGATTACATCGGTATGTGTATTTTTCCCCTAGGCCATTCTGGTTAAGCGTTTGGGGCAGCAGATGTGCGAAAAATTTGTTGTCTTCTCAACTATTTCTTAGCTTCAAACTCCCATATCTCGCGAACAAATTGACAAACCCCAAAAATTCCTGCTGCGTCTGAAAGTAGAAACTCGCCCGATTACAACGGGATGTGAATATTTCCCCTAGGCCATCCTGGTTAAGCGATTGGAGCAGCAGAAGTGCGAAAAATTTGTTGTCTTGTCAACCATTTCTTAGCTTCAAAGTCCCATATCTCGCGAACGGATAGACCATACCCAGAAATTCCTAATGCATCTGAAACTAGAAACTCGCCCGAAAACAACGGTATGTGTATTTTTTCCCTAGACCATTCTGGTTAAGCGTTTGGAGCAGCAGAAGTGCGAAAAATTTGTTGCCTTCTCAACCATTTCTTAGCTTCAAACTCCCATATCTCGCGAACGGATTGACCAAACCCAATACTTCCTGCTGCGTCTGAAAGTAGAAACTCGTCCGGTTACAACGGTATGTGTATTTTTCCCCTAGGCTATTCTGGTTAAGCGTTTGGAGCAGCAGAAGTGCGAAAAATTTGTTGTCTTCTCAACTATTTCTTAGCTTCAAACTCACATATCTCGCGAACAGATTGACAAAACGCAAAAATTCCTGCTGCGTCTGAAAGTAGAAACTCGCCCGATTACAACCGTATGTGTATTTTTTCCCTAGGCCAATCAGGTTAAGCGATTGGAGCAGCAGAAGTGCGAAAAATTTGTTGCCTTCTCAACCATTTCCTACCCTCAAACTTCCATATCTCGCGAACGGATTGACCAAACCCAAAAATTCCTGCTGCGTCTGAAAATAGAAACTCGTCCGGTTACAACGGTATGTGTATTTTTTCCCTAGGCCATTCTGGTTAAGCGTTTGGAGCAGCAGAATTGCGAAAAATTTGTTGTCTTGTCAACCATTTCTTAGCTTCAAACTCCCATATCCCGCGAAAGGATTTGACCTAACCCTAAAATTCCTATTGCATCTGAAAGTAGAAACTCGCCCCATTACAACGGTATGTGTATTTTTCCCATAGGCCATTCTGGTTAAGCGTTTGGAGGAGCAGATGTGCGAAAAATTTGTTGTCTTCTCAACTATTTCTTAGCTTCAATGTCCCATATCTCGCGAACGGATAGAGCAGACCCAGATATTCCTGCTGCGTCTGAAAGTAGAAACTCGCCCGATTACAACGGTATGTGCATTTTTTCCCTAGGCCAATCTGGTTAAGCGTTTGGAGCAGCAGAAGTGCGAAAAATTTGTTGTCTTCTCAACTATTTCTTAGCTTCAAACTCCCATATCTCGCGAACAGATTGACAAAACCCAAAAATTCCTGCTGCGTCTGAAAGTAGTAGCTCGCCCGATTACAACGGTATGTGTATTTTTTCCCTAGGCCAATCTGGTTAAGCGATTGGAGCAGCAGAAGTGCGAAAAATTTGTTGTCTTGTCAACCATTTCTTAGCTTCAAACTCCCATATCTCGCGAAAGGATTGACCTAACCCAAAACTTCCTGCTGCGTCTGAAAGTAGAAACTCGCCCGATTACAACGGTATGTGTATATTTCCCCTAGGCCATTCTGGTTACGCGATTGGAGCAGCAGAATTGCGAAAAATTTGTCGTCTTGTCAGCCATTTCTTAGTTTCAAAGTCCCATATCTCGCGAACGGATTGACCCAACCCTAAAATTCCTATTGCATCTGAAAGTGGAAACTCGCCCGAATACAACGGTATGTGTATATTTCCCCTAGGCCATTCTGGTTACGCGATTGGAGCAGCAGAATTGCGAAAAATTTGTCGTCTTGTCAACCATTTCTTAGTTTCAAAGTCCCATATCTCGCGAACGGATTGACCCAACCCTAAAATTCCTATTGCATCTGAAAGTGGAAACTCGCCCGAATACAACGGTATGTGTATTTTTTCCCTAGGCCAATCTGGTTAAGCGATTGGAGCAGCAGAAGTGCGAAAAATTTGTTGCCTTCTCAACCACTTCTTAGCTTCAAACTCCCATATCTCCCGAACGGATTGACCAAACCCAATAATTCCTGCTGCGTCTGAAAGAAGAAACTCGCCCGATTACAACGGTATGTGTATTTTTTCCCTAGGCTATTCTGGTTAAGCGTTTGGAGCAGCAGAAGTGCGAAAAATTTGTTGTCTTCTCAACTATTTCTTAGCTTCAAACTCACATATCTCGCGAACAGATTGACAAAACCCAAAAATTCCTGCTGCGTCTGAAAGTAGAAACTCGCCCGATTACAACGGTATGTGTATGTCTTTCCTAGGCCAATCTGGTTAAGCGATTGGAGCAGCAGAAGTGCGAAAAATTTGTTGCCTTCTCAACCATTTCTTACCCTCAAACTGCCATATCTCGCGAACGGATTGACCAAACCCAAAAATTCCTGCTGCGTCTGAAAGTAGAAACTCGTCCGGTTACAACGGTATGTGTATTTTTTCCCTAGGCCATTCTGGTTAAGCGTTTGGAGCAGCAGAATTGCGAAAAATTTGTTGTCTTGTCAACCATTTCTTAGCTTCAATCTCCCATATCTCGCGAACAGATTGACAAAACCCAAAAATTCCTGCTGCGTCTGAAAGTAGAAACTCGCCCGATTACAACGGTGTGTGTATTTTTTCCCTAGGCCAATCTGGTTAAGCGATTGGAGCAGCAGAAGTGCGAAAAATTTGTTGTCTTCTCAACTATTTCTTAGCTTCAAACTCCCATATCTCGCGAACAGATTGACAAAACCCAAAAATTCCTGCTGCGTCTGAAAGTAGAAACTCGCCCGATTACAACGGTATGTGCATTTTTTCCCTAGGCCAATCTGGTTAAGCGATTGGAGCAGCAGAAGTGCGAAAAATTTGTTGTCTTGTCAACCATTTCTTAGTTTCAAAGTCCCATATCTCGCGAACGGATGGACCCAACCCTAAAATTCCTATTGCATCTGAAAGTGGAAACTCGCCCGAATACAACGGTATGTGTATTTTTTCCCTAGGCCAATCTGGTTAAGCGATTGGAGCAGCAGAAGTGCGAAAAATTTGTTGCCTTCTCAACCATTTCTTAGCTTCAAACTCCCATATCTCGCGAACGGATTGGCCAAACCCAATAATTCCTGCTGCGTCTGAAAGAAGAAACTCGCCCGATTACAACGGTATGTGTATTTTTCCCCTAGGCCATTCTGGTTAAGCGTTTGGGGCAGCAGATGTGCGAAAAATTTGTTGTCTTCTCAACTATTTCTTAGCTTCAAACTCCCATATCTCGCGAACAGATTGACAAAACCCAAAAATTCCTGCTGCGTCTGAAAGTAGAAACTCGCCCGATTACAACGGTATGTGTATGTCTTCCCTAGGCCAATCTGGTTAAGCGATTGGAGCAGCAGAAGTGCGAAAAATTTGTTGCCTTCTCAACCATTTCTTACCCTCAAACTTCCATATCTCGCGAACGGATTGACCAAACCCAAAAATTCCTGCTGCGTCTGAAAGTAGAAACTCGTCCGGTTACAACGGTATGTGTATTTTTTCCCTAGGCCATTCTGGTTAAGCGTTTGGAGCAGCAGAATTGCGAAAAATTTGTTGTCTTGTCAACCATTTGTTAGCTTCAAAGTCCCATATCCCGCGAAAGGATTTGACCTAACCCTAAAATTCTTATTGCATCTGAAAGTAGAAACTCGCCCCATTACAACGGTATGTGTATTTTTTCCCTAGGCCAATCTGGTTAAGCGATTGGAGCAGCAGAAGTGCGAAAAATTTGTTGCCTTCTCAACCATTTCTTAGCTTCAAACTCCCATATCTCGCGAACGGATTGACCAAACCCAATAATTCCTGCTGCGTCTGAAAGAAGAAACTCGCCCGATTACAACGGTATGTGTATTTTTCCCCTAGGCCATTCTGGTTAAGCGTTTGGGGCAGCAGATGTGCGAAAAATTTGTTGTCTTCTCAACTATTTCTTAGCTTCAAACTCCCATATCTCGCGAACAGATTGACAAAACCCAAAAATTCCTGCTGCGTCTGAAAGTAGAAACTCGCCCGATTACAACGGTATGTGTATTTTTTCCCTAGGCCAATCTGGTTAAGCGATTGGAGCAGCAGAAGTGCGAAAAATTTGTTGTCTTGTCAACCATTTCTTAGATTCAAACTCCCATATCTCGCGAACGGATTGACCTAACCCAAAAGTTCCTGATTCGTCTGAAAGTAGAAACTCGCCCGATTACAACGGTATGTGTATATTTCCCCTAGGCCATTCTGGTTAAGCGTTTGGAGCAGCAGAAGTGCGAAAAATTTGTTGCCTTGTCAACCATTTCTTAGCTTCAAAGTCCCATATCCCGCGAACGGGTTTGACCTAACCCTAAAATTCCTATTGCATCTGAAACTAGAAACTAGCCCGAATACAACGGTATGTGTATTTTTTCCCTAGACCATTCTGGATAAGCGTTTGGAGCAGCAGAAGTGCGAAAAATTTGTTGTTTTCTCAACTATTTCTTAGTTTCAAACTCCCATATCTCGCGAACAGATTGACAAAACCCAAAAATTCCTGCTGCGTCTGAAAGTAGAAACTCGCCCGATTACAACGGTATGTGTATGTCTTCCCTAGGCCAATCTGGTTAAGCGATTGGAGCAGCAGAAGTGCGAAAAATTTGTTGCCTTCTCAACCATTTCTTACCCTCAAACTTCCATATCTCGCGAACGGATTGACCAAACCCAAAAATTCCTGCTGCGTCTGAAAGTAGAAACTCGTCCGGTTACAACGGTATGTGTATTTTTTCCCTAGGCCATGCTGGTTAAGCGTTTGGAGCAGCAGAATTGCGAAAAATTTGTTGTCTTGTCAACCATTTCTTAGCTTCAAAGTCCCATATCCCGCGAAAGGATTTGACCTAACCCTAAAATTCTTATTGCATCTGAAAGTAGAAACTCGCCCCATTACAACGGTATGTGTATTTTTTCCCTAGGCCAATCTGGTTAAGCGATTGGAGCAGCAGAAGTGCGAAAAATTTGTTGCCTTCTCAACCATTTCTTAGCTTCAAACTCCCATATCTCGCGAACGGATTGACCAAACCCAATAATTCCTGCTGCGTCTGAAAGAAGAAACTCGCCCGATTACAACGGTATGTGTATTTTTCCCCTAGGCCATTCTGGTTAAGCGTTTGGGGCAGCAGATGTGCGAAAAATTTGTTGTCTTCTCAACTATTTCTTAGCTTCAAACTCCCATATCTCGCGAACAAATTGACAAACCCCAAAAATTCCTGCTGCGTCTGAAAGTAGAAACTCGCCCGATTACAACGGGATGTGAATATTTCCCCTAGGCCATCCTGGTTAAGCGATTGGAGCAGCAGAATTGCGAAAAATTTGTTGTCTTGTCAACCATTTCTTAGCTTCAAAGTCCCATATCTCGCGAACGGATAGACCATACCCAGAAATTCCTATTGCATCTGAAACTAGAAACTCGCCCGAAAACAACGGTATGTGTATTTTTTCCCTAGACCATTCTGGTTAAGCGTTTGGAGCAGCAGAAGTGCGAAAAATTTGTTGCCTTCTCAACCATTTCTTAGCTTCAAACTCCCATATCTCGCGAACGGATTGACCAAACCCAATACTTCCTGCTGCGTCTGAAAGAAGAAACTCGCCCGATTACAACGGTATGTGTATTTTCCCCTAGGCCATTCTGGTTAAGCGTTTGGGGCAGCAGATGTGCGAAAAATTTGTTGTCTTCTCAACTATTTCTTAGCTTCAAACTCCCATATCTCGCGAACGGATTGACCAAACCCAAAAATTCCTGCTGCGTCTGAAAGTAGAAACTCGTCCGGTTACAACGGTATGTGTATTTTTTCCCTAGGCTATTCTGGTTAAGCGTTTGGAGCAGCAGAAGTGCGAAAAATTTGTTGTCTTCTCAACTATTTCTTAGCTTCAAACTCACATATCTCGCGAACAGATTGACAAAACGCAAAAATTCCTGCTGCGTCTGAAAGTAGAAACTCGCCCGATTACAACCGTATGTGTATTTTTTCCCTAGGCCAATCTGGTTAAGCGATTGGAGCAGCAGAAGTGCGAAAAATTTGTTGCCTTATCAACCATTTCCTACCCTCAAACTTCCATATCTCGCGAACGGATTGACCAAACCCAAAAATTCCTGCTGCGTCTGAAAGTAGAAACTCGTCCGGTTACAACGGTATGTGTATTTTTTCCCTAGGCCATTCTGGTTAAGCGTTTGGAGCAGCAGAATTGCGAAAAATTTGTTGTCTTGTCAACCATTTCTTAGCTTCAAAGTCCCATATCCCGCGAAAGGATTTAAACCTAACCCTAAAATTCCTATTGCATCTGAAAGTAGAAACTCGCCCCATTACAACGGTATGTGTATTTTTCCCATAGGCCATTCTGGTTAAGCGTTTGGAGGAGCAGATGTGCGAAAAATTTGTTGTCTTCTCAACTATTTCTTAGCTTCAATGTCCCATATCTCGCGAACGGATAGACCATACCCAGAAATTCCTGCTGCGTCTGAAAGAAGAAACTCGCCCGATTACAACGGTATGTGTATTTTTCCCATAGGCCATTCTGGTTAAGCGTTTGGAGCAGCAGAAGTGCGAAAAATTTGTTGTTTTCTCAACTATTTCTTAGTTTCAAACTCCCATATCTCGCGAACAGATTGACAAAACCCAAAAATTCCTGCTGCGTCTGAAAGTAGAAACTCGCCCGATTACAACGGTATGTGTATGTCTTCCCTAGGCCTATCTGGTTAAGCGATTGGAGCAGCAGAAGTGCGAAAAATTTGTTGCCTTCTCAACCATTTCTTACCCTCAAACTTCCATATCTCGCGAACGGATTGACCGAACCCAAAAATTCCTGCTGCGTCTGAAAGTAGAAACTCGTCCGGTTACAACGGTATGTGTATTTTTTCCCTAGGCCATTCTGGTTAAGCGTTTGGAGCAGCAGAATTGCGAAAAATTTGTTGTCTTGTCAACCATTTCTTAGCTTCAAAGTCCCATATCCCGCGAAAGCATTTGACCTAACCGTAAAATTCTTATTGCATCTGAAAGTAGAAACTCGCCCCATTACAACGGTATGTGTATTTTTTCCCTAGGCCAATCTGGTTAAGCGATTGGAGCAGCAGAAGTGCGAAAAATTTGTTGCCTTCTCAACCATTTCTTAGCTTCAAACTCCCATATCTCGCGAACGGATTGACCAAACCCAATAATTCCTGCTGCGTCTGAAAGAAGAAACTCGCCCGATTACAACGGTATGTGTATTTTTCCCCTAGGCCATTCTGGTTAAGCGTTTGGGGCAGCAGAAGTGCGAAAAATTTGTTGTCTTCTCAACTATTTCTTAGCTTCAAACTCCCATATCTCGCGAACAGATTGACAAAACCCAAAAATTCCTGCTGCGTCTGAAAGTAGAAACTCGCCCGATTACAACGGGATGTGAATATTTCCCCTAGGCCATCCTGGTTAAGCGATTGGAGCAGCAGAAGTGCGAAAAATTTGTTGTCTTGTCAACCATTTCTTAGCTTCAAAGTCCCATATCTCGCGAACGGATAGACCATACCCAGAAATTCCTATTGCATCTGAAACTAGAAACTCGCCCGAAAACAACGGTATGTGTATTTTTTCCCTAGACCATTCTGGTTAAGCGTTTGGAGCAGCAGAAGTGCGAAAAATTTGTTGCCTTCTCAACCATTTCTTAGCTTCAAACTCCCATATCTCGCGAACGGATTGACCAAACCCAATACTTCCTGCTGCGTCTGAAAGAAGAAACTCGCCCGATTACAACGGTATGTGTATTTTCCCCTAGGCCATTCTGGTTAAGCGTTTGGGGCAGCAGATGTGCGAAAAATTTGTTGTCTTCTCAACTATTTCTTAGATTCATACTCCCATATCTCGCGAACGGATTGACCAAACCCAAAAATTCCTGCTGCGTCTGAAAGTAGAAACTCGTCCGGTTACAACGGTATGTGTATTTTTTCCCTAGGCTATTCTGGTTAAGCGTTTGGAGCAGCAGATGTGCGAAAAATTTGTTGTCGTCTCAACTATTTCTTAGCTTCAATGTCCCATATCTCGCGAACGGATAGAGCAGACACAGAAATTCCTGCTGCGTCTGAAAGTAGAAACTCGCCCGATTACAACGGTATGTGTATTTTTTCCCTAGACCATTCTGGATAAGCATTTGGAGCAGCAGAAGTGCGAAAAATTTGTTGTTTTCTCAACTATTTCTTAGTTTCAAACTCCCATATCTCGCGAACAGATTGACAAAACCCAAAAATTCCTGCTGCGTCTGAAAGTAGAAACTCGTCCGGTTACAACGGTATGTGTATTTTTTCCCTAGGCCATTCTGGTTAAGCGTTTGGAGCAGCAGAATTGCGAAAAATTTGTTGTCTTGTCAACCATTTCTTAGCTTCAAAGTCCCATATCCCGCGAAAGGATTTGACCTAACCCTAAAATTCTTATTGCATCTGAAAGTAGAAACTCGCCCCATTACAACGGTATGTGTATTTTTTCCCTAGGCCAATCTGGTTAAGCGATTGGAGCAGCAGAAGTGCGAAAAATTTGTTGCCTTCTCAACCATTTCTTAGCTTCAAACTCCCATATCTCGCGAACGGATTGACCAAACCCAATAATTCCTGCTGCGTCTGAAAGAAGAAACTCGCCCGATTACAACGGTATGTGTATTTTTCCCCTAGGCCATTCTGGTTAAGCGTTTGGGGCAGCAGATGTGCGAAAAATTTGTTGTCTTCTCAACTATTTCTTAGCTTCAAACTCCCATATCTCGCGAACAGATTGACAAAACCCAAAAATTCCTGCTGCGTCTGAAAGTAGAAACTCGCCCGATTACAACGGTATGTGTATTTTTTCCCTAGGCCAATCTGGTTAAGCGATTGGAGCAGCAGAAGTGCGAAAAATTTGTTGTCTTGTCAACCATTTCTTAGATTCAAACTCCCATATCTCGCGAACGGATTGACCTAACCCAAAAGTTCCTGATTCGTCTGAAAGTAGAAACTCGCCCGATTACAACGGTATGTGTATATTTCCCCTAGGCCATTCTGGTTAAGCGTTTGGAGCAGCAGAAGTGCGAAAAATTTGTTGCCTTGTCAACCATTTCTTAGCTTCAAAGTCCCATATCCCGCGAACGGGTTTGACCAAACCCTAAAATTCCTATTGCATCTGAAACTAGAAACTCGCCCGAATACAACGGTATGTGTATTTTTTCCCTAGACCATTCTGGATAAGCGTTTGGAGCAGCAGAAGTGCGAAAAATTTGTTGTTTTCTCAACTATTTCTTAGTTTCAAACTCCCATATCTCGCGAACAGATTGACAAAACCCAAAAATTCCTGCTGCGTCTGAAAGTAGAAACTCGCCCGATTACAACGGTATGTGTATGTCTTCCCTAGGCCAATCTGGTTAAGCGATTGGAGCAGCAGAAGTGCGAAAAATTTGTTGCCTTCTCAACCATTTCTTACCCTCAAACTTCCATATCTCGCGAACGGATTGACCAAACCCAAAAATTCCTGCTGCGTCTGAAAGTAGAAACTCGTCCGGTTACAACGGTATGTGTATTTTTTCCCTAGGCCATTCTGGTTAAGCGTTTGGAGCAGCAGAATTGCGAAAAATTTGTTGTCTTGTCAACCATTTCTTAGCTTCAAAGTCCCATATCCCGCGAAAGGATTTGACCTAACCCTAAAATTCTTATTGCATCTGAAAGTAGAAACTCGCCCCATTACAACGGTATGTGTATTTTTTCCCTAGGCCAATCTGGTTAAGCGATTGGAGCAGCAGAAGTGCGAAAAATTTGTTGCCTTCTCAACCATTTCTTAGCTTCAAACTCCCATATCTCGCGAACGGATTGACCAAACCCAATAATTCCTGCTGCGTCTGAAAGAAGAAACTCGCCCGATTACAACGGTATGTGTATTTTTCCCCTAGGCCATTCTGGTTAAGCGTTTGGGGCAGCAGATGTGCGAAAAATTTGTTGTCTTCTCAACTATTTCTTAGCTTCAAACTCCCATATCTCGCGAACAAATTGACAAACCCCAAAAATTCCTGCTGCGTCTGAAAGTAGAAACTCGCCCGATTACAACGGGATGTGAATATTTCCCCTAGGCCATCCTGATTAAGCGATTGGAGCAGCAGAAGTGCGAAAAATTTGTTGTCTTGTCAACCATTTCTTAGCTTCAAAGTCCCATATCTCGCGAACGGATAGACCATACCCAGAAATTCCTATTGCATCTGAAACTAGAAACTCGCCCGAAAACAACGGTATGTGTATTTTTTCCCTAGACCATTCTGGTTAAGCGTTTGGAGCAGCAGAAGTGCGAAAAATTTGTTGCCTTCTCAACCATTTCTTAGCTTCAAACTCCCATATCTCGCGAACGGATTGACCAAACCCAATACTTCCTGCTGCGTCTGAAAGAAGAAACTCGCCCGATTACAACGGTATGTGTATTTTCCCCTAGGCCATTCTGGTTAAGCGTTTGGGGCAGCAGATGTGCGAAAAATTTGTTGTCTTCTCAACTATTTCTTAGCTTCAAACTCCCATATCTCGCGAACGGATTGACCAAACCCAAAAATTCCTGCTGCGTCTGAAAGTAGAAACTCGTCCGGTTACAACGGTATGTGTATTTTTTCCCTAGGCTATTCTGGTTAAGCGTTTGGAGCAGCAGAAGTGCGAAAAATTTGTTGTCTTCTCAACTATTTCTTAGCTTCAAACTCACATATCTCGCGAACAGATTGACAAAACGCAAAAATTCCTGCTGCGTCTGAAAGTAGAAACTCGCCCGATTACAACGGTATGTGTATTTTTTCCCTAGGCCAATCTGGTTAAGCGATTGGAGCAGCAGAAGTGCGAAAAATTTGTTGTCTTGTCAACCATTTCCTACCCTCAAACTTCCATATCTCGCGAACGGATTGACCAAACCCAAAAATTCCTGCTGCGTCTGAAAGTAGAAACTCGTCCGGTTACAACGGTATGTGTATTTTTTCCCTAGGCCATTCTGGTTAAGCGTTTGGAGCAGCAGAATTGCGAAAAATTTGTTGTCTTGTCAACCATTTCTTAGCTTCAAAGTCCCATATCCCGCGAAAGGATTTGACCTAACCCTAAAATTCCTATTGCATCTGAAAGTAGAAACTCGCCCCATTACAACGGTATGTGTATTTTTCCCATAGGCCATTCTGGTTAAGCGTTTGGAGGAGCAGATGTGCGAAAAATTTGTTGTCTTCTCAACTATTTCTTAGCTTCAATGTCCCATATCTCGCGAACGGATAGACCATACCCAGAAATTCCTGCTGCGTCTGAAAGAAGAAACTCGCCCGATTACAACGGTATGTGTATTTTTCCCATAGGCCATTCTGGTTAAGCGTTTGGAGCAGCAGAAGTGCGAAAAATTTGTTGTTTTCTCAACTATTTCTTAGTTTCAAACTCCCATATCTCGCGAACAGATTGACAAAACCCAAAAATTCCTGCTGCGTCTGAAAGTAGAAACTCGCCCGATTACAACGGTATGCGTATGTCTTCCCTAGGCCTATCTGGTTAAGCGATTGGAGCAGCAGAAGAGCGAAAAATTTGTTGCCTTCTCAACCATTTCTTACCCTCAAACTTCCATATCTCGCGAACGGATTGACCGAACCCAAAAATTCCTGCTGCGTCTGAAAGTAGAAACTCGTCCGGTTACAACGGTATGTGTATTTTTTCCCTAGGCCATTCTGGTTAAGCGTTTGGAGCAGCAGAATTGCGAAAAATTTGTTGTCTTGTCAACCATTTCTTAGCTTCAAAGTCCCATATCCCGCGAAAGCATTTGACCTAACCGTAAAATTCTTATTGCATCTGAAAGTAGAAACTCGCCCCATTACAACGGTATGTGTATTTTTTCCCTAGGCCAATCTGGTTAAGCGATTGGAGCAGCAGAAGTGCGAAAAATTTGTTGCCTTCTCAACCATTTCTTACCCTCAAACTTCCATATCTCGCGAACGGATTGACCGAACCCAAAAATTCCTGCTGCGTCTGAAAGTAGAAACTCGTCCGGTTACAACGGTATGTGTATTTTTTCCCTAGGCCATTCTGGTTAAGCGTTTGGAGCAGCAGAATTGCGAAAAATTTGTTGTCTTGTCAACCATTTCTTAGCTTCAAAGTCCCATATCCCGCGAAAGCATTTGACCTAACCGTAAAATTCTTATTGCATCTGAAAGTAGAAACTCGCCCCATTACAACGGTATGTGTATTTTTTCCCTAGGCCAATCTGGTTAAGCGATTGGAGCAGCAGAAGTGCGAAAAATTTGTTGCCTTCTCAACCATTTCCTACCCTCAAACTTCCATATCTCGCGAACGGATTGACCGAACCCAAAAATTCCTGCTGCGTCTGAAAGTAGAAACTCGTCCGGTTACAACGGTATGTGTATTTTTTCCCTAGGCCATTCTGGTTAAGCGTTTGGAGCAGCAGAAGTGCGAAAAATTTGTTGTCTTCTCAACTATTTCTTAGCTTCAAACTCACATATCTCGCGAACAGATTGACAAAACGCAAAAATTCCTGCTGCGTCTGAAAGTAGAAACTCGCCCGATTACAACCGTATGTGTATTTTTTCCCTAGGCCAATCTGGTTAAGCGATTGGAGCAGCAGAAGTGCGAAAAATTTGTTGCCTTCTCAACCATTTCTTACCCTCAAACTTCCATATCTCGCGAACGGATTGACCGAACCCAAAAATTCCTGCTGCGTCTGAAAGTAGAAACTCGTCCGGTTACAACGGTATGTGTATTTTTTCCCTAGGCCATTCTGGTTAAGCGTTTGGAGCAGCAGAATTGCGAAAAATTTGTTGTCTTGTCAACCATTTCTTAGCTTCAAAGTCCCATATCCCGCGAAAGCATTTGACCTAACCGTAAAATTCTTATTGCATCTGAAAGTAGAAACTCGCCCCATTACAACGGTATGTGTATTTTTTCCCTAGGCCAATCTGGTTAAGCGATTGGAGCAGCAGAAGTGCGAAAAATTTGTTGCCTTCTCAACCATTTCTTAGCTTCAAACTCCCATATCTCGCGAACGGATTGACCAAACCCAATAATTCCTGCTGCGTCTGAAAGAAGAAACTCGCCCGATTACAACGGTATGTGTATTTTTCCCCTAGGCCATTCTGGTTAAGCGTTTGGGGCAGCAGATGTGCGAAAAATTTGTTGTCTTCTCAACTATTTCTTAGCTTCAAACTCCCATATCTCGCGAACAGATTGACAAAACCCAAAAATTCCTGCTGCGTCTGAAAGTAGAAACTCGCCCGATTACAACGGGATGTGAATATTTCCCCTAGGCCATCCTGGTTAAGCGATTGGAGCAGCAGAAGTGCGAAAAATTTGTTGTCTTGTCAACCATTTCTTAGCTTCAAAGTCCCATATCTCGCGAACGGATAGACCATACCCAGAAATTCCTATTGCATCTGAAACTAGAAACTCGCCCGAAAACAACGGTATGTGTATTTTTTCCCTAGACCATTCTGGTTAAGCGTTTGGAGCAGCAGAAGTGCGAAAAATTTGTTGCCTTCTCAACCATTTCTTAGTTTCAAACTCCCATATCTCGCGAACGGATTGACCAAACCCAATACTTCCTGCTGCGTCTGAAAGAAGAAACTCGCCCGATTACAACGGTATGTGTATTTTCCCCTAGGCCATTCTGGTTAAGCGTTTGGGGCAGCAGATGTGCGAAAAATTTGTTGTCTTCTCAACTATTTCTTAGATTCATACTCCCATATCTCGCGAACGGATTGACCAAACCCAAAAATTCCTGCTGCGTCTGAAAGTAGAAACTCGTCCGGTTACAACGGTATGTGTATTTTTTCCCTAGGCTATTCTGGTTAAGCGTTTGGAGCAGCAGATGTGCGAAAAATTTGTTGTCGTCTCAACTATTTCTTAGCTTCAATGTCCCATATCTCGCGAACGGATAGAGCAGACACAGAAATTCCTGCTGCGTCTGAAAGTAGAAACTCGCCCGATTACAACGGTATGTGTATTTTTTCCCTAGACCATTCTGGATAAGCATTTGGAGCAGCAGAAGTGCGAAAAATTTGTTGTTTTCTCAACTATTTCTTAGTTTCAAACTCCCATATCTCGCGAACAGATTGACAAAACCCAAAAATTCCTGCTGCGTCTGAAAGTAGAAACTCGCCCGATTACAACGGTATGTGTATTTCTTCCCTAGGCCAATCTGGTTAAGCGATTGGAGCAGCAGAGGTGCGAAAAATTTGTTGCCTTCTCAACCATTTCTTACCCTCAAACTTCCATATCTCGCGAACGGATTGACCAAACCCAAAAATTCCTGCTGCGTCTGAAAGTAGAAACTCGTCCGGTTACAAAGGTATGTGTATCTTTTCCCTAGGCCATTCTGGTTAAGCGTTTGGAGCAGCAGAATTGCGAAAAATTTGTTGTCTTGTGAACCATTTCTTAGCTTCAAAGTCCCATATCCCGCGAAAGGATTTGACCTAACCCTAAAATTCCTATTGCATCTGAAAGTAGAAACTCGCCCCATTACAACGGTATGTGTATCTTTTTCCTAGGCCATTCTGGTTAAGCGTTTGGAGCAGCAGAATTGCGAAAAATTTGTTGTCTTGTCAACCATTTCTTAGTTTCAAAGTCCCATATCTCGCGAACGGATTGACCAAACCCAATAATTCCTGCTGCGTCTGAAAGTAGAAACTCGTCCGGTTACAACGGTAGGTATATTTTTTCCCTAGGCCATTCTGGTTAAGCGTTTGGAGCAGCAGAAGTGCGAAAAATTTGTTGTCCTGTCAACCTTTTCTTAGCTTCAAAGTCCCATATCCCGCGAACGGATTTGAACTAACCCTAAAATTCCTATTGCATCTGAAACTAGAAACTCGCCCGAATACAACCGTATGTGTATTTTTTCCCTGGACAATTCTGGTTAAGCGTTTGGAGCAGCAGAAGTGCGAAAAATTTGTTGTCTTCTCAACTATTTCTTAGCTTCAAACTCCCATATCTCGCGAACAGATTGACAAAACCCAAAAATTCCTGTTGCGTCTGAAAGTAGAAACTCGCCCGATTACAACGGTATGTGTATTTTTTCCCTAGGCCAATCTGGTTAAGCGATTGGAGCAGCAGAAGTGCGAAAAATTTGTTGCCTTCTCAACCATTTCTTAGCTTCAAACTCCCATATCTCGCGAACGGATTGACCTAACCCAAAAATTCCTATTGCGCCTGAAAGTAGAAACTCGTCCGTTCACAAGGGTATGCGTATTTTTTCCCTAGGCCATTCTGGTTAAGCGTTTGGAGCAGCGGAAGTGCGAAAAACTTGTTGTCTTGACAACCATTTCTTAGCTTCAAAGTCCCATATCTCGCGAACGGATAGACCATACCCAGAAATTCCTATTGCATCTGAAACTAGAAACTCGCCCGAAAACAACGGTATGTGTATTTTCCCCTAGGCCATTCTGGTTAAGCGTTTGGGGCAGCAGATGTGCGAAAAATTTGTTGTCTTCTCAACTATTTCTTAGATTCATACTCCCATATCTCGCGAACGGATTGACCAAACCCAAAAATTCCTGCTGCGTCTGAAAGTAGAAACTCGTCCGGTTACAACGGTATGTGTACTTTTTCCCTAGGCTATTCTGGTTAAGCGTTTGGAGCAGCAGATGTGCGAAAAATTTGTTGTCGTCTCAACTATTTCTTAGCTTCAATGTCCCATATCTCGCGAACGGATAGAGCAGACACAGAAATTCCTGCTGCGTCTGAAAGTAGAAACTCGCCCGATTACAACGGTATGTGTATTTTTTCCCTAGACCATTCTGGATAAGCATTTGGAGCAGCAGAAGTGCGAAAAATTTGTTGTTTTCTCAACTATTTCTTAGTTTCAAACTCCCATATCTCGCGAACAGATTGACAAAACCCAAAAATTCCTGCTGCGTCTGAAAGTAGAAACTCGCCCGATTACAACGGTATGTGTATTTCTTCCCTAGGCCAATCTGGTTAAGCGATTGGAGCAGCAGAGGTGCGAAAAATTTGTTGCCTTCTCAACCATTTCTTACCCTCAAACTTCCATATCTCGCGAACGGATTGACCAAACCCAAAAATTCCTGCTGCGTCTGAAAGTAGAAACTCGTCCGGTTACAAAGGTATGTGTATCTTTTCCCTAGGCCATTCTGGTTAAGCGTTTGGAGCAGCAGAATTGCGAAAAATTTGTTGTCTTGTGAACCATTTCTTAGCTTCAAAGTCCCATATCCCGCGAAAGGATTTGACCTAACCCTAAAATTCCTATTGCATCTGAAAGTAGAAACTCGCCCCATTACAACGGTATGTGTATCTTTTTCCTAGGCCATTCTGGTTAAGCGTTTGGAGCAGCAGAATTGCGAAAAATTTGTTGTCTTGTCAACCATTTCTTAGTTTCAAAGTCCCATATCTCGCGAACGGATTGACCAAACCCAATAATTCCTGCTGCGTCTGAAAGTAGAAACTCGTCCGGTTACAACGGTAGGTATATTTTTTCCCTAGGCCATTCTGGTTAAGCGTTTGGAGCAGCAGAAGTGCGAAAAATTTGTTGTCCTGTCAACCTTTTCTTAGCTTCAAAGTCCCATATCCCGCGAACGGATTTGAACTAACCCTAAAATTCCTATTGCATCTGAAACTAGAAACTCGCCCGAATACAACCGTATGTGTATTTTTTCCCTGGACAATTCTGGTTAAGCGTTTGGAGCAGCAGAAGTGCGAAAAATTTGTTGTCTTCTCAACTATTTCTTAGCTTCAAACTCCCATATCTCGCGAACAGATTGACAAAACCCAAAAATTCCTGTTGCGTCTGAAAGTAGAAACTCGCCCGATTACAACGGTATGTGTATTTTTTCCCTAGGCCAATCTGGTTAAGCGATTGGAGCAGCAGAAGTGCGAAAAATTTGTTGCCTTCTCAACCATTTCTTAGCTTCAAAGTCCCATATCTCGCGAACGGATAGACCATACCCAGAAATTCCTATTGCATCTGAAACTAGAAACTCGCCCGAAAACAACGGTATGTGTATTTTTTCCCTAGACCATTCTGGTTAAGCGTTTGGAGCAGCAGAAGTGCGAAAAATTTGTTGCCTTCTCAACCATTTCTTAGCTTCAAACTCCCATATCTCGCGAACGGATTGACCAAACCCAATACTTCCTGCTGCGTCTGAAAGAAGAAACTCGCCCGATTACAACGGTATGTGAATATTTCCCCTAGGCCATCCTGGTTAAGCGATTGGAGCAGCAGAAGTGCGAAAAATTTGTTGTCTTGTCAACCATTTCTTAGCTTCAAAGTCCCATATCTCGCGAACGGATAGACCATACCCAGAAATTCCTATTGCATCTGAAACTAGAAACTCGCCCGAAAACAACGGTATGTGTATTTTTTCCCTAGACCATTCTGGTTAAGCGTTTGGAGCAGCAGAAGTGCGAAAAATTTGTTGCCTTCTCAACCATTTCTTAGCTTCAAACTCCCATATCTCGCGAACGGATTGACCAAACCCAATACTTCCTGCTGCGTCTGAAAGAAGAAACTCGCCCGATTACAACGGTATGTGTATTTTCCCCTAGGCCATTCTGGTTAAGCGTTTGGGGCAGCAGATGTGCGAAAAATTTGTTGTCTTCTCAACTATTTCTTAGATTCATACTCCCATATCTCGCGAACGGATTGACCAAACCCAAAAATTCCTGCTGCGTCTGAAAGTAGAAACTCGTCCGGTTACAACGGTATGTGTATTTTTTCCCTAGGCTATTCTGGTTAAGCGTTTGGAGCAGCAGAAGTGCGAAAAATTTGTTGTCTTCTCAACTATTTCTTAGCTTCAAACTCACATATCTCGCGAACAGATTGACAAAACGCAAAAATTCCTGCTGCGTCTGAAAGTAGAAACTCGCCCGATTACAACGGTATGTGTATTTTTTCCCTAGGCCATTCTGGTTAAGCGTTTGGAGCAGCAGAATTGCGAAAAATTTCTTGTCTTGTCAACCATTTCTTAGCTTCAAAGTCCCATATCCCGCGAAAGGATTTGACCTAACCCTAAAATTCTTATTGCATCTGAAAGTAGAAACTCGCCCCATTACAACGGTATGTGTATTTTTTCCCTAGGCCAATCTGGTTAAGCGATTGGAGCAGCAGAAGTGCGAAAAATTTGTTGCCTTCTCAACCATTTCTTAGCTTCAAACTCCCATATCTCGCGAACGGATTGACCAAACCCAATAATTCCAGCTGCGTCTGAAAGAAGAAACTCGCCCGATTACAACGGTATGTGTATTTTTCCCCTAGGCCATTCTGGTTAAGCGTTTGGGGCAGCAGATGTGCGAAAAATTTGTTGTCTTCTCAACTATTTCTTAGCTTCAAACTCCCATATCTCGCGAACGGATTGACCAAACCCAAAAATTCCTGCTGCGTCTGAAAGTAGAAACTCGTCCGGTTACAACGGTATGTGTATTTTTTCCCTAGGCTATTCTGGTTAAGCGTTTGGAGCAGCAGAAGTGCGAAAAGTTTGTTGTCTTCTCAACTATTTCTTGGCTTCAATGTCCCATATCTCGCGAACGGATAGACCATACCCAGAAATTCCTGCTGCGTCTGAAAGAAGAAACTCGCCCGATTACAACGGTATGTGTATTTTTCCCCTAGGCCATTCTGGTTAAGCGTTTGGAGCAGCAGAAGTGCGAAAAATTTGTTGTCTTCTCAACTATTTCTTAGCTTCAAACTCACATATCTCGCGAACAGATTGACAAAACGCAAAAATTCCTGCTGCGTCTGAAAGTAGAAACTCGCCCGATTACAACGGTATGTGTATTTTTTCCCTAGGCCAATCTGGTTAAGCGATTGGAGCAGCAGAAGTGCGAAAAATTTGTTGTCTTGTCAACCATTTCTTAGATTCAAACTCCCATATCTCGCGAACGGATTGACCTAACCCAAAAGTTCCTGCTTCGTCTGAAAGTAGAAACTCGCCCGATTACAACGGTATGTGTATGTCTTCCCTAGGCCAATCTGGTTAAGCGATTGGAGCAGCAGAAGTGCGAAAAATTTGTTGCCTTCTCAACCATTTCTTACCCTCAAACTTCCATATCTCGCGAACGGATTGACCAAACCCAAAAATTCCTGCTGCGTCTGAAAGTAGAAAGTCGTCCGGTTACAACGGTATGTGTATTTTTTCCCTAGGCCATTCTGGTTAAGCGTTTGGAGCAGCAGAATTGCGAAAAATTTGTTGTCTTGTCAACCATTTCTTAGCTTCAAAGTCCCATATCCCGCGAAAGGATTTGACCTAACCCTAAAATTCTTATTGCATCTGAAAGTAGAAACTCGCCCCATTACAACGGTATGTGTATTTTTTCCCTAGGCCAATCTGGTTAAGCGATTGGAGCAGCAGAAGTGCGAAAAATTTGTTGCCTTCTCAACCATTTCTTAGCTTCAAACTCCCATATCTCGCGAACGGATTGACCAAACCCAATAATTCCAGCTGCGTCTGAAAGAAGAAACTCGCCCGATTAGAACGGTATGTGTATTTTTCCCCTAGGCCATTCTGGTTAAGCGTTTGGGGCAGCAGATGTGCGAAAAATTTGTTGTCTTCTCAACTATTTCTTAGATTCAAACTCCCATATCTCGCGAACAGATTGACAAAACCCAAAAATTCCTGCTGCGTCTGAAAGTAGAAACTCGCCCGATTACAACGGGATGTGAATATTTCCCCTAGGCCATCCTGGTTAAGCGATTGGAGCAGCAGAAGTGCGAAAATTTGTTGTCTTGTCAACCATTTCTTAGCTTCAAAGTCCCATATCTCGCGAACGGATAGACCATACCCAGAAATTCCTATTGCATCTGAAACTAGAAACTCGCCCGAAAACAACGGTATGTGTATTTTTTCCCTAGACCATTCTGGTTAAGCGTTTGGAGCAGCAGAAGTGCGAAAAATTTGTTGTCTTCTCAACTATTTCTTAGCTTCAATGTCCCATATCTCGCGAACGGATAGAGCAGACCCAGAAATTCCTGCTGCGTCTGAAAGTAGAAACTCGCCCGATTACAACGGTATGTGTATTTTTTCCCTAGGCCAATCTGGTTAAGCGTTTGGAGCAGCAGAATTGCGAAAAATTTGTTGTCTTCTCAACTATTTCTTAGCTTCAAACTCCCATATCTCGCGAACAGATTGACAAAACCCAAAAATTCCTGCTGCGTCTGAAAGTAGGAGCTCGCCCGATTACAACGGTATGTGTATTTTTTCCCTAGGCCAATCTGGTTAAGCGATTGGAGCAGCAGAAGTGCGAAAAATTTGTTGTCTTGTCAACCATTTCTTAGCTTCAAACTCCCATATCTCGCGAAAGGATTGACCTAACCCAAAACTTCCTGCTGCGTCTGAAAGTAGAAACTCGCCCGATTACAACGGTATGTGTATATTTCCCCTAGGCCATTCTGGTTACGCGATTGGAGCAGCAGAATTGCGAAAAATTTGTCGTCTTGTCAACCATTTCTTAGTTTCAAAGTCCCATATCTCGCGAACGGATTGACCCAACCCTAAAATTCCTATTGCATCTGAAAGTGGAAACTCGCCCGAATACAACGGTATGTGTATTTTTCCCCTAGGCCATTCTGGTTAAGCGTTTGGGGCAGCAGATGTGCGATAAATTTGTTGTCTTCTCAACTATTTCTTAGCTTCAAACTCCCATATCTCGCGAACGGATTGACCAAACCCAAAAATTCCTGCTGCGTCTGAAAGTAGAAACTCGTCCGGTTACAACGGTATGTGTATTTTTTCCCTAGGCTATTCTGGTTAAGCGTTTGGAGCAGCAGAAATGCGAAAAATTTGTTGTCTTCTCAACTATTTCTTGGCTTCAATGTCCCATATCTCGCGAACGGATAGACCATACCCAGAAATTCCTGCTGCGTCTGAAAGAAGAAACTCGCCCGATTACAACGGTATGTGTATTTTTCCCCTAGGCCATTCTGGTTAAGCGTTTGGAGCAGCAGAAGTGCGAAAAATTTGTTGTCTTCTCAACTATTTCTTAGCTTCAAACTCACATATCTCGCGAACAGATTGACAAAACGCAAAAATTCCTGCTGCGTCTGAAAGTAGAAACTCGCCCGATTACAACCGTATGTGTATTTTTTCCCTAGGGCAATCTGGTTAAGCGATTGGAGCAGCAGAAGTGCGAAAAATTTGTTGCCTTCTCAACCATTTCTTACCCTCAAATTTCCATATCTCGCGAACGGATTGACCAAACCCAAAAATTCCTGCTGCGTCTGAAAGTAGAAACTCGTCCGGTTACAACGGTATGTGTATTTTTTCCCTAGGCCATTCTGGTTAAGCGTTTGGAGCAGCAGAATTGCGAAAAATTTGTTGTCTTGTCAACCATTTCTTAGCTTCAAAGTCCCATATCTCGCGAACGGATAGAGCAGACACAGAAATTCCTGCTGAGTCTGAAAGTAGAAACTCGCCCGATTACAACGGTATGTGTATTTTTTCCCTAGACCATTCTGGATAAGCATTTGGAGCAGCAGAAGTGCGAAAAATTTGTTGTTTTCTCAACTATTTCTTAGTTTCAAACTCCCATATCTCGCGAACAGATTGACAAAACCCAAAAATTCCTGCTGCGTCTGAAAGTAGAAACTCGCCCGATTACAACGGTATGTGTATTTCTTCCCTAGGCCAATCTGGTTAAGCGATTGGAGCAGCAGAGGTGCGAAAAATTTGTTGCCTTCTCAACCATTTCTTACCCTCAAACTTCCATATCTCGCGAACGGATTGAGCAAACCCAAAAATTCCTGCTGCGTCTGAAAGTAGAAACTCGTCCGGTTACAAAGGTATGTGTATCTTTTCCCTAGGCCATTCTGGTTAAGCGTTTGGAGCAGCAGAATTGCGAAAAATTTGTTGTCTTGTGAACCATTTCTTAGCTTCAAAGTCCCATATCCCGCGAAAGGATTTGACCTAACCCTAAAATTCCTATTGCATCTGAAAGTAGAAACTCGCCCCATTACAACGGTATGTGTATTTTTTCCCTAGGCCAATCTGGTTAAGCGATTGGAGCAGCAGAAGTGCGAAAAATTTGTTGCCTTCTCAACCATTTCTTAGCTTCAAACTCCCATATCTCGCGAACAGATTGACAAAACCCAAAAATTCCTGCTGCGTCTGAAAGTAGAAACTCGCCCGATTATAACGGGATGTGAATATTTCCCCTAGGCCATCCTGGTTAAGCGATTGGAGCAGCAGAAGTGCGAAAAATTTGTTGTCTTGTCAACCATTTCTTAGCTTCAAAGTCCCATATCTCGCGAACGGATTGACCAAACCCAAAAATTCCTGCTGCGTCTGAAAGTAGAAACTCGTCCGGTTACAACGGTATGTGTATTTTTTCCCTAGGCCAATCTGGTTAAGCGATTGGAGCAGCAGAAGTGCGAATAATTTGTTGCCTTCTCAACCATTTCTTAGCTTCAAACTCCCATATCTCGCGAACGGATTGACCAAACCCAATAATTCCTGCTGCGTCTGAAATTAGAAACTCGCCCGATTACAACGGTATGTGTATTTTTCCCCTAGGCCATTCTGGTTAAGCGTTTGGGGCAGCAGATGTGCGAAAAATTTGTTATCTTGTCAACCATTTCTTAGCTTCAAAGTCCGATATCTCGCGAACGGATTGACCAAACCCAAAAATTCCTGCTGCGTCTGAAAGTAGAAACTCGCCCGATTACAACGGGATGTGTATATTTACCCTAGGCCATCCTGGTTAAGCATTTGGAGCTGCAGAAGTGCGAAAAATTTGTTGTCTTGTCAACCATTTCTTAGCTTCAATGTCCCATATCTCGCGAACGGATAGACCAGACCCAGAAACTCCTGCTGCGTCTGAAAGTAGAAACTCGCCCGATTACAACGGTATGTGTATTTTTTCCCTAGGCCAATCTGGTTAAGCGATTGGAGCAGCAGAAGTGCGAAAAATTTGTTGCCTTCTCAACCATTTCTTAGCTTCAAACTCCCATATCTCGCGAACGGATTGACCTAACGCAAAAATTCCTATTGCGCCTGAAAGTAGAAACTCGTCCGTTCACAAGGGTATGCGTATTTTTTCCCTAGGCCATTCTGGTTAAGCGTTTGGAGCAGCAGAAGTGCGAAAAATTTGTTGTCTTGTCAACCATTTCTTAGCTTCAAAGTCCCATATCTCGCGAACGGATTGACCAAACCCAAAAATTCTTGCTGCGTCTGAAAGTAGAAACTCGTCCGGTTACAACGGTATGTGTATTTTTTCCCTAGGCCATTCTGGTTAAGCGTTTGGAGCAGCAGAAGTGCGAAAAATTTGTTGTCTTCTCAACTATTTCTTGGCTTCAATGTCCCATATCTCGCGAACGGATAGACCAGACCCAGAAACTCCTGCTGCGTCTGAAAGTAGAAACACGCTCGATTACAACGGTATGTGTATTTTTTCCCTAGACCATTCTGGTTAAGCTTTTGGAGCAGCAGAAGTGCGAAAAATTTGTTGCCTTCTCAACTATTTCTTAGCTTCAAACTCCCATATCTCGCGAACAGATTGTAAAAAACCCAAAAATTCCTATTGCGTCTGAAAGTAGAAACTCGTCCAGTTACCACGGTATGTGTATTTTTTCCCTAGGCCATTCTGGTTAAGCGTGTGGAGCAACAGAAGTGCGAAAAATTTGTTGTCTTGTCAACCATTTCTTAGCTTCAATGTCCCATATCTCGCGAACGGATAGACCAGACCCAGAAACTCCTGCTGCGTCTGAAAGTTGAAACTCGCCCGATTTCAACGGTATGTGTATTTTTTCCCTAGGCGAATCTGGTTAAGCGATTCGAGCAGCAGAAGTGCGAAAAATTTGTTGTCTTGTCAACCATTTCTTAGCTTCAAACTCCCATATCTCGCGAACGGATTGACCTAACCCAAAAGTTCCTGCTGCGTCTGAAAGTAGAAACTCGCCCGATTACAACGGTATGTGTATATGTCCCCTAGGCCATCCTGGTTACGCGATTGGAGTAGCAGAAGTGCGAAAAATTTGTTGTCTTGTCAACCATTTCTTAGTTTCAAAGTCCCATATCTCGCGAACGGATTGACCTAATCCTAAAATTCCTATTGCATCTGAAAGTGGAAACTCGCCCGAATACAACGGTATGTGTATTTTTTCCCTAGGCCAATCTGGTTAAGCGATTGGAGCAGCAGAAGTGCGAAAAATTTGTTGTCTTGTCAACCATTTCTTAGTTTCAAAGTCCCATATCTCGCGAACGGATTGACCTAATCCTAAAATTCCTATTGCATCTGAAAGTGGTAACTCGCCCGATTACAACGGTATGTGTATTTTTTCCCTGGGCCATTCTAGTTAAGCGTTTGGAGCAGCAGAAGTGCGAAAAATTTGTTGTCTTCTCAACTATTTCTTGGCTTCAATGTCCCATATCTCGCGAACGGATGGACCAGACCCAGAAATTCCTGCTGCGTCTGAAAGTAGAATCTCGCCCGATTACAACGGTATGTGTATTTTTTCCCTAGGCCTATCTGGTTAAGCGATTGAAGCAGCAGAAGTGCGAAAAATTTGTTGCCTTCTGAAGCATTTCTTGGCTTCAAACTCACATATCTCGCGAACAGATTGACCTAACCCAAAAGTTCCTGCTGCGTCTGAAAGTAGAAACTCGACCGATTACAACGGTATGTGTATTTTTTCCCTAGGCCATTCTGGTTAAGCGTTTGGAGCAGCAGAAGTGCGAAAAATTTGTTGTCTTGTCAACCATTTCTTAGCTTCAAAGTCCCATATCTCGCGAACGGATTGACCAAACCCAAAAATTCTTGCTGCGTCTGAAAGTAGAAACTCGTCCGGTTACAACGGTATGTGTATTTTTTCCCTAGGCCATTCTGGTTAAGCGTTTGGAGCAGCAGAAGTGCGAAAAATTTGTTGTCTTCTCAACTATTTCTTGGCTTCAATGTCCCATATCTCGCGAACGGATAGACCAGACCCAGAAACTCCTGCTGCGTCTGAAAGTAGAAACACGCTCGATTACAACGGTATGTGTATTTTTTCCCTAGACCATTCTGGTTAAGCTTTTGGAGCAGCAGAAGTGCGAAAAATTTGTTGCCTTCTCAACTATTTCTTAGCTTCAAACTCCCATATCTCGCGAACAGATTGTAAAAAACCCAAAAATTCCTATTGCGTCTGAAAGTAGAAACTCGTCCAGTTACCACGGTATGTGTATTTTTTCCCTAGGCCATTCTGGTTAAGCGTGTGGAGCAACAGAAGTGCGAAAAATTTGTTGTCTTGTCAACCATTTCTTAGCTTCAATGTCCCATATCTCGCGAACGGATAGACCAGACCCAGAAACTCCTGCTGCGTCTGAAAGTTGAAACTCGCCCGGTTACAACGGTATGTGTATTTTTTCCCTAGGCCAATCTGGTTAAGCGATTGGAGCAGCAGAAGTGCGAATAATTTGTTGCCTTCTCAACCATTTCTTAGCTTCAAACGCCCATATCTCGCGAACGGATTGACCAAACCCAATAATTCCTGCTGCGTCTGAAATTAGAAACTCGCCCGATTACAACGGTATGTGTATTTTTCCCCTAGGCCATTCTGGTTAAGCGTTTGGGGCAGCAGATGTGCGAAAAATTTGTTATCTTGTCAACCATTTCTTAGCTTCAAAGTCCGATATCTCGCGAACGGATTGACCAAACCCAAAAATTCCTGCTGCGTCTGAAAGTAGAAACTCGCCCGATTACAACGGGATGTGTATATTTACCCTAGGCCATCCTGGTTAAGCATTTGGAGCAGCAGAAGTGCGAAAAATTTGTTGTCTTGTCAACCATTTCTTAGCTTCAATGTCCCATATCTCGCGAACGGATAGACCAGACCCAGAAACTCCTGCTGCGTCTGAAAGTAGAAACTCGCCCGATTACAACGGTATGTGTATTTTTTCCCTAGGCCAATCTGGTTAAGCGATTGGAGCAGCAGAAGTGCGAAAAATTTGTTGCCTTCTCAACCATTTCTTAGCTTCAAACTCCCATATCTCGCGAACGGATTGACCTAACGCAAAAATTCCTATTGCGCCTGAAAGTAGAAACTCGTCCGTTCACAAGGGTATGCGTATTTTTTCCCTAGGCCATTCTGGTTAAGCGTTTGGAGCAGCAGAAGTGCGAAAAATTTGTTGTCTTGTCAACCATTTCTTAGCTTCAAAGTCCCATATCTCGCGAACGGATTGACCAAACCCAAAAATTCTTGCTGCGTCTGAAAGTAGAAACTCGTCCGGTTACAACGGTATGTGTATTTTTTCCCTAGGCCATTCTGGTTAAGCGTTTGGAGCAGCAGAAGTGCGAAAAATTTGTTGTCTTCTCAACTATTTCTTGGCTTCAATGTCCCATATCTCGCGAACGGATAGACCAGACCCAGAAACTCCTGCTGCGTCTGAAAGTAGAAACACGCTCGATTACAACGGTATGTGTATTTTTTCCCTAGACCATTCTGGTTAAGCTTTTGGAGCAGCAGAAGTGCGAAAAATTTGTTGCCTTCTCAACTATTTCTTAGCTTCAAACTCCCATATCTCGCGAACAGATTGTAAAAAACCCAAAAATTCCTATTGCGTCTGAAAGTAGAAACTCGTCCAGTTACCACGGTATGTGTATTTTTTCCCTAGGCCATTCTGGTTAAGCGTGTGGAGCAACAGAAGTGCGAAAAATTTGTTGTCTTGTCAACCATTTCTTAGCTTCAATGTCCCATATCTCGCGAACGGATAGACCAGACCCAGAAACTCCTGCTGCGTCTGAAAGTTGAAACTCGCCCGATTTCAACGGTATGTGTATTTTTTCCCTAGGCGAATCTGGTTAAGCGATTCGAGCAGCAGAAGTGCGAAAAATTTGTTGTCTTGTCAACCATTTCTTAGCTTCAAACTCCCATATCTCGCGAACGGATTGACCTAACCCAAAAGTTCCTGCTGCGTCTGAAAGTAGAAACTCGCCCGATTACAACGGTATGTGTATATGTCCCCTAGGCCATCCTGGTTACGCGATTGGAGTAGCAGAAGTGCGAAAAATTTGTTGTCTTGTCAACCATTTCTTAGTTTCAAAGTCCCATATCTCGCGAACGGATTGACCTAATCCTAAAATTCCTATTGCATCTGAAAGTGGAAACTCGCCCGAATACAACGGTATGTGTATTTTTTCCCTAGGCCAATCTGGTTAAGCGATTGGAGCAGCAGAAGTGCGAAAAATTTGTTGTCTTGTCAACCATTTCTTAGTTTCAAAGTCCCATATCTCGCGAACGGATTGACCTAATCCTAAAATTCCTATTGCATCTGAAAGTGGTAACTCGCCCGATTACAACGGTATGTGTATTTTTTCCCTGGGCCATTCTAGTTAAGCGTTTGGAGCAGCAGAAGTGCGAAAAATTTGTTGTCTTCTCAACTATTTCTTGGCTTCAATGTCCCATATCTCGCGAACGGATGGACCAGACCCAGAAATTCCTGCTGCGTCTGAAAGTAGAATCTCGCCCGATTACAACGGTATGTGTATTTTTTCCCTAGGCCTATCTGGTTAAGCGATTGAAGCAGCAGAAGTGCGAAAAATTTGTTGCCTTCTGAAGCATTTCTTGGCTTCAAACTCACATATCTCGCGAACAGATTGACCTAACCCAAAAGTTCCTGCTGCGTCTGAAAGTAGAAACTCGACCGATTACAACGGTATGTGTATTTTTTCCCTAGGCCATTCTGGTTAAGCGTTTGGAGCAGCAGAAGTGCGAAAAATTTGTTGTCTTGTCAACCATTTCTTAGCTTCAAAGTCCCATATCTCGCGAACGGATTGACCAAACCCAAAAATTCTTGCTGCGTCTGAAAGTAGAAACTCGTCCGGTTACAACGGTATGTGTATTTTTTCCCTAGGCCATTCTGGTTAAGCGTTTGGAGCAGCAGAAGTGCGAAAAATTTGTTGTCTTCTCAACTATTTCTTGGCTTCAATGTCCCATATCTCGCGAACGGATAGACCAGACCCAGAAACTCCTGCTGCGTCTGAAAGTAGAAACACGCTCGATTACAACGGTATGTGTATTTTTTCCCTAGACCATTCTGGTTAAGCTTTTGGAGCAGCAGAAGTGCGAAAAATTTGTTGCCTTCTCAACTATTTCTTAGCTTCAAACTCCCATATCTCGCGAACAGATTGTAAAAAACCCAAAAATTCCTATTGCGTCTGAAAGTAGAAACTCGTCCAGTTACCACGGTATGTGTATTTTTTCCCTAGGCCATTCTGGTTAAGCGTGTGGAGCAACAGAAGTGCGAAAAATTTGTTGTCTTGTCAACCATTTCTTAGCTTCAATGTCCCATATCTCGCGAACGGATAGACCAGACCCAGAAACTCCTGCTGCGTCTGAAAGTTGAAACTCGCCCGATTTCAACGGTATGTGTATTTTTTCCCTAGGCGAATCTGGTTAAGCGATTCGAGCAGCAGAAGTGCGAAAAATTTGTTGTCTTGTCAACCATTTCTTAGCTTCAAACTCCCATATCTCGCGAACGGATTGACCTAACCCAAAAGTTCCTGCTGCGTCTGAAAGTAGAAACTCGCCCGATTACAACGGCATGTGTATATGTCCCCTAGGCCATCCTGGTTACGCGATTGGAGTAGCAGAAGTGCGAAAAATTTGTTGTCTTGTCAACCATTTCTTAGTTTCAAAGTCCCATATCTCGCAAACGGATTGACCTAATCCTAAAATTCCTATTGCATCTGAAAGTGGAAACTCGCCCGAATACAACGGTATGTGTATTTTTTCCCTAGGCCAATCTGGTTAAGCGATTGGAGCAGCAGAAGTGCGAAAAATTTGTTGTCTTGTCAACCATTTCTTAGTTTCAAAGTCCCATATCTCGCGAACGGATTGACCTAATCCTAAAATTCCTATTGCATCTGAAAGTGGTAACTCGCCCGATTACAGCGGTATGTGTATTTTTTCCCTGGGCCATTCTAGTTAAGCGTTTGGAGCAGCAGAAGTGCGAAAAATTTGTTGTCTTCTCAACTATTTCTTGGCTTCAATGTCCCATATCTCGCGAACGGATGGACCAGACCCAGAAATTCCTGCTGCGTCTGAAAGTAGAATCTCGCCCGATTACAACGGTATGTGTATTTTTTCCCTAGGCCTATCTGGTTAAGCGATTGAAGCAGCAGAAGTGCGAAAAATTTGTTGCCTTCTCAACCATTTCTCAGCTTCAAACTCCCGTATCTCGCGAACGGATTGACCTAACCAAATATTCCTATTGCGTCTGAAAGTAGAAACTCGTCCGGTTACAACGGTAGGTATATTTTTTCCCTAGGCCATTCTGGTTAAGCGTTTGGAGCAGCAGAAGTGCGAAAAATTTGTTGTCCTGTCAACCTTTTCTTAGCTTCAAAGTCCCATATCCCGCGAACGGATTTGAACTAACCCTAAAATTCCTATTGCATCTGAAACTAGAAACTCGCCCGAATACAACGGTATGTGTATTTTTTCCCTAGACAATTCTGGTTAAGCGTTTGGAGCAGCAGAAGTGCGAAAAATTTGTTGTCTTCTCAACTATTTCTTAGCTTCAAACTCCCATATCTCGCGAACAGATTGACAAAACCCAAAAATTCCTGTTGCGTCTGAAAGTAGAAACTCGCCCGATTACAACGGTATGTGTATTTTTGCCCTAGGCCAATCTGGTTAAGCGATTGGAGCAGCAGAAGTGCGAAAAATTTGTTGTCTTGTCAACCATTTCTTAGCTTCAAACTCCCATATCTCGCGAACGGATTGACCTAACCCAAAAGTTCCTGCTGCGTCTGAAAGTAGAAACTCGCCCGATTACAACGGTATGTGTATATGTCCCCTAGGCCATCCTGGTTACGCGATTGGAGTAGCAGAAGTGCGAAAAATTTTTGTCTTGTCAACCATTTCTTAGCTTGAAAGTCCAATATCTCGCGAACGGATTGACCTAATCCTAAAATTCCTATTGCATCTGAAAGTGGAAACTCGCCCGAATACAACGGTGTGTGTATTTTTTCCCTAGGCCAATCTGGTTAAGCGATAGCAGCAGCAGAAGTGCGAAAAATTTGTTGCCTTCTCAACCATTTCTTAGCTTCAAACTCCCATATCTCGCGAACGGATTGACCAAACCCAATAATTCCTGCTGCGTCTGAAATTAGAAACTCGCCCGATTACAACGGTATGTGTATTTTTCCCCTAGGCCATTCTGGTTAAGCGTTTGGGGCAGCAGATGTGCGAAAAATTTGTTATCTTGTCAACCATTTCTTAGCTTCAAAGTCCGATATCTCGCGAACGGATTGACCAAACCCAAAAATTCCTGCTGCGTCTGAAAGTAGAAACTCGCCCGATTACAGCGGAATGTGTATATTTCCCCTAGGCCATCCTGGTTAAGCGATTGGAGCAGCAGAAGTGCGAAAAATTTGTTGTCTTGTCAACCATTTCTTAGCTTCAATGTCCCATATCTCGCGAACGGATAGACCAGACCCAGAAACTCCTGCTGCGTCTGAAAGTTGAAACCCGCCCGATTTCAACGGTATGTGTATTTTTTCCCTAGGCGAATCTGGTTAAGCGATTCGAGCAGCAGAATTGCGAAAAATTTGATGTCTTGTCAACCATTTCTTAGCTTCAAACTCCCATATCTCGCGAACGGATTGACCTAACCCAAAAGTTCCTGCTGCGTCTGAAAGTAGAAACTCGCCCGATTACAACGGTATGTGTATATGTCCCCTAGGCCATCCTGGTTACGCGATTGGAGTAGCAGAAGTGCGAAAAATTTGTTGTCTTGTCAACCATTTCTTAGTTTCAAAGTCCCATATCTCGCGAACGGATTGACCTAATCCTAAAATTCCTATTGCATCTGAAAGTGGTAACTCGCCCGATTACAACGGTATGTGTATTTTTTCCCTAGGCCATTCTAGTTAAGCGTTTGGAGCAGCAGAAGTGCGAAAAACTTGTTGTCTTCTCAACTATTTCTTAGCTTCAAACTCCCATATCTCGCGAACAGATTGACAAAACCCAAAAATTCCTGTTGCGTCTGAAAGTAGAAACTCGCCCGATTACAAAGGGATGTGTATATTTCCCCTAGACCATTCTGGTTAAGCGTTTGGGGCAGCAGATTTGCGAAAAATTTGTTATCTTGTCAACCATTTCTTAGCTTCAAAGTCCGATATCTCGCGAACGGATTGACCAAACCCAAAAATTCCTGCTGCGTCTGAAAGTAGAAACTCGCCCGATTACAACGGTATGTGTATTTTTTCCCTAGGCCTATCTGGTTAAGCGATTGAAGCAGCAGAAGTGCGAAAAATTTGTTGCCTTCTCAACCATTTCTCAGCTTCAAACTCCCGTATCTCGCGAACGGATTGACCTAACCAAATATTCCTATTGCGTCTGAAAGTAGAAACTCGTCCGGTTACAACGGTAGGTATATTTTTTCCCTAGGCCATTCTGGTTAAGCGTTTGGAGCAGCAGAAGTGCGAAAAATTTGTTGTCCTGTCAACCTTTTCTTAGCTTCAAAGTCCCATATCCCGCGAACGGATTTGAACTAACCCTAAAATTCCTATTGCATCTGAAACTAGAAACTCGCCCGAATACAACGGTATGTGTATTTTTTCCCTAGACAATTCTGGTTAAGCGTTTGGAGCAGCAGAAGTGCGAAAAATTTGTTGTCTTCTCAACTATTTCTTAGCTTCAAACTCCCATATCTCGCGAACAGATTGACAAAACCCAAAAATTCCTGTTGCGTCTGAAAGTAGAAACTCGCCCGATTACAACGGTATGTGTATTTTTGCCCTAGGCCAATCTGGTTAAGCGATTGGAGCAGCAGAAGTGCGAAAAATTTGTTGTCTTGTCAACCATTTCTTAGCTTCAAACTCCCATATCTCGCGAACGGATTGACCTAACCCAAAAGTTCCTGCTGCGTCTGAAAGTAGAAACTCGCCCGATTACAACGGTATGTGTATATGTCCCCTAGGCCATCCTGGTTACGCGATTGGAGTAGCAGAAGTGCGAAAAATTTTTGTCTTGTCAACCATTTCTTAGCTTGAAAGTCCAATATCTCGCGAACGGATTGACCTAATCCTAAAATTCCTATTGCATCTGAAAGTGGAAACTCGCCCGAATACAACGGTGTGTGTATTTTTTCCCTAGGCCAATCTGGTTAAGCGATAGGAGCAGCAGAAGTGCGAAAAATTTGTTGCCTTCTCAACCATTTCTTAGCTTCAAACTCCCATATCTCGCGAACGGATTGACCAAACCCAATAATTCCTGCTGCGTCTGAAATTAGAAACTCGCCCGATTACAACGGTATGTGTATTTTTCCCCTAGGCCATTCTGGTTAAGCGTTTGGGGCAGCAGATGTGCGAAAAATTTGTTATCTTGTCAACCATTTCTTAGCTTCAAAGTCCGATATCTCGCGAACGGATTGACCAAACCCAAAAATTCCTGCTGCGTCTGAAAGTAGAAACTCGCCCGATTACAGCGGAATGTGTATATTTCCCCTAGGCCATCCTGGTTAAGCGATTGGAGCAGCAGAAGTGCGAAAAATTTGTTGTCTTGTCAACCATTTCTTAGCTTCAATGTCCCATATCTCGCGAACGGATAGACCAGACCCAGAAACTCCTGCTGCGTCTGAAAGTTGAAACCCGCCCGATTTCAACGGTATGTGTATTTTTTCCCTAGGCGAATCTGGTTAAGCGATTCGAGCAGCAGAATTGCGAAAAATTTGATGTCTTGTCAACCATTTCTTAGCTTCAAACTCCCATATCTCGCGAACGGATTGACCTAACCCAAAAGTTCCTGCTGCGTCTGAAAGTAGAAACTCGCCCGATTACAACGGTATGTGTATATGTCCCCTAGGCCATCCTGGTTACGCGATTGGAGTAGCAGAAGTGCGAAAAATTTGTTGTCTTGTCAACCATTTCTTAGTTTCAAAGTCCCATATCTCGCGAACGGATTGACCTAATCCTAAAATTCCTATTGCATCTGAAAGTGGTAACTCGCCCGATTACAACGGTATGTGTATTTTTTCCCTAGGCCATTCTAGTTAAGCGTTTGGAGCAGCAGAAGTGCGAAAAACTTGTTGTCTTCTCAACTATTTCTTAGCTTCAAACTCCCATATCTCGCGAACAGATTGACAAAACCCAAAAATTCCTGTTGCGTCTGAAAGTAGAAACTCGCCCGATTACAAAGGGATGTGTATATTTCCCCTAGACCATTCTGGTTAAGCGTTTGGGGCAGCAGATTTGCGAAAAATTTGTTATCTTGTCAACCATTTCTTAGCTTCAAAGTCCGATATCTCGCGAACGGATTGACCAAACCCAAAAATTCCTGCTGCGTCTGAAAGTAGAAACTCGCCCGATTACAACGGTATGTGTATTTTTGCCCTAGGCCAATCTGGTTAAGCGATTGGAGCAGCAGAAGTGCGAAAAATTTGTTGTCTTGTCAACCATTTCTTAGCTTCAAACTCCCATATCTCGCGAACGGATTGACCTAACCCAAAAGTTCCTGCTGCGTCTGAAAGTAGAAACTCGCCCGATTACAACGGTATGTGTATATGTCCCCTAGGCCATCCTGGTTACGCGATTGGAGTAGCAGAAGTGCGAAAAATTTTTGTCTTGTCAACCATTTCTTAGCTTGAAAGTCCAATATCTCGCGAACGGATTGACCTAATCCTAAAATTCCTATTGCATCTGAAAGTGGAAACTCGCCCGAATACAACGGTGTGTGTATTTTTTCCCTAGGCCAATCTGGTTAAGCGATAGGAGCAGCAGAAGTGCGAAAAATTTGTTGCCTTCTCAACCATTTCTTAGCTTCAAACTCCCATATCTCGCGAACGGATTGACCAAACCCAATAATTCCTGCTGCGTCTGAAATTAGAAACTCGCCCGATTACAACGGTATGTGTATTTTTCCCCTAGGCCATTCTGGTTAAGCGTTTGGGGCAGCAGATGTGCGAAAAATTTGTTATCTTGTCAACCATTTCTTAGCTTCAAAGTCCGATATCTCGCGAACGGATTGACCAAACCCAAAAATTCCTGCTGCGTCTGAAAGTAGAAACTCGCCCGATTACAGCGGAATGTGTATATTTCCCCTAGGCCATCCTGGTTAAGCGATTGGAGCAGCAGAAGTGCGAAAAATTTGTTGTCTTGTCAACCATTTCTTAGCTTCAATGTCCCATATCTCGCGAACGGATAGACCAGACCCAGAAACTCCTGCTGCGTCTGAAAGTTGAAACCCGCCCGATTTCAACGGTATGTGTATTTTTTCCCTAGGCGAATCTGGTTAAGCGATTCGAGCAGCAGAATTGCGAAAAATTTGATGTCTTGTCAACCATTTCTTAGCTTCAAACTCCCATATCTCGCGAACGGATTGACCTAACCCAAAAGTTCCTGCTGCGTCTGAAAGTAGAAACTCGCCCGATTACAACGGTATGTGTATATGTCCCCTAGGCCATCCTGGTTACGCGATTGGAGTAGCAGAAGTGCGAAAAATTTGTTGTCTTGTCAACCATTTCTTAGTTTCAAAGTCCCATATCTCGCGAACGGATTGACCTAATCCTAAAATTCCTATTGCATCTGAAAGTGGTAACTCGCCCGATTACAACGGTATGTGTATTTTTTCCCTAGGCCATTCTAGTTAAGCGTTTGGAGCAGCAGAAGTGCGAAAAACTTGTTGTCTTCTCAACTATTTCTTAGCTTCAAACTCCCATATCTCGCGAACAGATTGACAAAACCCAAAAATTCCTGTTGCGTCTGAAAGTAGAAACTCGCCCGATTACAAAGGGATGTGTATATTTCCCCTAGACCATTCTGGTTAAGCGTTTGGGGCAGCAGATTTGCGAAAAATTTGTTATCTTGTCAACCATTTCTTAGCTTCAAAGTCCGATATCTCGCGAACGGATTGACCAAACCCAAAAATTCCTGCTGCGTCTGAAAGTAGAAACTCGCCCGATTACAACGGTATGTGTATTTTTTCCCTAGGGCCAATCTGGTTAAGCGATTGGAGCAGCAGAGGTGCGAAAAATTTTTGTTGCCTTCTCAACCATTTCTTAGCTTCAAACTCCCATATCTCGCGAACGGATAGACCAGACCCAGAAACCTCCTGCTGCGTCTGAAAGTAGAAACTCGCCCGATTACAACGGATGTCGTATTTTTTCCTAGACCATTCTGGTTAAGCGTTGGAGCAGCAGAGGTGCGAAAAAATTTGTTGGTCTTCTCAACTATTTTCTTAGCTACAAAACTCCCCATATCTCACGAACAGATTGACAAAACCCAAAAATTCCTGTTGCGTCTGATAGTAAGAGACTCGCCCGATTACGACGGTATGTGTATTTTTTCCCTAGGCCAATCTGGTTATGCGATTGGAGCAGCAGAAGTGCGAAAAATTTGTTGTCTTGTCAACCATTTCTTAGCTTCAAACTCCATATCTCGCGAACGGATTGACCTAACCCAAAAGTTCCTGCTGCGTCTGAAAGTAGAAACTCGCCCGATTACAACGGTATGTGTATATGTCCCCCTAGGCCATCCTGGTTACGCGATTGGAGTAGCAGAAGTGCGAAAAATTTGTTGTCTTGTCAACCATATTCTTAGTTGCAAAGTCCCATATCTCGCGAACGGATTGACCAAACCCAAAAATTCCTGCTGCGTCTGAAAGTAGAAACCGCCCGATTACAACGGTATGTGTATTTTTTCCCCAGGCCAATCTGGTTAGCGATTGGAGCAGCAGAAGTGCGAAAAATTTGTTGCCTTCTCAACCATTTCTTAGCTTCAAACTCCCGTATCTCGCGAACGGATTGACCTAACCAAAAATTCCTATTGCGTCTGAAAAGTAGAAACTCGTCCGGTTACAACGGTATGTGTATCTGTACCCTAGGCCATCCTGGTTACGCGATTGGAGTAGCAGAAGTGCGAAAAATTTGTTGTCTTGTCAACCATTTCTTAGTTTCAAAGTCCCATATCTCGCGAACGGATTGACCTAACCCTAAAATTCCTATTGCATGTGAAAGTGAAATCTCGCCCGTATACAACGGTATGTGTATTTTTTCCCTAGGCCATTCTGGTTAAGCGTTTGGAGCCGCAGAAGTGCGAAATATTTGTTACCGTCTCAACTATTTCTTGGCATTCAAACTCCCATATCTCGCGAACAGATTGACCATAACCCAAAAATTCCTGCAGCGTCTGAAAGTAGAACTCGCCCGATTACAACGGTATGTGTCTTTTTTTCCCCTAGGCCATTCTGGTTAGGCGTTTGGAGCAGCAGAATTGCGAAAAATTTGTTGTCTTCTCAACCATTTCTTAGCTTGTGTATTTTATTGTTTTTTTTTTTTTTTTTTTTTTTTTTTTTTTTTTTTTTTTTTTTTTTTTTTTTTTTTTTTTTTTTTTTTTTTTTTTTTTGTTTTTTTTGTTTTTTTCCCATAGGCCATTCTGGTTAAGCGTTTGTAGCAGCAGAAATGCGAAAGATTTGTTGTCTTCTCAACCATTTCTTAGATTCAATCTCCCATATCTCGCGAACGGATTGACGTAACCCAAAAATTCCTATTGCGTCTGAAAGTAGAAACTCGTCCAGTTACAACGGTTTGTGTATTTTTTCCCCTAGGCCATTCTGGTTAAGCGATTGGAGCAGCAGAAGTGCGAAAAATTTGTTGCCTTCTCAACCATTTCTTAGCTTCAAACTCCCATATCACGCGAACAGATTGACCTAACCAAAAATTCCTATTGCATCTGAAAGTAGAAACTCGCCTGATTACAACGGTATGTGTATTTTTCCCATAGGCCATTCTGGTTAAGCGATTGGAGCAGCAGAAGTGCGGCAAATTTGTTGCCTTCTCAACCATTTCTTAGCTTCAAAGTCCCATATCTCGCGAACGGATTGACCAAACCCAAAAATTCCTGCTGCGTCTGAAAGTAGAAACTCGTCCGGTTACAACGGTATGTGTATTTTTTCCGTAGGCCATTCTGGTTAAGCGTTTGTAGCAGCAGAAATGCGAAAGATTTGTTGTCTTCTCAACCATTTCTTAGATTCAATCTCCCATATCTCGCGAACGGATTGACGTAACCCAAAAATTCCTATTGCGTCTGAAAGTAGAAACTCATCCAGTTACAACGGTATGTGTATTTTTTCCCTAGATCATTCTGGTTAAGCGATTGGAGCAGCAGAGGTGCGAAAAATTTGTTGCCTTCTCAACCATTTCTTAGCTTCAAACTCCCATATCTCGCTAACGGATTGACCTAACCCAAAAATTCCTATTGCGTCTGAAAGTAGAAACTCGTCCAGTTACAACGGTATGTGTATTTTTTCCCTAGGCCATTCTGGTTAAGCGTGTGGAGCAACAGAATTGCGAAAATTTGTTGTTTTCTCAATCATTTCTTAGCTTCAACTCCCATATCTCGCTAACGGATTGACCTAACCCAAAAATTCCTATTGCGTCTGAAAGTAGAAACTCGTCCGGTTGCAACGGTATGTGTATTTTTTCCCTGGCCATTCTGGTTAAGCGATTGGAGCAGCAAAAGTGCGAAAAATTTGTTGCCTTCTCAACCATTTCTTAGTTTCAAACTCCCATATCTCGCGAACGGATTGACCTAACCCAAAAATTCCTATTGCGTCTGAAAGTGGAAACTCGCCCGAATACAACGGTATGTGTATTTTTTCCCTAGGCCAATCTGGTTAAGCGATTGGAGCAGCAGAAGTGCGAAAAATTTGTTGCCTTGTCAACCATTTCTTAGCTTCAAACTCCCATATCTCGCGAACGGATTGACCAAACCCAATAATTCCTGCTGCGTCTGAAAGTAGAAACTCGCCCGATTACAACGGTATGTGTATTTTTACCCTAGGCCATTCTGGTTAAGCGTTTGGAGCAGCAGAATTGCGAAAAATTTGTTGTCTTTTCAACCATTTCTTAGCTTCAAACTCCCATATGTCGCGAACGGATTGACCTAACCCAAAAATTCCTATTGCGTCTGAAAGTAGAAACTCGTCCGGTTGCAACGGTATGTGTATTTTTTCCCTAGGCCATTCTGGTTTAGCGATTGGAGCAGCAGAAGTGCGAAAAATTTGTTGTCTTCTCAACCATTTCTTAGCTTCAAACTCCCATATGTCGCGAACGGATTGACCTAACCCATAAATTCCTATTGCATCTGAAAGTAGAGACTCGCCCCATTACAACGGTATGTGTATTTTTCCCCATAGGCCATTCTGGTTAAGCGTTTGTAGCAGCAGAAATGCGAAAGATTTGTTGTCTTCTCAACCATTTCTTAGATTCAATCTCCCATATCTCGCGAACGGATTGACGTAACCCAAAAATTCCTATTGCGTCTGAAAGTAGAAACTCGTCCAGTTACAACGGTTTGTGTATTTTTCCCCTAGGCCATTCTGGTTAAGCGATTGGAGCAGCAGAAGTGCGAAAAATTTGTTGCCTTCTCAACCATTTCTTAGCTTCAAACTCCCATATCTCGCGAACGGATAGACCAGACCCAGAAACTCCTGCTGCGTCTGAAAGTAGAAACTCGCCCGATTACAACGGTATGTGTATTTTTTCCCTAGACCATTCTGGTTAAGCGTTTGGAGCAGCAGAGGTGCGAAAAATTTGTTGTCTTGTCAACCATTTCTTAGCTTCAAACTCCCATATCTCGCGAACGGATTGACCTAACCCAAAAGTTCCTGCTGCGTCTGAAAGTAGAAACTCGCCCGATTACAACGGTATGTGTATATGTCCCCTAGGCCATCCTGGTTACGCGATTGGAGTAGCAGAAGTGCGAAAAATTTGTTGTCTTGTCAACCATTTCTTAGTTGCAAAGTCCCATATCTCGCGAACGGATTGACCAAACCCAAAAATTCCTGCTGCGTCTGAAAGTAGAAACTCGCCCGATTACAACGGTATGTGTATTTTTTCCCTAGGCCAATCTGGTTAAGCGATTGGAGCAGCAGAAGTGCGAAAAATTTGTTGCCTTCTCAACCATTTCTTAGCTTCAAACTCCCATATCTCGCGAACGGATTGACCTAACCAAAAATTCCTATTGCGTCTGAAAGTAGAAACTCGTCCGGTTACAACGGTATGTGTATATGTACCCTAGGCCATCCTGGTTACGCGATTGGAGTAAAAGAAGTGCGAAAAATTTGTTGTCTTGTCAACCATTTCTTAGTTTCAAAGTCCCATATCTCGCGAACGGATTGACCTAACCCTAAAATTCCTATTGCATGTGAAAGTGGAAACTCGCCCGAATACAACGGTATGTGTATTTTTTCCCTAGGCCAATCTGGTTAAGCGTTTGGAGCAGCAGAAGTGCGAAAAATTTGTTGTCTTCTCAACTATTTCTTGGCTTCAATGTCCCATATCTCGCGAACGGATAGACCAGACCCAGAAACTCCTGCTGCGTCTGAAAGTTGAAACTCGCCCGATTACAGCGGTATGTGTATTTTTTCCCTAGACCATTCTGGTTAAGCTTTTGGAGCAGCAGAAGTGCGAATAATTTGTTGCCTTCTCAACTATTTCTTAGCTTCAAACTGCCATATCTCGCGAACAGATTGAAAAAACCCAAAAATTCATGCTGCGTCTGAAAGTAGAAACTCGCCCGACTACAACGGTATGTGTATTTTTTCCCTAGGCCAATCTGGTTAAGCGATTGGAGCAGCAGAGGTGCGAAAGATTTGTTGCCTTCTCAACCGTTTATTAGCTTCAAACTCCCATATCTCGCTAACGGATTGACCTAACCCAAAAATTCCTATTGCGTCTGAAAGTAGAAACTCGTCCGGTTCCAACGGTATGTGTATTTTTTCCTTAGGCCATTCTGGTTAAGCGTTTGGAGCCGCAGAAGTGCGAAATATTTGTTACCGTCTCAACTATTTCTTGGCTTCAAACTCCCATATCTCGCGAACAGATTGACCTAACCCAAAAATTCCTGCAGCGTCTGAAAGTAGAAACTCGCCCGATTACAACGGTATGTGTATTTTTTCCCTAGGCCATTCTGGTTAAGCGTTTGGAGCAGCAGAATTGCGAAAAATTTGTTGTCTTCTCAACCATTTCTTAGCTTCAAACTCCCATATGTCGCGAACGGATTGACCTAACCCATAAATTCCTATTGCATCTGAAAGTAGAGACTCGCCCCATTACAACGGTATGTGTATTTTTCCCATAGGCCATTCTGGTTAAGCGTTTGTAGCAGCAGAAATGCGAAAGATTTGTTGTCTTCTCAACCATTTCTTAGATTCAATCTCCCATATCTCGCGAACGGATTGACGTAACCCAAAAATTCCTATTGCGTCTGAAAGTAGAAACTCGTCCAGTTACAACGGTTTGTGTATTTTTCCCCTAGGCCATTCTGGTTAAGCGATTGGAGCAGCAGAAGTGCGAAAAATTTGTTGCCTTCTCAACCATTTCTTAGATTCAAACTCCCATATCACGCGAACAGATTGACATAACCCAAAAATTCCTATTGCATCTGAAAGTAGAAACTCGCCTGATTACAACGGTATGTGTATTTTTTCCCTAGATCATTCTGGTTAAGCGATTGGAGCAGCAGAGGTGCGAAAAATTTGTTTCCTTCTCAAACATTTCTTAGCTTCAAACTCCCATATCTCGCTAACGGATTGACCTAACCCAAAAATTCCTATTGCGTCTGAAAGTAGAAACTCGTCCAGTTACAACGGTATGTGTATTTTTCCCATAGGCCATTCTGGTTAAGCGATTGGAGCAGCAGAAGTGCGGCAAATTTGTTGCCTTCTCAACCATTTCTTAGCTTCAAAGTCCCATATCTCGCGAACGGATTGACCAAACCCAAAAATTCCTGCTGCGTCTGAAAGTAGAAACTCGTCCGGTTACAACGGTATGTGTATTTTTTCCGTAGGCCATTCTGGTTAAGCGTTTGTAGCAGCAGAAATGCGAAAGATTTGTTGTCTTCTCAACCATTTCTTAGATTCAATCTCCCATATCTCGCGAACGGATTGACGTAACCCAAAAATTCCTATTGCGTCTGAAAGTAGAAACTCATCCAGTTACAACGGTATGTGTATTTTTTCCCTAGATCATTCTGGTTAAGCGATTGGAGCAGCAGAGGTGCGAAAAATTTGTTGCCTTCTCAAACATTTCTTAGCTTCAAACTCCCATATCTCGCTAACGGATTGACCTAACCCAAAAATTCCTATTGCGTCTGAAAGTAGAAACTCGTCCAGTTACAACGGTATGTGTATTTTTTCCCTAGGCCATTCTGGTTAAGCGTGTGGAGCAACAGAATTGCGAAAAATTTGTTGTTTTCTCAATCATTTCTTAGCTTCAAACTCCCATATCTCGCTAACGGATTGACCTAACCCAAAAATTCCTATTGCGTCTGAAAGTAGAAACTCGTCCGGTTGCAACGGTATGTGTATTTTTTCCCTGGCCATTCTGGTTAAGCGATTGGAGCAGCAAAAGTGCGAAAAATTTGTTGCCTTCTCAACCATTTCTTAGCTTCAAACTCCCATATCTCGCGAACGGATTGACCTAACCCAAAAATTCCTATTGCGTCTGAAAGTGGAAACTCGCCCGAATACAACGGTATGTGTATTTTTTCCCTAGGCCAATCTGGTTAAGCGATTGGAGCAGCAGAAGTGCGAAAAATTTGTTGCCTTGTCAACCATTTCTTAGCTTCAAACTCCCATATCTCGCGAACGGATTGACCAAACCCAATAATTCCTGCTGCGTCTGAAAGTAGAAACTCGCCCGATTACAACGGTATGTGTATTTTTACCCTAGGCCATTCTGGTTAAGCGTTTGGAGCAGCAGAATTGCGAAAAATTTGTTGTCTTTTCAACCATTTCTTAGCTTCAAACTCCCATATGTCGCGAACGGATTGACCTAACCCAAAAATTCCTATTGCGTCTGAAAGTAGAAACTCGTCCGGTTGCAACGGTATGTGTATTTTTTCCCTAGGCCATTCTGGTTTAGCGATTGGAGCAGCAGAAGTGCGAAAAATTTGTTGTCTTGTCAACCATTTCTCAGCTTCAAACTCCCATATCTCGCGAACGGATTGACCTAACCCAAAAGTTCCTGCTGCGTCTGAAAGTAGCAACTCGCCCGATTACAACGGTATGTGTATATTTCCCCTAGGCCATCCTGGTTACGCGACTGGAGTAGCAGAAGTGCGAAAAATTTGTTGTCTTGTCAACCATTTCTTAGTTTCAACGTCCCATATCTCGCGAACGGATTGACCTAACCCTAAAATTCCTATTGCATCTGAAAGTGGAAACTCGCCCGAATACAACGGTATGTGTATTTTTTCCCTACGCCAATCTGGTTAAGCGTTTGGAGCAGCAGAAGTGCGAAAAATTTGTTGTCTTCTCAACTATTTCTTAGCTTCAAACTCCCATATCTCGCGAACAGATTGAAAAAACCCAAAAATTCCTGCTGCGTCTGAAAGTAGAAACTCGCCCGATTACAACGGTATGTGTATTTTTTCCCTAGGCCATTGTGGTTAAGCGTTTGGAGCAACAGAAGTGCGAAAAATTTGTTGCCTTCTCAATCATTTCTTAGCTTCAAAGTCCCATATCTCGCGAACGGATTGACCAAACCCAAAAATTCCGGCTGCGTCTGAAAGTAGAAACTCGCCCGATTACAACGGTATGTGTATTTTTTCCCTAGGCCAATCTGGTTAAGCGATTGGAGCAGCAGAAGTGCGAAAAATTTGTTGCCTTCTCAACCATTTCTTAGATTCAAACTCCCATATCTCGCGAACGGATTGACCTAACCCAAAAATTCCTATTGCGTCTGAAAGTAGAAACTCGTCCGGTTGCAACGGTATGTGTATTTTTTCCCTAGGCCATTCTGGCTAAGCGATTGGAGCAGCAGAAGTGCGAAAAATTTGTTGCCTTCTCAACCATTTCTTAGCTTCAAACTCCCATATCTCGCGAACGGATTGACCTAACCCAAAAATTCCTATTGCGTCTGAAAGTGGAAACTCGCCCGAATACAACGGTATGTGTATTTTTTCCCTAGGCCAATCTGGTTAAGCGATTGGAGCAGCAGAAGTGCGAAAAATTTGTTGCCTTCTCAACCATTTCTTAGATTCAAACTCCCATATCTCGCGAACGGATTGACCTAACCCAAAAATTCCTATTGCGTCTGAAAGTAGAAACTCGTCCGGTTGCATCGGTATGTGTATTTTTTCCCTAGGCCATTCTGGTTAAGCGTTTGGAGCCGCAGAAGTGCGAAATATTTGTTGCCATCTCAACCATTTCTTAGCTTCAAACTCCCATATCTCGCGAACAGATTGAAAAAACCCAAAAATTCCTGCTGCGCCTGAAAGTAGAAACTCGCCCGATTACAACGGTATGTGTATTTTTCCCCTAGGCCAATCTGGTTAAGCGATTGGAGCAGCAGAAGTGCGAAAAAATTGTTGCCTTCTCAACCATTTCTTAGCTTCAAACTCCCATTTCTCGAGAACGGATTGACCAAACCCAATAATTCCTGCTGCGTCTGAAAGTAGAAACACGCCCGATTACAACGGTATGTGTATATTTCCCCTAGGCCATCCTGGTTACGCGATTGGAGCAGCAGAAGTGCGAAAAATTTGTTGTCTTGTCAACCATTTCTTAGTTTCAAGGTCCCATATCTCGCGAACGGATTGACCTAACCCTAAAATTCCTATTGCATCTGAAAGTGGCAACTCGCCCGAATACAACGGTATGTGTATTTTTTCCCTAGGCCAATCTGGTTAAGCGATTGGTGCAGCAGAAGTGCGAAAAATTTGTTGCCTTCTCAACCATTTCTTAGCTTCAAACTCCCATATTTCGCGAACGGATTGACCAAACCCAATAATTCCTGCTGCGTCTGAAAGTAGAAACTCGCCCGATTACAACGGTATGTGTATTTTTCCCCTAGGCCATTCTGGTTAAGCGTTTGTGGCAGCAGATGTGCGAAAAATTTGTTATCTTGTCAACCATTTCTTAGCTTCAAAGTCCCATATCCCGCGAACGGATTTGACCTATCCCTAAAATTCCTATTGCATCTGAAAGTGGCAACTCGCCCGAATACAACGGTATGTGTATTTTTTCCCTAGACCATTCTGGTTAAGCGTTTGGAGCAGCAGAAGTGCGAAATATTTGTTGCCTTCTCAACCATTTCTTAGCTTCAAACTCCCATATCTCGCGAACGGATTGACCTAACCCAAAAATTCCTATTGCGTCTGAAAGTAGAAACTCGTCCGGTTGCAACGGTATGTGTATTTTTTCCCTAGGCCATTCTGGTTAAGCGTTTGGAGCCGCAGAATTGCGAAATATTGGTTGCCATCTCAACCATTTCTTAGCTTCAAACTCCCATATCTCGCGAACAGATTGAAAAAACCCAAAAATTCCTGCTGCGTCTGAAAGTAGAAACTCGCCCGATTACAACGGTATGTGTATTTTTCCCCTAGGCCAATCTGGTTAAGCGATTGGAGCAGCAGAAGTGCGAAAAAATTGTTGCCTTCTCAACCATTTCTTAGCTTCAAACTCCCATTTCTCGCGAACGGATTGACCAAACCCAATAATTCCTGCTGCGTCTGAAAGTAGAAACACGCCCGATTACAACGGTATGTGTATTTCTCCCCTAGGCCATTCTGGTTAAGCGTTTGGGGCAGCAAATGTGCGAAAAATTTGTTATCTTGTCAACCATTTCTTAGTTTCAAAGTCCCATATCTCGCGAACGGATTGACCAAACCCAAAAATTCCTACTGCGTCTGAAAGTAGAAACTCGTCCGGTTGCAACGGTATGTGTATTTTTTCCCTAGGCCATTCTGGTTAAGCGTTTGGAGCAGCAGAATTGCGAAAAATTTGTTGTCTTCTCAACTATTTCTTGGCTTCAATGTCCCATATCTCGCGAACGGATAGACCAGACCCAGAAATTCCTGCTGCGTCTGAGAGTAGAAACTCGCCCGATTACAACGGTATGTGTATTTTATTCCTAGGCCAATCTGGTTAAGCGATTGGAGCAGCAGAAGTGCGAAAAATTTGTTGCCTTCTCAACCATTTCTTAGCTTCAAACTCCCATTTCTCCCGAACGGATTGACCTAACCCAAAAATTCCTATTGCGTCTGAAAGTAGAAACTCGTCCGGTTGCAACGGTATGTGTATTTTTTCCCTAGGCCATTCTGGTTAAGCGTTTGGAGCAACAGAAGTGCGAAAAATTTGTTGCCTTCTGAAGCATTTCTTGGCTTCAAACTCACATATCTCGCGAACAGATTGACCTAACCCAAAAGTTACTGCTGCGTCTGAAAGTAGAAACTCGACCGATTACAACGGTATGTGTATTTTTCCCCTAGGCCATTCTGGTTAAGCGTTTGGAGCAGCAGAAGTGCGAAAAATTTGTTGTCTTGTCAACCATTTCTCAGCTTCAAACTCCCATATCTCGCGAACGGATTGACCTAACCCAAAAGTTCCTGCTGCGTCTGAAAGTAGAAACTCGCCCGATTACAACGGTATGTGTATATTTCCCCTAGGCAATCCTGGTTACGCGATTGGAGCAGCAGAAGTGCGAAAAATTTGTTGTCTTGTCAACCATTTCTTAGTTTCAAGGTCCCATATCTCGCGAACGGATTGACCTAACCCTAAAATTCCTATTGCATCTGAAAGTGGCAACTCGCCCGAATACAACGGTATGTGTATTTTTTCCCTAGGCCAATCTGGTTAAGCGATTGGTGCAGCAGAAGTGCGAAAAATTTGTTGCCTTCTCAACCATTTCTTAGCTTCAAACTCCCATATTTCGCGAACGGATTGACCAAACCCAATAATTCCTGCTGCGTCAGAAAGTAGAAACTCGCCCGATTACAACGGTATGTGTATTTTTCCCCTAGGCCATTCTGGTTAAGCGTTTGTGGCAGCAGATGTGCGAAAAAATTGTTATCTTGTCAACCATTTCTTAGCTTCAAAGTCCCATATCCCGCGAACGGATTTGACCTATCCCTAAAATTCCTATTGCATCTGAAAGTGGCAACTCGCCCGAATACAACGGTATGTGTATTTTTTCCCTAGACCATTCTGGTTAAGCGTTTGGAGCAGCAGAAGTGCGATAATTTGTTGTCTTCTCAACTATTTCTTAGCTTCAAACTCCCATATCTCGCGAACAGATTGAAAAAACCCAAAAATTCCTGCTGCGTCTGAAAGTAGAAACTCGCCCGATTACAACGGTATGTGTATTTTTCCCCTAGGCCATTCTGGTTAAGCGTTTGTGGCAGCAGATGTGCGAAAAATTTGTTATCTTGTCAACCATTTCTTAGCTTCAAAGTCCCATATCCCGCGAACGGATTTGACCTATCCCTAAAATTCCTATTGCATCTGAAACTAGAAACTCGGCCGAATACAACGGTATGTGTATTTCTTCCCTTGGCCATTGTGGTTAAGCGTTTGGAGCAACAGAAGTGCGAAAAATTTGTTGCCTTCTCAATCATTTCTTAGCTTCAAAGTCCCATATCTCGCGAACGGATTGACCTAACCCAAAAATTCCTATTGCGTCTGAAAGTAGAAACTCGTCCGGTTGCAACGGTATGTGTATTTTTCCCTAGGCCATTCTGTTTAAGCGTTTGGAGCCGCAGAAGTGCGAAATATTTGTTGCCTTCTCAACCATTTCTTAGCTTCAAACTCCCATATCTCGCGAACGGATTGACCTAACCCAAAAATTCCTATTGCGTCTGAAAGTAGAAACTCGTTCGGTTGCAACGGTATGTGTATTTTTTCCCTAGGCCATTCTGGTTAAGCGTTTGGAGCCGCAGAAGTGCGAAATATTTGTTGCCTTCTCAACCATTTCTTAGCTTCAAACTCCCATATCTCGCGAACGGATTGACCTAACCCAAAAATTCCTATTGCGTCTGAAAGTAGAAACTCGTCCGGTTGCAACGGTATGTGTATTTTTTCCCTAGGCCATTCTGGTTAAGCGTTTGGAGCAGCAGAATTGCGAAAAATTTGTTGTCTTCTCAACTATTTGTTGGCTTCAATGTCCCATATCTCGCGAACGGATAGACCAGAACCAGAAATTCCTGCTGCGTCTGAGAGTAGATACTCGCCCGATTACAACGGTATGTGTATTTTATCACTAGGCCAATCTGGTTAAGCGATTGGAGCAGCAGAAGTGCGAAAAATTTGTTGCCTTCTCAACCATTTCTTAGCTTCAAACTCCCATATCTCGCGAACGGATTGACCTAACCCAAAAGTTCCTGCTGCGTCTGAAAGTAGAAACTCGCCCGATTACAACGGTATGTGTATATTTCCCCTAGGCCATCCTGGTTACGCGATTGGAGCAGCAGAAGTGCGAAAAATTTGTTGTCTTGTCAACCATTTCTTAGTTTCAAGGTCCCATATCTCGCGAACGGATTGACCTAACCCTAAAATTCCTATTGCATCTGAAAGTGGAAACTCGCCCGAATACAACGGTATGTGTATTTTTTCCCTAGGCCAATCTGGTTAAGCGATTGGTGCAGCAGAAGTGCGAAAAACTTGTTGCCTTCTCAACCATTTCTTAGCTTCAAACTCCCATATTTCGCGAACGGATTGACCAAACCCAATAATTCCTGCTGCGTCTGAAAGTAGAAACTCGCCCGATTACAATGGTATGTGTATTTTTCCCCTAGGCCATTCTGGTTAAGCGTTTGGGGCAGCAGATGTGCGAAAAATTTGTTATCTTGTCAACCATTTCTTAGCTTCAAAGTCCCATATCCCGCGAACGGATTTGACCTATCCCTAAAATTCCTATTGCATCTGAAACTAGAAACTCGGCCGAATACAACGGTATGTGTATTTTTTCCCTTGGCCATTCTGGTTAAGAGTTTGGAGCAGCAGAAGTGCGAAAATTTGTTGTCTTCTCAACTATTTCTTAGCTTCAAACTCCCATATCTCGCGAACGGATTGACCAATCCCAAGAATTCCGGCTGCGTCTGAAAGTAGAAACTCGCCCGATTACAACGGTATGTGTATTTTTTCCCTAGGCCAATCTGGTTAAGCGATTGGAGCAGCAGAAGTGCGAAAAATTTGTTGCCTTCTCAACCATTTCTTAGATTCAAACTCCCATATCTCGCGAACGGATTGACCTAACCCAAAAATTCCTATTGCGTCTGAAAGTAGAAACTCGTCCGGTTGCAACGGTATGTGTATTTTTTCCCTAGACCATTCTGGTTAAGCGATTGGAGCAGCAGAAGTGCGAAAAATTTGTTGCCTTCTCAACCATTTCTTAGCTTCAAACTCCCATATCTCGCGAACGGATTGACCTAACCCAAAAATTCCTATTGCGTCTGAAAGTGGAAACTCGCCCGAATACATCGGTATGTGTATTTTTTCCCTAGGCCAACCTGGTTAAGCGATTGGAGCAGCAGAAGTGCGAAAAATTTGTTGCCTTCTCAACCATTTCTTAGCTTCAAACTCCCATATCTCGCGAACGGATTGACCTAACCCAAAAATTCCTATTGCGTCTGAAAGTGGACACTCGCCCGAATACAACGGTATGTGTATTTTTTCCCTAGGCCAATCTGGTTAAGCGATTGGAGCAGCAGAAGTGCGAAAAATTTGTTGCCATCTCAACCATTTCTTAGATTCAAACTCCCATATCTCGCGAACGGATTGACCTAACCCAAAAATTCCTATTGCGTCTGAAAGTAGAAACTCGTCCGGTTGCAACGGTATGTGTATTTTTTCCCTAGGCCATTCTGGTTAAGCGTTTGGAGCCGCAGAAGTGCGAAATATTTGTTGCCTTCTCAACCATTTCTTAGCTTCAAACTCCCATATCTCGCGAACGGATTGACCTAACCCAAAAATTCCTATTGCGTCTGAAAGTAGAAACTCGTCCGGTTGCAACGGTATGTGTATTTTTTCCCTAGACCATTCTGGTTAAGCGATTGGAGCAGCAGAAGTGCGAAAAATTTGTTGCCTTCTCAACCATTTCTTAGCTTCAAACTCCCATATCTCGCGAACGGATTGACCTAACCCAAAAATTCCTATTGCGTCTGAAAGTGGAAACTCGCCCGAATACATCGGTATGTGTATTTTTTCCCTAGGCCAACCTGGTTAAGCGATTGGAGCAGCAGAAGTGCGAAAAATTTGTTGCCTTCTCAACCATTTCTTAGCTTCAAACTCCCATATCTCGCGAACGGATTGACCTAACCCAAAAATTCCTATTGCGTCTGAAAGTGGACACTCGCCCGAATACAACGGTATGTGTATTTTTTCCCTAGGCCAATCTGGTTAAGCGATTGGAGCAGCAGAAGTGCGAAAAATTTGTTGCCATCTCAACCATTTCTTAGATTCAAACTCCCATATCTCGCGAACGGATTGACCTAACCCAAAAATTCCTATTGCGTCTGAAAGTAGAAACTCGTCCGGTTGCAACGGTATGTGTATTTTGTCCCTAGGCCATTCTGGTTAAGCGTTTGGAGCCGCAGAAGTGCGAAATATTTGTTGCCTTCTCAACCATTTCTTAGCTTCAAACTCCCATATCTCGCGAACGGATTGACCTAACCCAAAAATTCCTATTGCGTCTGAAAGTAGAAACTCGTCCGGTTGCAACGGTATGTGTATTTTTTCCCTAGACCATTCTGGTTAAGCGATTGGAGCAGCAGAAGTGCGAAAAATTTGTTGCCTTCTCAACCATTTCTTAGCTTCAAACTCCCATATCTCGCGAACGGATTGACCTAACCCAAAAATTCCTATTGCGTCTGAAAGAGGAAACTCGCCTGAATACAACGGTATGTGTATTTTTTCCCTAGGCCAATCTGGTTAAGCGATTGGAGCAGCAGAAGTGCGAAAAATTTGTTGCCTTGTCAACCATTTCTTAGCTTCAAACTCCCATATCTCGCGAACGGATTGACCAAACCCAATAATTCCTGCTGCGTCTGAAAGTAGAAACTCGCCCGATTACAACGGTATGTGTATTTCTCCCCTAGGCCATTCTGGTTAAGCGTTTGGAGCAGCAGAATTGCGAAAAATTTGTTGTCTTTTCAACCATTTCTTAGCTTCAAACTCCCATATGTCGCGAACGGATTGACCTAACCCAAAAATTCCTATTGCGTCTGAAAGTAGAAACTCGTCCGGTTGCAACGGTATGTGTATTTTTTCCCTAGGCCATTCTGGTTAAGCGATTGGAGCAGCAGAAGTGCGAAAAATTTGTTGCCTTCTCAACCATTTCTTAGATTCAAACTCCCATATCTCGCGAACGGATTGACCTAACCCAAAAATTCCTATTGCGTCTGAAAGTAGAAACTCGTCCGGTTGCAACGGTATGTGTATTTTTCCCATAGGCCATTCTGGTTAAGCGTTTGTGGCAGCAGATGTGCGAAAAATTTGTTATCTTGTCAACCATTTCTTAGCTTCAAGGTCCCATATCCCGCGAACGGATTTGACCTATCCCTAAAATTCCTATTGCATCTGAAACTAGAAACTCGCCCGAATACAACGGTATGTGTATTTTTTCCCTAGGCCATTGTGGTTAAGCGTTTGGAGCAACAGAAGTGCGAAAAATTTGTTGCCTTCTCAACCATTTCTTAGCTTCAAAGTCCCATATCTCGCGAACGGATTGACCAAACCCAAAAATTCCGGCTGCGTCTGAAAGTAGAAACTCGCCCGATTACAACGGTATGTGTATTTTTTCCCTAGGCCAATCTGGTTAAGCGATTGGAGCAGCGGAAGTGCGAAAAATTTGTTGCCTTCTCAACCATTTCTTAGATTCAAACTCCCATATCTCGCGAACGGATTGACCTAACCCAAAAATTCCTATTGCGTCTGAAAGTAGAAACTCGTCCGGTTGCAACGGTATGTGTATTTTTTCCCTAGGCCATTCTGGTTAAGCGTTTGGAGCCGCAGAAGTGCGAAATATTTGTTGCCTTCTCAACCTTTTCTTAGCTTCAAACTCCCATATCTCGCGAACGGATTGACCTAACCCAAAAATTCCTATTGCGTCTGAAAGTAGAAACTCGTCCGGTTGCAACGGTATGTGTATTTTTTCCCTAGGCCATTCTGGTTAAGCGATTGGAGCAGCAGAAGTGCGAAAAATTTGTTGCCTTCTCAACCATTTCTTAGCTTCAAACTCCCATATCTCGCGAACGGATTGACCTAACCCAAAAATTCCTATTGCGTCTGAAAGTGGAAACTCGCCCGAATACAACGGTATGTGTATTTTTTCCCTAGGCCAATCTGGTTAAGCGATTGGAGCAGCAGAAGTGCGAAAAATTTGTTGCTTTGTCAACCATTTCTTAGCTTCAAACTCCCATATCTCGCGAACGGATTGACCAAACGCAATAATTCCTGCTGCGTCTGAAAGTAGAAACACGCCCGATTACAACGGTATGTGTATTTTTCCCCTAGGCCATTCTGGTTAAACGTTTGGGGCAGCAGATGTGCGAAAAATTTGTTATCTTGTCAACCATTTCTTAGCTTCAAAGTCCCATATCTCGCGAACGGATTGACCTAACCCTAAAATTCCTATTGCATCTGAAAGTGGAAACTCGCCCGATTACAACGGTATGTGTATATTTCCCCTAGGCCGTCCTGGTTACGCGACTGGAGTAGCAGAAGTGCGAAAAATTTGTTGTCTTGTCAACCATTTCTTAGTTTCAACGTCCCATATCTCGCGAACGGATTGACCTATCCCTAAAATTCCTATTGCATCTGAAACTAGAAACTCGCCCGAATACAACGGTATGGGTATTTTTTCCGTAGGCCATGCTGGTTAAGCGATTGGAGCAGCAGAAGTGCGAAAAATTTGTTATCTTGTCAACCATTTCTTAGCTTCAAAGTCCGATATCTCGCGAACGGATTGACCAAACCCAAAAATTCCGGCAGCGTCTGAAAGTAGAAACTCGCCCGATTACAACGGTATGTGTATTTTTCCCCCAGGCCATTCTGGTTAAGCGTTTGGAGCAGCAGAAGTGCGAAAAATTTGTCGCCTTCTCAACCATTTCTTAGCTTCAAACTCCCATAACTCGCGATCGGATTGACCTAACCCAAAAATTCCTATTGCATCTGAAAGTAGAAACTCGCACGAATACAACGGTATGTGAATTTCTTCCCTAGGCCATTCTGGTTAAGCGACTGGAGCAGCAGAAGTGCGAAAAATTTGTTGTCTTGTCAACCATTTCTTAGCTTCAAAGCCCCATATCTCGCGACGGATTGACCTAACCCAAAAATTCCTGTTGCATCTGAAAGTAGAAACTCGCACGATTACAACGGTATGTGTATTTCTGCCCTAGGCCATTCTGGTTAAGCATTTGGAGCAGCAGAAGTGCGAAAAATTTGTTACCTTCTCAACCATTTCTTAGCTTCAAACTCCCATATCTCGCGAACGGATTGACCTAACCCAAAAATTCCTATTGCGTCTGGAAGTAGAAACTCGTCCGGTTGCAACGGTATGTGTATTTTTTCCCTAGGCCATTCTGGTTAAGCGATTGGAGGAGCAGAATTGCGAAAAATTTGTTGCCTTCTCAACCATTTCTTAGCTTCAAACTCCCATATCTCGCGAACGGATTGACCTAACCTAAAAATTCCTATTGCGTCTGAAAGTGGAAACTCGCCTGAATACAACGGTATGTGTATTTTTTCCCTAGACCATTCTGGTTAAGCGTTTGGAGCAGCATAAGTGCGAAAAATTTGTTGTCTTCTCAACCATTTCTTAGCTTCAAACTCCCATATCTCGAGAACAGATTGAAAAAACCCAAAAATTCCTGCTGCGTCTGAAAGTAGAAACTCGCCCGATTACAACGGTATGTGTATTTTTCCCTAGGCCATTCTGGTTAAGCGTTTGGAGCCGCAGAAGTGCGAAATATTTGTTGCCTTCTCAACCTTTTCTTAGCTTCAAACTCCCATATCTCGCGAACGGATTGACCTAACCCAAAAATTCCTATTGCGTCTGAAAGTAGAAACTCGTCCGGTTGCAACGGTATGTGTATTTTTTCCCTAGGCCATTCTGGTTAAGCGATTGGAGCAGCAGAAGTGCGAAAAATTTGTTGCCTTCTCAACCATTTCTTAGCTTCAAACTCCCATATCTCGCGAACGGATTGACCTAACCCAAAAATTCCTATTGCGTCTGAAAGTGGAAACTCGCCCGAATACAACGGTATGTGTATTTTTTCCCTAGGCCAATCTGGTTAAGCGATTGGAGCAGCAGAAGTGCGAAAAATTTGTTGCTTTGTCAACCATTTCTTAGCTTCAAACTCCCATATCTCGCGAACGGATTGACCAAACGCAATAATTCCTGCTGCGTCTGAAAGTAGAAACTCGCCCGATTACAACGGTATGTGTATTTTTCCCCTAGGCCATTCTGGTTAAACGTTTGGGGCAGCAGATGTGCGAAAAATTTGTTATCTTGTCAACCATTTCTTAGCTTCAAAGTCCCATATCTCGCGAACGGATTGACCTAACCCTAAAATTCCTATTGCATCTGAAAGTGGAAACTCGCCCGATTACAACGGTATGTGTATATTTCCCCTAGGCCATCCTGGTTACGCGACTGGAGTAGCAGAAGTGCGAAAAATTTGTTGTCTTGTCAACCATTTCTTAGTTTCAACGTCCCATATCTCGCGAACGGATTGACCTATCCCTAAAATTCCTATTGCATCTGAAACTAGAAACTCGCCCGAATACAACGGTATGGGTATTTTTTCCGTAGGCCATGCTGGTTAAGCGATTGGAGCAGCAGAAGTGCGAAAAATTTGTTATCTTGTCAACCATTTCTTAGCTTCAAAGTCCGATATCTCGCGAACGGATTGACCAAACCCAAAAATTCCGGCAGCGTCTGAAAGTAGAAACTCGCCCGATTACAACGGTATGTGTATTTTTCCCCCAGGCCATTCTGGTTAAGCGTTTGGAGCAGCAGAAGTGCGAAAAATTTGTCGCCTTCTCAACCATTTCTTAGCTTCAAACTCCCATAACTCGCGATCGGATTGACCTAACCCAAAAATTCCTATTGCATCTGAAAGTAGAAACTCGCACGAATACAACGGTATGTGAATTTCTTCCCTAGGCCATTCTGGTTAAGCGACTGGAGCAGCAGAAGTGCGAAAAATTTGTTGTCTTGTCAACCATTTCTTAGCTTCAAAGTCCCATATCTCGCGACGGATTGACCTAACCCAAAAATTCCTGTTGCATCTGAAAGTAGAAACTCGCACGATTACAACGGTATGTGTATTTCTGCCCTAGGCCATTCTGGTTAAGCATTTGGAGCAGCAGAAGTGCGAAAAATTTGTTACCTTCTCAACCATTTCTTAGCTTCAAACTCCCATATCTCGCGAACGGATTGACCTAACCCAAAAATTCCTATTGCGTCTGGAAGTAGAAACTCGTCCGGTTGCAACGGTATGTGTATTTTTTCCCTAGGCTATTCTGGTTAAGCGATTGGAGGAGCAGAATTGCGAAAAATTTGTTGCCTTCTCAACCATTTCTTAGCTTCAAACTCCCATATCTCGCGAACGGATTGACCTAACCTAAAAATTCCTATTGCGTCTGAAAGTGGAAACTCGCCTGAATACAACGGTATGTGTATTTTTTCCCTAGGCTATTCTGGTTAAGCGTTTGGAGCAGCATAAGTGCGAAAAATTTGTTGTCTTCTCAACCATTTCTTAGCTTCAAACTCCCATATCTCGAGAACAGATTGAAAAAACCCAAAAATTCCTGCTGCGTCTGAAAGTAGAAACTCGCCCGATTACAACGGTATGTGTATTTTTCCCAAGGCCATTCTGGTTAAGCGTTTGTGGCAGCAGATTTGCGAAAAATTTGTTATCTTGTCAACCATTTCTTAGCTTCAAAGTCCCATATCCCGCGAACGGATTTGACCTATCCCTAAAATTCCTATTGCATCTGAAACTAGAAACTCGCCCGAATACAACGGTATGTGTATTTTTTCCCTAGGCCATTGTGGTTAAGCGTTTGGAGCAACAGAAGTGCGAAAAATTTGTTGTCTTCTCAATCATTTCTTAGCTTCGAAGTCCCATATCTCGCGAACGGATTGACCAAACCCAAAAATTCCGGCTGCGTCTGAAAGTAGAAACTCGCCCGATTACAACGGTATGTGTATTTTTTCCCTAGGCCATTCTGGTTAAGCGATTGGAGCAGCAGAAGTGCGAAAAATTTGTTGCCTTCTCAACTATTTCTTGGATTCAATGTCCCATATCTCGCGAACGGATTTGACCGATCCCTAAAATTCCTATTGCATCTGAAACTAGAAACTCGCCCGAATACAACGGTATGTGTATGTTTTCCCTAGGCCATTGTGGTTAAGCGTTTGGAGCAGCAGAAGTGCGAAAAATTTGTTGCCTTCTCAACCATTTCTTAGCTTCAAACTCCCATATCTCGCGAACAGATTGATCTAACCCAAAAATTCCTGCAGCGTCTGAAAGTAGAAACTCGCCCGATTACAACGGTATGTGTGTTTTTTCCCTAGGCCATTCTGGATAAGCGTTTGGAGCAGCAGAAGTGCGAAAAATTTGTTGTCTTCTCAACCTTTTCTTAGCTTCAAACTCCCATATCTCGCGAACGGATTGACCTAACCCAAAAATTCCTATTGCGTCTGAAAGTAGAAACTCGTCCGGTTGCAACGGTATGTGTATTTTTTCCCTAGGCCATTCTGGTTAAGCGATTGGAGCAGCAGAATTGCGAAAAATTTGTTGTCTTTTCAACCATTTCTTAGCTTCAAACTCCCATATGTCGCGAACGGATTGACCTAACCCAAAAATTCCTATTGCATCTGAAAGTAGAAACTCGCCCCATTACAACGGTATGTGTATTTTTCCCATAGGCCATTCTGGTTAAGCGTTTGGAGCAGCAGAAGTGCGAAAAATTTGTTGTCTTCTCAACCATTTCTTAGCTTCAAACTCCCATATCTCGCGAACGGATTGACCTAACCCAAAAGTTCCTGCTGCGTCTGAAAGTAGAAACTCGCCCGATTACAACGGTATGTGTATTTCTCCCCTAGGCCATTCTGGTTAAGCGACTGGAGCAGCAGAAGTGCGAAAAACTTGTTGTCTTGTCAACCATTTCTTAGTTTCAAAGTCCCATATCTCGCGAACGGATTGACCTAACCCAAAAGTTCCTATTGCGTCTGAAAGTAGAAACTCGTCCAGTTACAACGGTATGTGTATTTTTTCCCTGGGCCATTCTGGTTAAGCGTTTGGAGCAGCAGAAGTGCGAAAAATTTGTTGCCTTTTGGAGCATTTCTTGGCTTCAAACTCACATATTTCGCGAACAGATTGACCTAACCCAAAAGTTCCTGCTGCGTCGGAAAGTAGAAACTCGCCCGATTACAACGGTATGTGTATTTCTCCCCTAGGCCATTCTGGTTAAACGTTTGGGGCAGCAGATATGCGAAAAATTTGTTATCTTGTCAACCATTTCTTAGTTTCAAAGTCCCATATATCGCGAGCGGATTGACCTAACCCTAAAATTCCTATTGCATCTGAAAGTGGAAACTTGCCCGATTACAACGGTATGTGTATATTTCCCCTAGGCCATCCTGGTTACGCGACTGGAGTAGCAGAAGTGCGAAAAATTTGTTGTCTTGTCAACCATTTCTTAGTTTCAACGTCCCATATCTCGCGAACGGATTGACCGAACCCTAAAATTCCTATTGCATCTGAAAGTGGAAACTCGCCCGAATACAACGGTATGTGTATTTTTTCCCTAGGCCAATCTGGTTAAGCGATTGGAGCAGCAGAAGTGCGAAAAATTTGTTGCCATGTCAACCATTTCTTAGCTTCAAACTCCCATATCTCGCGAACGGATTGACCAAACCCAATAATTCCTGCTGCGTCTGAAAGTAGAAGCTCGCCCGATTACAAGGGTATGTGTATTTTGCCCCTAGGCCATTCTGGTTAAGCGTTTGGGGCAGCAGATGTGCGAAAAATTTGTTATCTTGTCAACCATTTCTTAGCTTCAATGTCCCATATCCCGCGAACGGATTCGACCTATCCCTAAAATTCCTATTGCATCTGAAACTAGAAACTCGCCCGAATACAACGGTATGTGTATTTTTTCCCTGGACCATTCTGGTTAAGCGTTTGGAGCAGCAGAAATGCGAAAAATTTGTTGTCTTCTCAACTATTTCTTAGCTTCAAACTCCCATATCTCGCGAACAGATTGAAAAAACCCAAAAATTCCTGCTGCGTCTGAAAGTAGAAACTCGCCCGCTTACAACGGTATGTGTATTTTTCCCCTAGGCCATTCTGGTTAAGCGTTTGTGGCAGCAGATGTGCGAAAAATTTGTTATCTTGTCAACCATTTCTTAGTTTCAAAGTCCCATATCCCGCGAACGGATTTGACCTATCCCTAAAATTCCTATTGCATCTGAAACTAGAAACTCGCCCGAATACAACGGCATGTGTATTTTTTCCGTAGGCCATGCTGGTTAAGCGATTGGAGCAGCAGAAGTGCGAAAAATTTGTTGTCTTGTCAACCATTTCTTAGCTTCAAAGTCCCATATCTCGCGACGGATTGACCTAACCCAAAAATTCCTGTTGCATCTGAAAGTAGAAACTCGCACGATTACAACGGTATGTGTATTTCTGCCCTAGGCCATTCTGGTTAAGCATTTGGAGCAGCAGAAGTGCGAAAAATTTGTTACCTTCTCAACCATTTCTTAGCTTCAAACTCCCATATCTCGCGAACGGATTGACCTAACCCAAAAATTCCTATTGCGTCTGAAAGTAGAAACTCGTCCGGTTGCAACGGTATGTGTATTTTTTCCCTAGGCCATTCTGGTTAAGCGATTGGAGCAGCAGAAGTGCGAAAAATTTATTGTCTTCTAAACTATTTCTTGGATTCAATGTCCCATATCTCGCGAACGGATTTGACCTATCCCTAAAATTCCTATTGCATCTGAAACTAGAAACTCGCCCGAATACAACGGTATGTGTATTTTTTCCCTAGGCCATTGTGGTTAAGCGTTTGGAGCAACAGAAGTGCGAAAAATTTGTTGCCTTCTCAATCATTTCTTAGCTTCAAAGTCCCATATCTCGCGAACGGATTGACCAAACCCAAAAATTCCGGCTGCGTCTGAAAGTAGAAACTCGCCCGATTACAACGGTATGTGTATTTTTTCCCTAGGCCAATCTGGTTAAGCGATTGGAGCAGCAGAAGTGCGAAAAATTTGTTGCCTTCTCAACCATTTCTTAGATTCAAACTCCCATATCTCGCGAACGGATTGACCAAACCCAAAAATTCCTATTGCGTCTGAAAGTGGAAACTCGTCCGGTTGCAACGGTATGTGTATTTTTTCCCTAGGCCATTCTGGTTAAGCGTTTGGAGCAGCAGAATTGCGAAAAATTTATTGTCTTCTAAACTATTTCTTGGATTCAATGTCCCATATCTCGCGAACGGATTTGACCTATCCCTAAAATTCCTATTGCATCTGAAACTAGAAACTCGCCCGAATACAACCGTATGTGTATGTTTTCCCTAGGCCATTGTGGTTAAGCGTTTGGAGCAGCAGAAGTGCGAAAAATTTGTTGCCTTCTCAACCATTTCTTAGCTTCAAACTCCCATATCTCGCGAACAGATTGACCTCACCCAAAAATTCCTGCAGCGTCTGAAAGTAGAAACTCGCCCGATTACAACGGTATGTGTGTTTTTTCCCTAGGCCATTCTGGATAAGCGTTTGGAGCAGCAGAATTGCGAAAAATTTGTTGTCTTTTCAACCATTTCTTAGCTTCAAACTCCCATATGTCGCGAACGGATTGACCTAACCCAAAAATTCCTATTGCATCTGAAAGTAGAAACTCGCCCCATTACAACGGTATGTGTATTTTTCCCATAGGCCATTCTGGTTAAGCGTTTGGTGCAGCAGAAGTGCGAAAAATTTGTTGTCTTCTCAACCATTTCTTAGCTTCAAACTCCCATATCTCGCGAACGGATTGACCTAACCCAAAAGTTCCCGCTGCGTCTGAAAGTAGAAACTCGCCCGATTACAACGGTATGTGTATTTCTCCCCTAGGCCATTCTGGTTAAGCGACTGGAGCAGCAGAAGTGCGAAAAACTTGTTGTCTTGTCAACCATTTCTTAGTTTCAAAGTCCCATATCTCGCGAACGGATTGACCTAACCCAAAAGTTCCTGCTGCGTCTGAAAGTAGAAGCTCGTCCGGTTGCAACGGTATGTGTATTTTTTCCCTAGTACATTCTGGTTAAGCGTTTGGAGCCGCAGAAGTGCGAAATATTCGTTGCCTTCTCAACTATTTCTTGGCTTCAAACTCCCATATCTCGCGAACGGATTGACGTAACCCAAAAATTCCTATTGCGTCTGAAAGTAGAAACTCGTCCAGTTACAACGGTATGTGTATTTTTTCCCTGGGCCATTCTGGTTAAGCGTTTGGAGCAGCAGAAGTGCGAAAAATTTGTTGCCTTTTGGAGCATTTCTTGGCTTCAAACTCACATATCTCGCGAACAGATTGACCTAACCCAAAAGTTCCTGCTGCGTCTGAAAGTAGAAACTCGCCCGATTACAACGGTATGTGTATTTCTCCCCTAGGCCATTCTGGTTAAACGTTTGGGGCAGCAGATGTGCGAAAAATTTGTTATCCTGTCAACCATTTCTTAGTTTCAAAGTCCCATATCTCGCGAACGGATTGACCTAACCCTAAAATTCCTATTGCATCTGAAAGTGGATACTCGCCCGATTACAACGGTATGTGTATATTTCCCCTAGGCCATCCTGGTTACGCGACTGGAGTAGCAGAAGTGCGAAAAATTTGTTGTCTTGTCAACCATTTCTTAGTTTCAACGTCCCATATCTCGCGAACGGATTGACCTAACCCTAAAATTCCTATTGCATCTGAAAGTGGAAACTCGCCCGAATACAACGGTATGTGTATTTTTTCCCTAGGCCAATCTGGTTAAGCGATTGGAGCAGCAGAAGTGCGAAAAATTTGTTGCCATGTCAACCATTTCTTAGCTTCAAACTCCCATATCTCGCGAACGGATTGACCAAACCCAATAATTCCTGCTGCGTCTGAAAGTAGAAACTCGCCCGATTACAAGGGTATGTGTATTTCTCCCCTAGGCCATTCTGGTTAAGCGTTTGGGGCAGCAGATGTGCGAAAAATTTGTTATCTTGTCAACCATTTCTTAGCTTCAAAGTCCCATATCCCGCGAACGGATTCGACCTATACCTAAAATTCCTATTGCATCTGAAACTAGAAACTCGCCCGAATACAACGGTATGTGTATTTTTTCCCTAGACCATTCTGGTTAAGCGTTTGGAGCAGCAGAAATGCGAAAAATTTGTTGTCTTCTCAACTATTTCTTAGCTTCAAACTCCCATATCTCGCGAACAGATTGAAAAAACCCAAAAATTCCTGCTGCGTCTGAAAGTAGAATCTCGCCCGAATACAACGGTATGTGTATTTTTTCCGTAGGCCTTGCTGGTTAAGCGATTGGAGCAGCAGAAGTGCGAAAAATTTGTTATCTTCTCAACCATTTCTTAGCTTCAAAGTCCGATATCTCGCGAACGGATTGACCAAACCCAAAAATTCCGGCAGCGTCTGAAAGTAGAAACTCGCCCGATTACAACGGTATGTGTATTTTTCCCCCAGGCCATTCTGGTTAAGCGTTTGGAGCAGCAGAAGTGCGAAAAATTTGTCGCCTTCTCAACCATTTCTTAGCTTCAAACTCCCATAACTCGCGATCGGATTGACCTAACCCAAAAATTCCTATTGCATCTGAAAGTAGAAACTCGCACGAATACAACGGAATGTGAATTTCTCCCCTAGGCCATTCTGGTTAAGCGACTGGAGCAGCAGAAGTGCGAAAAATTTGTTGTCTTGTCAACCATTTCTTAGCTTCAAAGTCCCATATCTCGCGACGGATTGACCTAACCCAAAAATTCCTGTTGCATCTGAAAGTAGAAACTCGCACGATTACAACGGTATGTGTATTTCTGCCCTAGGCCATTCTGGTTAAGCATTTGGAGCAGCAGAAGTGCGAAAAATTTGTTACCTTCTCAACCATTTCTTAGCTTCAAACTCCCATATCTCGCGAACGGATTGACCTAACCCAAAAATTCCTATTGCGTCTGAAAGTAGAAACTCGTCCGGTTGCAACGGTATGTGTATTTTTTCCCTAGGCCATTCTGGTTAAGCGATTGGAGCAGCAGAAGTGCGAAAAATTTGTTGCCTTCTCAACCATTTCTTAGCTTCAAACTCCCATATCTCGCGAACGGATTGACCTAACCTAAAAATTCCTATTGCGTCTGAAAGTGGAAACTCGCCTGAATACAACGGTATGTGTATTTTTTCCCTAGACCATTCTGGTTAAGCGTTTGGAGCAGCATAAGTGCGAAAAATTTGTTGTCTTCTCAACTATTTCTTAGCTTCAAACTCCCATATCTCGCGAACAGATTGACAAAACCCAAAAATTCCTGTTGCGTCTGAAAGTAGAAACTCGCCCGATTACAACGGTATGTGTATTTTTTCCCTAGGCCTATCTGGTTTAGCGATTGGAGCAGCAGAAGTGCGAAAAATTTGTTTTCTTGTCAACCATTTCTTAGCTTCAAACTCCCATATCTCGAGAACAGATTGAAAAAACCCAAAAATTCCTGCTGCGTCTGAAAGTAGAAACTCGCCCGATTACAACGGTATGTGTATTTTTCCCCTAGGCCATTCTGGTTAAGCGTTTGTGGCAGCAGATGTGCGAAAAATTTGTTATCTTGTCAACCATTTCTTAGCTTCAAAGTCCCATATCTCGCAAACGGATTGACCTAACCTAAAAATTCCTATTGCGTCTGAAAGTGGAAACTCGCCTGAATACAACGGTATGTGTATTTTTTCCCCAGGCCATTCTGGTTAAGCGACTGGAGCAGCAGAATTGCGAAAAATTTGTTGTCTTGTCAACCATTTCTTAGCTTCAAAGTCTCATATCTCGCGAACGGATTGACCAAACCCAAAAATTCCTGCTGCGTCTGAAAGTAGAAACTCGTCCGGTTGCAACGGTATGTGTATTTTTTCCCTAGGCCATTCTGGTTAAGCGTTTGGAGCAGCAGAAGTGCGAAAAATTTGTTGTGTTCTCAACTATTTCTTAGCTTCAAACCCCCATATCTCGCGAACAGATTGACAAAACCCAAAAATTCCTGCTGCGTCTGAAAGTAGAATCTCGCCCGATTACAACGGTATGTGTATTTTTCCCCTAGGCCATTCTGGTTAAGCGACTGGAGCAGCAGAAGTGCTAAAAATTTGTTGTCTTGTCAACCATTTCTTAGCTTCAAACTCCCATATCTCGCGAACGGATTGACCAAACCCAAAAATTCCTGCAGCGTCTGAAAGCAGAAACTCGCCCGATTACATCGGTATGTGTATTTTTTCCCCAGGCCATTCTGGTTAAGCGACTGGAGCAGCAGAATTGCGAAAAATTTGTTGTCTTGTCAACCATTTCTTAGCTTCAAAGTCCCATATCTCGCAAACGGATTGGCCAAACCCAAAAATTCCTGCAGTGTCTGAAAGTAGAAACTCGCCCTATTACAACGGTATGTGTATTGTTCCCCTAGGCCATTCCGGTTAAGCGACTGGAGCAGCAGAAGTTCAAAAAATTTGTTGTCTTGCCAAACATTTCTTTGCTTCAAAGTCCCATATCTCGCGAACGGATTGACCAAACCCAAAAATTCCTATTGCATCTGAAAGTACAAACTCGCCCGAATTCAACCGTATGTGTATTTTTTCCCTCGGCCATTCTGGTTAAGCAACTGGAGCAGCAGAAGTGCGAAAAATTTGTTATCTTGTCAACCATTTCTTAGCTTCAAAGTCCCATATCTCGCGAACGGATTGACCTATCCCAAAAATTGCTATTGCATCTGAAAGTAGAAACTCGCACGAATACAACGGTATGTGTATTTCGTCCCTAGGCCATTCTGGTTAAGCGTTTGGAGCACCAGAAGTGCAAAAAATTTGTTGTCTTGTCAACCATTTCTTAGCTTCAAACTACCATATCTCGCGAACGGATTGACTTAACCCAAAAATTCCTATTGCATCTGAAAGTAGAAACTCGGCCGATTACAACGGTGTGTGTATTTTTTCCCTAGATCAGTCTGGTTAAGCGTTTGGAGCAGCAGAATTGCGAAAAATTTGTTGTCTTCTCAACCATTTCTTACCTTCAAACTCCCCTATCTCGCGAAAGGATGGACCTAACCCAAAAAGTCCTGCTGCGTCTGAATGTAGAGAGTAGCCCGATTGCAACGGTATGTGTATTTTTCCCCTAGGCCGTTCTGGTTAAGCGACTGGAGCAGCAGAAGTGCTAAAAATTTGTTGTCTTGTCAACCATTTCTTAGCTTCAAAGTCCCATTTCTCGCGACAGATTGACCAAACCCAAAAATTCCTGCAGCGTCTGAAAGTAGAAACTCGCCCGATTACAACGGTATGTGTATTTTTTCCCCAGGACATTCTGGTTAAGCGTTTGGAGCAGCAGAAGTGCGAAAAATTTGTCGCCTTCTCAACCATTTCTTAGCTTCAAACTCCCATAACTCGCGATCGGATTGACCTAAGCCAAAAATTCCTAATGCATCTGAAAGTAGAAACTCGCACGAATACAACGGTATGTGTATTTCTTCCCTAGGCCATTCTGGTTAAGCGACTGGAGCAGCAGAAGTGCGAAAAATTTGTTGTCTTGTCAACCATTTCTTAGCTTCAAAGTCCCATATCTCGCGACGGATTGACCTAACCCAAAAATTCCTGTTGCATCTGAAAGTAGAAACTCGCACGATTACAACGGTATGTGTATTTCTGCCCTAGGCCATTCTGGTTAAGCATTTGGAGCAGCAGAAGTGCGAAAAATTTGTTACCTTCTCAACCATTTCTTAGCTTCAAACTCCCATATCTCGCGAGCGGATTGACCTAACCCAAAAATTCCTATTGCATCTGAAAGTAGAAACTCGCCCGATTTCAACGGTATGTGTATTTTTTCCCTTGGCCATTCTGGTTAAGCGCATGGAGCAGCAGAAGTGCGACAAATTTGTTGTCTTCTCAAACATTGTTAGCTTCAAACTCCCACATCTCGCGAACGGATTGACCTAACCCAAAAATTCCTATTGCATCTGAAAGTAGAACTCGCCCGATTGCAACGGTATGTGTATTTTTTCCCTAGGCCATTCTGGTTATGCGACCGGAGCAGCAGAAGTGCGAAAAATTTGTTGTTTTCTCAACCATTCTTAGCTTCAATCTCCCATATCTCGCGAACGGATTGACCTTACCCAAGAAGTCCGGCTGCGTCTGAAAGTAGAAGGTAGCCCGATTGCAACGGTATGTGAATTTTTCCCCTAGGCCATTCTGGTTAAGCGACTGGAGCAGCAGAAGTGCTAAAAATTTGTAGTCTTGTCAACCATTTCTTAGCTTCAAAGTCCCATATCTCGCGACGGATTGACCTAACCCAACAGTTCCTGTTGCATCTGAAAGTAGAAACTCGCACGATTACAACGGTATGTGTATTTCTTCCCTAGGCCATTGTGGTTAAGCGTTTGGAGCAGCAGAAGTGCGATACATTTGTTACATTCTCAACCATTTCTTAGTTTCAAACTCCCATATCTCGCGAAAGGATTGACCTAACCCAAAAGTTCCTATTGCGTCTGAAGGTAGAAACTCGCCCGATTACAACGGTATGTGTATTTTTTCCGTAGGCCATGCTGGTTAAGCGATTGGAGCAGCAGAAGTGCGAAAAATTTGTTATCTTGTCAACCATTTCTTAGCTTCAAAGTCCGATATCTCGCGAACGGATTGACCAAACCCAAAAATTCCAGCAGCGTCTGAAAGTAGAAACTCGCCCGATTACAACGGTATGTGTATTTTTCCCCCAGGCCATTCTGGTTAAGCGTTTGGAGCAGCAGAAGTGCGAAAAATTTGTCGCCTTCTCAACCATTTCTTAGCTTCAAACTCCCATAACTCGCGATCGGATTGACCTAACCCAAAAATTCCTATTGCATCTGAAAGTAGAAACTCGCACGAATACAACGGTATGTGAATTTCTTCCCTAGGCCATTCTGGTTAAGCGACTGGAGCAGCAGAAGTGCGAAAAATTTGTTGTCTTGTCAACCATTTCTTAGCTTCAAAGTCCCATATCTCGCGACGGATTGACCTAACCCAAAAATTCCTGTTGCATCTGAAAGTAGAAACTCGCACGATTACAACGGTATGTGTATTTCTGCCCTAGGCCATTCTGGTTAAGCATTTGGAGCAGCAGAAGTGCGGAAAATTTGTTACATTCTCAAACATTTCTTAGCTTCAAACTCCCATATCTCGCGAGCGGATTGACCTAACCCAAAAATTCCTATTGCATCTGAAAGTAGAAACTCGCCCGATTTCAACGGTATGTGTATTCTTTCCCTTGGCCATTCTGGTTAAGCGTTTGGAGCAGCAGAAGTGCGAAAAATTTGTTGTCTTCTCAACCATTGTTAGCTTCAAACTCTCACATCTCGCGAACGGATTGACCTAACCCAAAAAGTCCTGCTGCGTCTGAAAGTAGAAACTAGCCCGATTGCAACGGTATGTGTATTTTTTCCCTAGGCCATTCTGGTTAAGCGTTTGGAGCAGCAGAAGGGCGAAAAATTTGTTGTCTTGTCAACCATTTCTTAGCTTCAAACTCCCATATCTAGCGAACGGATTGACCTAACCCAAAAATTCCGATTGCATTTGAAAGTAGAAACTCGCCCTATTACAACGGTATGTGTATTTTTCCCCCAGGCCATTCTGGTTAAGCGTTTGGAGCAGCAGAAGTGCGAAAAATTTGTCGCCCTCTCAACCATTTCTTAGCTTCAAACTCCCATAACTCGCGATCGGATTGACCTAACCCAAAAATTCCTATTGCATCTGAAAGTAGAAACTCGCACGAATACAACGGTATGTGAATTTCTTCCCTCGGCCATTCTGGTTAAGCGACTGGAGCAGCAGAAGTGCGAAAAATTTGTTGTCTTTTCAACCATTTCTTAGCTTCAAACTCCCATATGTCGCGAACGGATTGACCTAACCCAAAAATTCCTATTGCATCTGAAAGTAGAAACTCGCCCCATTACAACGGTATGTGTATTTTTCCCATAGGCCATTCTGGTTAAGCGTTTGGTGCAGCAGAAGTGCGAAAAATTTGTTGTCTTCTCAACCATTTCTTAGCTTCAAACTCCCATATCTCGCGAACGGATTGACCTAACCCAAAAGTTCCCGCTGCGTCTGAAAGTAGAAACTCGCCCGATTACAACGGTATGTGTATTTCTCCCCTAGGCCATTCTGGTTAAGCGACTGGAGCAGCAGAAGTGCGAAAAACTTGTTGTCTTGTCAACCATTTCTTAGTTTCAAAGTCCCATATCTCGCGAACGGATTGACCTAACCCAAAAGTTCCTGCTGCGTCTGAAAGTAGAAGCTCGTCCGGTTGCAACGGTATGTGTATTTTTTCCCTAGTACATTCTGGTTAAGCGTTTGGAGCCGCAGAAGTGCGAAATATTCGTTGCCTTCTCAACTATTTCTTGGCTTCAAACTCCCATATCTCGCGAACGGATTGACGTAACCCAAAAATTCCTATTGCGTCTGAAAGTAGAAACTCGTCCAGTTACAACGGTATGTGTATTTTTTCCCTGGGCCATTCTGGTTAAGCGTTTGGAGCAGCAGAAGTGCGAAAAATTTGTTGCCTTTTGGAGCATTTCTTGGCTTCAAACTCACATATCTCGCGAACAGATTGACCTAACCCAAAAGTTCCTGCTGCGTCTGAAAGTAGAAACTCGCCCGATTACAACGGTATGTGTATTTCTCCCCTAGGCCATTCTGGTTAAACGTTTGGGGCAGCAGATGTGCGAAAAATTTGTTATCCTGTCAACCATTTCTTAGTTTCAAAGTCCCATATCTCGCGAACGGATTGACCTAACCCTAAAATTCCTATTGCATCTGAAAGTGGATACTCGCCCGATTACAACGGTATGTGTATATTTCCCCTAGGCCATCCTGGTTACGCGACTGGAGTAGCAGAAGTGCGAAAAATTTGTTGTCTTGTCAACCATTTCTTAGTTTCAACGTCCCATATCTCGCGAACGGATTGACCTAACCCTAAAATTCCTATTGCATCTGAAAGTGGAAACTCGCCCGAATACAACGGTATGTGTATTTTTTCCCTAGGCCAATCTGGTTAAGCGATTGGAGCAGCAGAAGTGCGAAAAATTTGTTGCCATGTCAACCATTTCTTAGCTTCAAACTCCCATATCTCGCGAACGGATTGACCAAACCCAATAATTCCTGCTGCGTCTGAAAGTAGAAACTCGCCCGATTACAAGGGTATGTGTATTTCTCCCCTAGGCCATTCTGGTTAAGCGTTTGGGGCAGCAGATGTGCGAAAAATTTGTTATCTTGTCAACCATTTCTTAGCTTCAAAGTCCCATATCCCGCGAACGGATTCGACCTATACCTAAAATTCCTATTGCATCTGAAACTAGAAACTCGCCCGAATACAACGGTATGTGTATTTTTTCCCTAGACCATTCTGGTTAAGCGTTTGGAGCAGCAGAAATGCGAAAAATTTGTTGTCTTCTCAACTATTTCTTAGCTTCAAACTCCCATATCTCGCGAACAGATTGAAAAAACCCAAAAATTCCTGCTGCGTCTGAAAGTAGAATCTCGCCCGAATACAACGGTATGTGTATTTTTTCCGTAGGCCTTGCTGGTTAAGCGATTGGAGCAGCAGAAGTGCGAAAAATTTGTTATCTTCTCAACCATTTCTTAGCTTCAAAGTCCGATATCTCGCGAACGGATTGACCAAACCCAAAAATTCCGGCAGCGTCTGAAAGTAGAAACTCGCCCGATTACAACGGTATGTGTATTTTTCCCCCAGGCCATTCTGGTTAAGCGTTTGGAGCAGCAGAAGTGCGAAAAATTTGTCGCCTTCTCAACCATTTCTTAGCTTCAAACTCCCATAACTCGCGATCGGATTGACCTAACCCAAAAATTCCTATTGCATCTGAAAGTAGAAACTCGCACGAATACAACGGAATGTGAATTTCTCCCCTAGGCCATTCTGGTTAAGCGACTGGAGCAGCAGAAGTGCGAAAAATTTGTTGTCTTGTCAACCATTTCTTAGCTTCAAACTCCCATATCTCGAGAACAGATTGAAAAAACCCAAAAATTCCTGCTGCGTCTGAAAGTAGAAACTCGCCCGATTACAACGGTATGTGTATTTTTTCCCTAGGCCTATCTGGTTTAGCGATTGGAGCAGCAGAAGTGCGAAAAATTTGTTTTCTTGTCAACCATTTCTTAGCTTCAAACTCCCATATCTCGAGAACAGATTGAAAAAACCCAAAAATTCCTGCTGCGTCTGAAAGTAGAAACTCGCCCGATTACAACGGTATGTGTATTTTTCCCCTAGGCCATTCTGGTTAAGCGTTTGTGGCAGCAGATGTGCGAAAAATTTGTTATCTTGTCAACCATTTCTTAGCTTCAAAGTCCCATATCTCGCAAACGGATTGACCTAACCTAAAAATTCCTATTGCGTCTGAAAGTGGAAACTCGCCTGAATACAACGGTATGTGTATTTTTTCCCTAGACCATTCTGGTTAAGCGATTGGAGCAGCAGAATTGCGAAAAATTTGTTGCCTTCTCAACCATTTCTTAGCTTCAAACTCCCATATCTCGCGAACGGATTGACCTAACCTAAAAATTCCTATTGCGTCTGAAAGTGGAAACTCGCCTGAATACAACGGTATGTGTATTTTTTCCCCAGGCCATTCTGGTTAAGCGACTGGAGCAGCAGAATTGCGAAAAATTTGTTGTCTTGTCAACCATTTCTTAGCTTCAAAGTCTCATATCTCGCGAACGGATTGACCAAACCCAAAAATTCCTGCTGCGTCTGAAAGTAGAAACTCGTCCGGTTGCAACGGTATGTGTATTTTTTCCCTAGGCCATTCTGGTTAAGCGTTTGGAGCAGCAGAAGTGCGAAAAATTTGTTGTGTTCTCAACTATTTCTTAGCTTCAAACCCCCATATCTCGCGAACAGATTGACAAAACCCAAAAATTCCTGCTGCGTCTGAAAGTAGAAACTCGCCCGATTACAACGGTATGTGTATTTTTCCCCTAGGCCATTCTGGTTAAGCGACTGGAGCAGCAGAAGTGCTAAAAATTTGTTGTCTTGTCAACCATTTCTTAGCTTCAAACTCCCATATCTCGCGAACGGATTCGACCTATACCTAAAATTCCTATTGCATCTGAAACTAGAAACTCGCCCGAATACAACGGTATGTGTATTTTTTCCCTAGACCATTCTGGTTAAGCGTTTGGAGCAGCAGAAATGCGAAAAATTTGTTGTCTTCTCAACTATTTCTTAGCTTCAAACTCCCATATCTCGCGAACAGATTGAAAAAACCCAAAAATTCCTGCTGCGTCTGAAAGTAGAATCTCGCCCGAATACAACGGTATGTGTATTTTTTCCGTAGGCCTTGCTGGTTAAGCGATTGGAGCAGCAGAAGTGCGAAAAATTTGTTATCTTCTCAACCATTTCTTAGCTTCAAAGTCCGATATCTCGCGAACGGATTGACCAAACCCAAAAATTCCGGCAGCGTCTGAAAGTAGAAACTCGCCCGATTACAACGGTATGTGTATTTTTCCCCCAGGCCATTCTGGTTAAGCGTTTGGAGCAGCAGAAGTGCGAAAAATTTGTCGCCTTCTCAACCATTTCTTAGCTTCAAACTCCCATAACTCGCGATCGGATTGACCTAACCCAAAAATTCCTATTGCATCTGAAAGTAGAAACTCGCACGAATACAACGGAATGTGAATTTCTCCCCTAGGCCATTCTGGTTAAGCGACTGGAGCAGCAGAAGTGCGAAAAATTTGTTGTCTTGTCAACCATTTCTTAGCTTCAAACTCCCATATCTCGAGAACAGATTGAAAAAACCCAAAAATTCCTGCTGCGTCTGAAAGTAGAAACTCGCCCGATTACAACGGTATGTGTATTTTTTCCCTAGGCCTATCTGGTTTAGCGATTGGAGCAGCAGAAGTGCGAAAAATTTGTTTTCTTGTCAACCATTTCTTAGCTTCAAACTCCCATATCTCGAGAACAGATTGAAAAAACCCAAAAATTCCTGCTGCGTCTGAAAGTAGAAACTCGCCCGATTACAACGGTATGTGTATTTTTCCCCTAGGCCATTCTGGTTAAGCGTTTGTGGCAGCAGATGTGCGAAAAATTTGTTATCTTGTCAACCATTTCTTAGCTTCAAAGTCCCATATCTCGCAAACGGATTGACCTAACCTAAAAATTCCTATTGCGTCTGAAAGTGGAAACTCGCCTGAATACAACGGTATGTGTATTTTTTCCCTAGACCATTCTGGTTAAGCGATTGGAGCAGCAGAATTGCGAAAAATTTGTTGCCTTCTCAACCATTTCTTAGCTTCAAACTCCCATATCTCGCGAACGGATTGACCTAACCTAAAAATTCCTATTGCGTCTGAAAGTGGAAACTCGCCTGAATACAACGGTATGTGTATTTTTTCCCCAGGCCATTCTGGTTAAGCGACTGGAGCAGCAGAATTGCGAAAAATTTGTTGTCTTGTCAACCATTTCTTAGCTTCAAAGTCTCATATCTCGCGAACGGATTGACCAAACCCAAAAATTCCTGCTGCGTCTGAAAGTAGAAACTCGTCCGGTTGCAACGGTATGTGTATTTTTTCCCTAGGCCATTCTGGTTAAGCGTTTGGAGCAGCAGAAGTGCGAAAAATTTGTTGTGTTCTCAACTATTTCTTAGCTTCAAACCCCCATATCTCGCGAACAGATTGACAAAACCCAAAAATTCCTGCTGCGTCTGAAAGTAGAAACTCGCCCGATTACAACGGTATGTGTATTTTTCCCCTAGGCCATTCTGGTTAAGCGACTGGAGCAGCAGAAGTGCTAAAAATTTGTTGTCTTGTCAACCATTTCTTAGCTTCAAACTCCCATATCTCGCGAACGGATTGACCAAACCCAAAAATTCCTGCAGCGTCTGAAAGCAGAAACTCGCCCGATTACATCGGTATGTGTATTTTTTCCCCAGGCCATTCTGGTTAAGCGACTGGAGCAGCAGAATTGCGAAAAATTTGTTGTCTTGTCAACCATTTCTTAGCTTCAAAGTCCCATATCTCGCAAACGGATTGGCCAAACCCAAAAATTCCTGCAGTGTCTGAAAGTAGAAACTCGCCCTATTACAACGGTATGTGTATTGTTCCCCTAGGCCATTCCGGTTAAGCGACTGGAGCAGCAGAAGTTCAAAAAATTTGTTGTCTTGCCAAACATTTCTTTGCTTCAAAGTCCCATATCTCGCGAACGGATTGACCAAACCCAAAAATTCCTATTGCATCTGAAAGTACAAACTCGCCCGAATTCAACCGTATGTGTATTTTTTCCCTCGGCCATTCTGGTTAAGCAACTGGAGCAGCAGAAGTGCGAAAAATTTGTTATCTTGTCAACCATTTCTTAGCTTCAAAGTCCCATATCTCGCGAACGGATTGACCTATCCCAAAAATTGCTATTGCATCTGAAAGTAGAAACTCGCACGAATACAACGGTATGTGTATTTCGTCCCTAGGCCATTCTGGTTAAGCGTTTGGAGCACCAGAAGTGCAAAAAATTTGTTGTCTTGTCAACCATTTCTTAGCTTCAAACTACCATATCTCGCGAACGGATTGACTTAACCCAAAAATTCCTATTGCATCTGAAAGTAGAAACTCGGCCGATTACAACGGTGTGTGTATTTTTTCCCTAGATCATTCTGGTTAAGCGTTTGGAGCAGCAGAATTGCGAAAAATTTGTTGTCTTCTCAACCATTTCTTACCTTCAAACTCCCCTATCTCGCGAAAGGATGGACCTAACCCAAAAAGTCCTGCTGCGTCTGAATGTAGAGAGTAGCCCGATTGCAACGGTATGTGTATTTTTCCCCTAGGCCGTTCTGGTTAAGCGACTGGAGCAGCAGAAGTGCTAAAAATTTGTTGTCTTGTCAACCATTTCTTAGCTTCAAAGTCCCATTTCTCGCGACAGATTGACCAAACCCAAAAATTCCTGCAGCGTCTGAAAGTAGAAACTCGCCCGATTACAACGGTATGTGTATTTTTTCCCCAGGACATTCTGGTTAAGCGTTTGGAGCAGCAGAAGTGCGAAAAATTTGTCGCCTTCTCAACCATTTCTTAGCTTCAAACTCCCATAACTCGCGATCGGATTGACCTAAGCCAAAAATTCCTAATGCATCTGAAAGTAGAAACTCGCACGAATACAACGGTATGTGTATTTCTTCCCTAGGCCATTCTGGTTAAGCGACTGGAGCAGCAGAAGTGCGAAAAATTTGTTGTCTTGTCAACCATTTCTTAGCTTCAAAGTCCCATATCTCGCGACGGATTGACCTAACCCAAAAATTCCTGTTGCATCTGAAAGTAGAAACTCGCACGATTACAACGGTATGTGTATTTCTGCCCTAGGCCATTCTGGTTAAGCATTTGGAGCAGCAGAAGTGCGAAAAATTTGTTACCTTCTCAACCATTTCTTAGCTTCAAACTCCCATATCTCGCGAGCGGATTGACCTAACCCAAAAATTCCTATTGCATCTGAAAGTAGAAACTCGCCCGATTTCAACGGTATGTGTATTTTTTCCCTTGGCCATTCTGGTTAAGCGCATGGAGCAGCAGAAGTGCGACAAATTTGTTGTCTTCTCAAACATTGTTAGCTTCAAACTCCCACATCTCGCGAACGGATTGACCTAACCCAAAAATTCCTATTGCATCTGAAAGTAGAACTCGCCCGATTGCAACGGTATGTGTATTTTTTCCCTAGGCCATTCTGGTTATGCGACTGGAGCAGCAGAAGTGCGAAAAATTTGTTGTTTTCTCAACCATTCTTAGCTTCAATCTCCCATATCTCGCGAACGGATTGACCTTACCCAAGAAGTCCGGCTGCGTCTGAAAGTAGAAGGTAGCCCGATTGCAACGGTATGTGAATTTTTCCCCTAGGCCATTCTGGTTAAGCGACTGGAGCAGCAGAAGTGCTAAAAATTTGTAGTCTTGTCAACCATTTCTTAGCTTCAAAGTCCCATATCTCGCGACGGATTGACCTAACCCAACAGTTCCTGTTGCATCTGAAAGTAGAAACTCGCACGATTACAACGGTATGTGTATTTCTTCCCTAGGCCATTGTGGTTAAGCGTTTGGAGCAGCAGAAGTGCGATACATTTGTTACATTCTCAACCATTTCTTAGTTTCAAACTCCCATATCTCGCGAAAGGATTGACCTAACCCAAAAGTTCCTATTGCGTCTGAAGGTAGAAACTCGCCCGATTACAACGGTATGTGTATTTTTTCCGTAGGCCATGCTGGTTAAGCGATTGGAGCAGCAGAAGTGCGAAAAATTTGTTATCTTGTCAACCATTTCTTAGCTTCAAAGTCCGATATCTCGCGAACGGATTGACCAAACCCAAAAATTCCAGCAGCGTCTGAAAGTAGAAACTCGCCCGATTACAACGGTATGTGTATTTTTCCCCCAGGCCATTCTGGTTAAGCGTTTGGAGCAGCAGAAGTGCGAAAAATTTGTCGCCTTCTCAACCATTTCTTAGCTTCAAACTCCCATAACTCGCGATCGGATTGACCTAACCCAAAAATTCCTATTGCATCTGAAAGTAGAAACTCGCACGAATACAACGGTATGTGAATTTCTTCCCTAGGCCATTCTGGTTAAGCGACTGGAGCAGCAGAAGTGCGAAAAATTTGTTGTCTTGTCAACCATTTCTTAGCTTCAAAGTCCCATATCTCGCGACGGATTGACCTAACCCAAAAATTCCTGTTGCATCTGAAAGTAGAAACTCGCACGATTACAACGGTATGTGTATTTCTGCCCTAGGCCATTCTGGTTAAGCATTTGGAGCAGCAGAAGTGCGGAAAATTTGTTACATTCTCAAACATTTCTTAGCTTCAAACTCCCATATCTCGCGAGCGGATTGACCTAACCCAAAAATTCCTATTGCATCTGAAAGTAGAAACTCGCCCGATTTCAACGGTATGTGTATTCTTTCCCTTGGCCATTCTGGTTAAGCGTTTGGAGCAGCAGAAGTGCGAAAAATTTGTTGTCTTCTCAACCATTGTTAGCTTCAAACTCTCACATCTCGCGAACGGATTGACCTAACCCAAAAAGTCCTGCTGCGTCTGAAAGTAGAAACTAGCCCGATTGCAACGGTATGTGTATTTTTTCCCTAGGCCATTCTGGTTAAGCGTTTGGAGCAGCAGAAGGGCGAAAAATTTGTTGTCTTGTCAACCATTTCTTAGCTTCAAACTCCCATATCTAGCGAACGGATTGACCTAACCCAAAAATTCCGATTGCATTTGAAAGTAGAAACTCGCCCTATTACAACGGTATGTGTATTTTTCCCCCAGGCCATTCTGGTTAAGCGTTTGGAGCAGCAGAAGTGCGAAAAATTTGTCGCCCTCTCAACCATTTCTTAGCTTCAAACTCCCATAACTCGCGATCGGATTGACCTAACCCAAAAATTCCTATTGCATCTGAAAGTAGAAACTCGCACGAATACAACGGTATGTGAATTTCTTCCCTCGGCCATTCTGGTTAAGCGACTGGAGCAGCAGAAGTGCGAAAAATTTGTTGTCTTGTCAACCATTTCTTAGCTTCAAAGTCCCATATCTCGCGACGGATTGACCTAACCCAAAAATTCCTGTTGCATCTGAAAGTAGAAACTCGCACGATTACAACGGTATGTGTATTTCTGCCCTAGGCCATTCTGGTTAAGCATTTGGAGCAGCAGAAGTGCGAAAAATTTGTTACCTTCTCAACCATTTCTTAGCTTCAAACTCCCATATCTCGCGAGCGGATTGACCTAACCCAAAAATTCCTATTGCATCTGAAAGTAGAAACTCGCCCGATTTCAACGGTATGTGTATTTTTTCCCTTGGCCATTCTGGTTAAGCGTTTGGAGCAGCAGAAGTGCGAAAAATTTGATGTCTTCTCAACGATTCTTAGCTTCAAACTCCCATATCTCGCGAACGGATTGACCTAACCCAAAAAGTCCTGCTGCGTCTGAAAGTAGAAACTAGCCCGATTGCAACGGTATGTGTATTTTTTCCCTAGGCCATTCTGGTTATGCGACTGGAGCAGCAGAAGTGCGAAAAATTTGTTGTTTTCTCAACCATTCTTAGCTTCAAACTCCCATATCTCGCGAACGGATTGACCTAACCCAAGAAGTCCGGCTGCGTCTGAAAGTAGAAGGTAGCACGATTGCAACGGTATGTGTATTTTTCCCCTAGGCCATTCTGGTTAAGCAACTGGAGCAGCAGAAGTGGTAAAAATTTGTAGTCTTGTCAACCATTTCTTAGCTTCAAAGTCCCATATCTCCCGACGGATTGACCTAACCCAACAATTCCTGTTGCATCTGAAAGTAGAAACTCGCACGATTACAACGGTATGTGTATTTCTTCCCTAGGCCATTGTGGTTAAGCGTTTGGAGCAGCAGAAGTGCGATACATTTGTTACATTCTCAACCATTTCTTAGCTTCAAACTCCCATATCTCGCGAAAGGATTGACCCAACCCAAAAGTTCCTATTGCGTCTGAAGGTAGAAACTCGCCCGATTACAACGGTATGTGTATTTTTTCCGTAGGCCATGCTGGTTAAGCGATTGGAGCAGCAGAAGTGCTAAAAATTTGTAGTCTTGTCAACCATTTCTTAGCTTCAAAGTCCGATATCTCGCGAACGGATTGACCAAACCCAAAAATTCCAGCAGCGTCTGAAAGTAGAAACTCGCCCGATTACAACGGTATGTGTATTTTTCCCCCAGGCCATTCTGGTTAAGCGTTTGGAGCAGCAGAAGTGCGAAAAATTTGTCGCCTTCTCAACCATTTCTTAGCTTCAAACTGCCATAACTCGCGATCGGATTGACCTAACACAAAAATTCCTATTGCATCTGAAAGTAGAAACTCGCACGAATTCAACGGAATGTGTATTTCTTCCCTAGGCCATTCTGGTTAAGCGACTGGAACAGCAGAAGTGCGAAAAATTTGTTGTCTTGTCAACCATTTCTTAGCTTCAAAGTCCCATATCTCGCGACGGATTGACCTAACCCAAAAATTCCTGTTGCATCTGAAAGTAGAAACTCGCACGAATACAACGGTATGTGTATTCTTTCCCTAGGCCATTCTGGTTAAGCGTTTGGAGCAGCAGAAGGGCGAAAAATTTGTTGTCTTCACAACCATACTTTGCTTCAAACTCCCATATCTCGCGAACGGATTGACCTAACCCAAAAGTTCCTATTGCGTCTGAAAGTAGAAACTCGCCCGATTACAACGGTATGTGTATTTCTTCCCTAGGCCATTCTGGTTAAGCGTTTGGAGCAGCAGAAGTTGCGAAACATTTGTTGTCTTCTCAACCATTTCTTAGCTTCAAACTCCCATATCTCGCAAACGGATTGACCTAGCCCAAAAAGTCCTGCTGCGTCTGAAAGTAGAAACTCGCACGATTACAACGGTATGTGTATTTCTATCCTAGGCCATTCTGGTTAAGCATTTGGAGCACCAGAAGTGCGAAAAATTTGTTACCATCTCAACCATTTCTTAGCTTCAAACTCCCATATCTCGCGAGCGGATTGACCTAACCCAAAAATTCCTATTGCATCTGAAAGTAGAAACTCGCCCGATTTCAACGGTATGTGTATTTTTTCCCTTGGCCATTCTGGTTAAGCGCATGGAGCAGCAGAAGTGCGACAAATTTGTTGTCTTCTCAAACATTGTTAGCTTCAAACTCCCACATCTCGCGAACGGATTGACCTAACCCAAAAGTTCCTATTGCGTCTGAAAGTAGAAACTCGCCCGATTACAACGGTATGTGTATTTCTTCCCTAGGCCATTCTGGTTAAGCGTTTGGAGCAGCAGAAATTGCGAAACATTTGTTGTCTTCTCAACCATTTCTTAGCTTCAAACTCCCATATCTCGCAAACGGATTGACCTAGCCCAAAAAGTCTTGCTGCGTCTGAAAGTAGAAAGTAGCCCGATTGCAACGGTATGTGTATTTTTCCCCTAGGCCATTCTGTTTAAGCGATTGGAGCAGCAGAAGTGCTAAAAATTTGTTGTCTTGTCAACCATTTCTTAGTTCCAAAGTCCCATATCTCGCAAACGGATTGACCTAACCCAAAAAGTCCTGCTGCGTCTGAAAGAAGAAGGTAGCCCGATTGCAACGGTATGCGTATTTCTTCCCTAGGCCATTCTGGTTAAGCGTTTGGAGCAGCAGAAGTGCCAAAAATTTGTTGTCTCGTCAACCATTTCTTAGCTTCAAACTGCCATATCTCGCGAACGGATTGACCTAACCCAAAAGTTCCTATTGCGTCTGAAAGTAGAAACTCGCCCGATTACAACGGCATGTGAATTTTTTCCCTAGGCCATTCTGGTTAAGCGTTTGGAGCAGCAGAACTGCGAAGAATTTGTAGTCTCGTCAACCATTTCTTAGCTTCAAACTGCCATATATCGCGAACGGATTGACCTAACCCAAAAGTTCCTATTGCATCTGAAAGTAGAAACTCGCCCGATTACAACGGCATGTGTATTTTTTCTCTAGGCCATTCTGGTTAAGCGTTTGGAGCAGCAGAAGTGCGATAAATTTGTTGTCTCGTCAACCATTTCTTCGCTTGAAACTCCCATATCTCGCGTACGGATTGACCAAACCCAAAAATTCCTGCTGCGTCTGAAAGTAGAAACTCGCCCGATTACAACGGTATGTGTATTTTTTCCCTAGGCCATTCTGGTTAAGCGTTTGGAGCAGCAGAATTGCGAAAAATTTGTTGTCTTCGCAACCATTTCTTAGCTTCAAACTCCCATATCTCGGGAACGGATTGACCTAACCCAAAAATTCCTATTGCATCTGAAAGTAGAAACTAGCCCGATTACAAGGGTATGTGTATTTTTTTCCTAGGCCATTCTGGTTAAGCGATTGGAGCAGCAGAGTTGCGAAAAATTTGTTATCTTGTCAACCATTTCTTAGCTTCAAAGTCCGATATCTCGCGAACGGATTGACCATACCCAAAAATTCCTGCAGCGTCTGAAAGTAGAAACTCGCCCGATTACAACGGTATGTGTATTTTTCCCCTTGGCCATTCTGGTTTAGCGTTTGGAGCAGCAGAAGTGCGAAAAATTCGTTGTCTGCTCAACTATTTCTTAGCTTCAAACTCCCATGTCTCGCTAACGGATTGAACAAACCCAAAAATTCCTGCTGCGTCTGAGAGTAGAAACTCGCCCGATTACAACGGTATGTGTATTTTTCCTCTAGGCCATTCTGGTTAAGCGTTTGGAGCAGCAGAATTGCGAAAAATTTGTTGTCTTCGCAACCATATCTTAGCTTCAAACTCCCATATCTCGGGAACGGATTGACCTAACCCAAAAATTCCTATTGCATCTGAAAGTAGAAACTAGCCCGATTACAAGGGTATGTGTATTTTTTCCCTAGGCCATTCTGGTTAAGCGATTGGAGCAGCAGTATTGCGAAAAATTTGTTATCTTGTCAACCATTTCTTAGCTTCAAAGTCCGATATCTCGCGAACGGATTGACCATACCCAAAAATTCCTGCAGCGTCTGAAAGTAGAAACTCGCCCGATTACAACGGTATGTGTATTTTTCCTCTAGGCCATTCTGGTTAAGCGTTTGGAGCAGCAGAAGTGCGAAGAATTTGTTGTCTTCTCAACTATTTCTTAGCATCAAACTCCCATATCTCGCGAAGGGATTGACCAAACACAATAATTCCTGCAGCGTCTGAAAGTAGAAACTCGCCAGATTACAAAGGTTTGTGTATTTTTCCCCTAGCCCATTCAGGTTAAGCGACTGGAGCAGCAGAATTGCGAAAAATTTGTTGTCTTGTCAACCATTTCTTAGCTTCAAAGTCCCATATCTCGCGAACGGATCGACCAAACCCAAAAATTCCTGCTGCGCCTGTAAGTAGAAGCTCGCCCGATTACAACGGTATGTGTATTTCTTCCCTAGGCCATTCTGGTTAAGCGTTTGCAGCAGCAGAAGTGCGAAAAATTTGTTGGCTTCTCAACCATTTCTTAGCTTCAAACTCCCATATCTCGCAAACGGATTGACCTAACCCAAACATTTCTATTGCATCTGAAAGTAGGAACTCGCCCTATTACAACGGTATGTGTATTTTTCCCCTAGGCCATTCTTGTTTAGCGACTGGAGCAGCAGAAGTGCTAAAAATTTGTTGTCTTGTCAACCATTTCTTAGCTACAAAGTCCCATTTCTCGCGACGGATTGACCAAACCCAAAAATTCCTGCTGTGTCTGAAAGTAGATACTCGCCCGATTACAACGGTATGTGTATTTTTCCCCTAGGCCATACTGGTTAAGCGACTGGAGCAGCAGAAGTGCTAAAAATTTGTTGTCTTGTCAACCATTTCTTAGCTTCAAACTCCCATATCTCGCGAACGGATAGACCAAACCCAAAAATTCCTGCAGCGTCTGAAAGCAGAAACTCGCCCGATTACAACGGTATGTGTATTTTTTCCCCAGGCCATTCTGGTTAAGCGTTTGGAGCAGCAGAAGTGCGAAAAATTTGTCGCCTTCTCAACCATTTCTTACCTTCAATCTCCCATATCTCGCGAACGGATTGACCTAACCCAAAAATTCCTATTGCATCTGAAAGTAGAAACTCGCCCGATTACAACGGTATGTGTATTTCTTCCCTAGGCCATTCTGGTTAAGCGTTTGAAACACCAGAAGTGCGAAAAATTTGTTGGCTTCTCAACCGTTTCTTAGCTTCAAACTCCCATATCTCGCGAACGGATTGACCTAAACCAAAAGTTCCTGCTGGGTCTGAAAGTTGAAACTCGCCCGATTACAACGGTATGTGTATATTTCCCCTATGCCGTCCTGGTTACGCGATTGAAGCAGCAGAAGTGCGAACAATTTGTTGCCTTCTCAACCATTTCTTAGCTTCAAACTCCCATATCTCGCGAACGGATTGACCTAACCCAAAAATTCCTATTTCATCTGAAAGTAGAAACTCGCCCCTTTACAACGGTATGTGTATTGTTCCCCTAGGCCATTCCGGTTAAGCGACTGGAGCAGCAGAAGTGCGAAAAATTTGTTGCCTTCTCAACCATTTCTTGGCTTCAAACTCCCATATCTCGCGAACAGATTGACCTAACCCAAAAATTCCTGCTGCGTCTGAAAGTAGAAACTCGCCCCTTTACAACGGTATGTGTATTTTTCCCCTAGGCCATTCTGGTTAAGCGACTGGAGCAGCAAAAGTGCAAAAAATTTGTTGTCTTGTCAGCCATTTCTTAGCTTCAAAGTCCCATATCTCGCGAACGGATTGACCAAATCCAAAAATTCCTGCAGCGTCTGAAAGTAGAAACTCGCCCGATTACAATGGTATGTGTATATTTCCCCTAGGCCATCCTGGTTACGCGATTGGAGCAGCAGAAGTGCGAAAAATTTGTTGTCATGTCAACCATTTCTTAGTTTCAAAGCCCCATATCTCGCGAACGGATTGACCTAACCCTAAAATTCCTATTGCATCTGAAAGTGGAAACTCGCCCGAATACAACGGTATGTGTATTTTTTCCCTAGGCCATTCTGGTTAAGCGTTTGGAGCAGCAGAACTGCGAAGAATTTGTAGTCTCGTCAACCATTTCTTAGCTTCAAACTGCCATATATCGCGAACGGATTGACCTAACCCAAAAGTTCCTATTGCATCTGAAAGTAGAAACTCGCCCGATTACAACGGCATGTGTATTTTTTCTCTAGGCCATTCTGGTTAAGCGTTTGGAGCAGCAGAAGTGCGATAAATTTGTTGTCTCGTCAACCATTTCTTCGCTTGAAACTCCCATATCTCGCGTACGGATTGACCAAACCCAAAAATTCCTGCTGCGTCTGAAAGTAGAAACTCGCCCGATTACAACGGTATGTGTATTTTTTCCCTAGGCCATTCTGGTTAAGCGTTTGGAGCAGCAGAATTGCGAAAAATTTGTTGTCTTCGCAACCATTTCTTAGCTTCAAACTCCCATATCTCGGGAACGGATTGACCTAACCCAAAAATTCCTATTGCATCTGAAAGTAGAAACTAGCCCGATTACAAGGGTATGTGTATTTTTTTCCTAGGCCATTCTGGTTAAGCGATTGGAGCAGCAGAGTTGCGAAAAATTTGTTATCTTGTCAACCATTTCTTAGCTTCAAAGTCCGATATCTCGCGAACGGATTGACCATACCCAAAAATTCCTGCAGCGTCTGAAAGTAGAAACTCGCCCGATTACAACGGTATGTGTATTTTTCCCCTTGGCCATTCTGGTTTAGCGTTTGGAGCAGCAGAAGTGCGAAAAATTTGTTGTCTGCTCAACTATTTCTTAGCTTCAAACTCCCATGTCTCGCTAACGGATTGAACAAACCCAAAAATTCCTGCTGCGTCTGAGAGTAGAAACTCGCCCGATTACAACGGTATGTGTATTTTTCCTCTAGGCCATTCTGGTTAAGCGTTTGGAGCAGCAGAATTGCGAAAAATTTGTTGTCTTCGCAACCATATCTTAGCTTCAAACTCCCATATCTCGGGAACGGATTGACCTAACCCAAAAATTCCTATTGCATCTGAAAGTAGAAACTAGCCCGATTACAAGGGTATGTGTATTTTTTCCCTAGGCCATTCTGGTTAAGCGATTGGAGCAGCAGTATTGCGAAAAATTTGTTATCTTGTCAACCATTTCTTAGCTTCAAAGTCCGATATCTCGCGAACGGATTGACCATACCCAAAAATTCCTGCAGCGTCTGAAAGTAGAAACTCGCCCGATTACAACGGTATGTGTATTTTTCCTCTAGGCCATTCTGGTTAAGCGTTTGGAGCAGCAGAAGTGCGAAGAATTTGTTGTCTTCTCAACTATTTCTTAGCATCAAACTCCCATATCTCGCGAAGGGATTGACCAAACACAATAATTCCTGCAGCGTCTGAAAGTAGAAACTCGCCAGATTACAAAGGTTTGTGTATTTTTCCCCTAGCCCATTCAGGTTAAGCGACTGGAGCAGCAGAATTGCGAAAAATTTGTTGTCTTGTCAACCATTTCTTAGCTTCAAAGTCCCATATCTCGCGAACGGATCGACCAAACCCAAAAATTCCTGCTGCGCCTGTAAGTAGAAGCTCGCCCGATTACAACGGTATGTGTATTTCTTCCCTAGGCCATTCTGGTTAAGCGTTTGCAGCAGCAGAAGTGCGAAAAATTTGTTGGCTTCTCAACCATTTCTTAGCTTCAAACTCCCATATCTCGCAAACGGATTGACCTAACCCAAACATTTCTATTGCATCTGAAAGTAGGAACTCGCCCTATTACAACGGTATGTGTATTTTTCCCCTAGGCCATTCTTGTTTAGCGACTGGAGCAGCAGAAGTGCTAAAAATTTGTTGTCTTGTCAACCATTTCTTAGCTACAAAGTCCCATTTCTCGCGACGGATTGACCAAACCCAAAAATTCCTGCTGTGTCTGAAAGTAGATACTCGCCCGATTACAACGGTATGTGTATTTTTCCCCTAGGCCATACTGGTTAAGCGACTGGAGCAGCAGAAGTGCTAAAAATTTGTTGTCTTGTCAACCATTTCTTAGCTTCAAACTCCCATATCTCGCGAACGGATAGACCAAACCCAAAAATTCCTGCAGCGTCTGAAAGCAGAAACTCGCCCGATTACAACGGTATGTGTATTTTTTCCCCAGGCCATTCTGGTTAAGCGTTTGGAGCAGCAGAAGTGCGAAAAATTTGTCGCCTTCTCAACCATTTCTTACCTTCAATCTCCCATATCTCGCGAACGGATTGACCTAACCCAAAAATTCCTATTGCATCTGAAAGTAGAAACTCGCCCGATTACAACGGTATGTGTATTTCTTCCCTAGGCCATTCTGGTTAAGCGTTTGAAACACCAGAAGTGCGAAAAATTTGTTGGCTTCTCAACCGTTTCTTAGCTTCAAACTCCCATATCTCGCGAACGGATTGACCTAAACCAAAAGTTCCTGCTGGGTCTGAAAGTTGAAACTCGCCCGATTACAACGGTATGTGTATATTTCCCCTATGCCGTCCTGGTTACGCGATTGAAGCAGCAGAAGTGCGAACAATTTGTTGCCTTCTCAACCATTTCTTAGCTTCAAACTCCCATATCTCGCGAACGGATTGACCTAACCCAAAAATTCCTATTTCATCTGAAAGTAGAAACTCGCCCTTTACAACGGTATGTGTATTGTTCCCCTAGGCCATTCCGGTTAAGCGACTGGAGCAGCAGAAGTGCGAAAAATTTGTTGCCTTCTCAACCATTTCTTGGCTTCAAACTCCCATATCTCGCGAACAGATTGACCTAACCCAAAAATTCCTGCTGCGTCTGAAAGTAGAAACTCGCCCCTTTACAACGGTATGTGTATTTTTCCCCTAGGCCATTCTGGTTAAGCGACTGGAGCAGCAAAAGTGCAAAAATTTGTTGTCTTGTCAGCATTTCTTAGCTTCAAAGTCCCATATCTCCGCGAACGGATTGACCAAATCCAAAAATTCCTGCAGCGTCTGAAAGTAGAAACTCGCCCGATTACAATGGTATGTGTATATTTCCCCTAGGCCATCCTGGTTACGCGATTGGAGGCAGCAGAAGTGCGAAAAATTTGTTTGTCATGTCAACCAGTTTCTTAGTTTCAAAGCCCATATCTCGCGAACGGATTGACCTAACCCTAAAATTCCTATTGCATCTGAAAGTGGAAACTCGCCGAATACAACGGTATGTGTATTTTTTCCTAGGCCAATCTGGTTTAAGCGATTGGAGCAGCAGAAGTGCGAAAAATTTGTTGTCTTCTCAACCATTGTTAGCTTCAAACTCCCATAACTCGCGATCGGATTGACCTAAGCCAAAAATTCCTAATGCATCTGAAAGTAGAAAACTCGCACGAATACAACGGTATGTGTATTTCTTCCCTAGGCCATTCTGGTTTAAGCGACCTGGAGCAGCAGAATTGCGAAAAATTTGTTGTCTTGTCAACCATTTCTTAGCTTCAAAGGTCCCATATCTCGCGAACGGATCGACCAAACCCAAAAATTCCTGCTGCGCCTGTAAGTAGAAGCTCGCCCGATTACAACGGTATGTGTATTTCTTCCCTAGGCCATTCTGGTTAAGCGTTTGCAGCAGCAGAAGTGCGAAAAATTTGTTGGCTTCTCAACCATTTCTTAGCTTCAAACTCCCATATCTCGCAAACGGATTGACCTAACCCAAACATTTCTATTGCATCTGAAAGTAGGAACTCGCCTATTACAACGGTATGTGTATTTTTCCCACTAGGCCATTCTTGTTTAGCGACTGGAGCAGCAGAAGTGCTAAAAATTTGTTGTCTTGTCAACCATTTCTTAGCTACAAAGTCCCATTTCTCGCGACGGATTGACCAAACCCAAAAATTCCTGCTGTGTCTGAAAGTAGATACTCGCCCGATTACAACGGTATGTGTATTTTTCCCCTAGGCCATACTGGTTAAGCGACTGGAGCAGCAGAAGTGCTAAAATTTGTTGTCTTGTCAACCATTTCTTAGCTTCAAACTCCCATATCTCGCGAACGGATAGACCAAACCCAAAAATTCCTGCAGCGTCTGAAAGCAGAAACTCGCCCGATTACAACGGTATGTGTATTTTTTCCCAGGCCATTCTGGTTAAGCGTTTGGAGCAGCAGAAGTGCGAAAAATTTGTCGCCTTCTCAACCATTTCTTACCTTCAATCTCCCATATCTCGCGAACGGATTGACCTAACCCAAAAAATTCCTATTGCATCTGAAAGTAGAAACTCGCCCGATTACAACGGTATGTGTATTTCTTCCCTAGGCCATTCTGGTTAAGCGTTTGAAACACCAGAAGTGCGAAAAATTTGTTGGCTTCTCAACCGTTTCTTAGCTTCAAACTCCCATATCTCGCGAACGGATAGACCTAAACCAAAAGTTCCTGCTGGGTCTGAAAGTTGAAACTCGCCCGATTACAACGGTATGTGTATATTTCCCCTATGCCGTCCTGGTTACGCGATTGAAGCAGCAGAAGTGCGAACAATTTGTTGCCTTCTCAACCATTTCTTAGCTTCAAACTCCCATATCTCGCGAACGGATTGACCTAACCCAAAAATTCCTATTTCATCTGAAAGTAGAAACTCGCCCCTTTACAACGGTATGTGTATTGTTCCCCTAGGCCATTCCGGTTTAAGCGACTGGAGCAGCAGAAGTGCGAAAAATTTGTTGCCTTCTCAACCATTTCTTGGCTTCAAACTCCCATATCTCGCGAACAGATTGACCTAACCCAAAAATTCCTGCTGCGTCTGAAAGTAGAAAACTCGCCCCTTTACAACGGTATGTGTATTTTTCCCCTAGGCCCCATTCTGGTTAAGCGACTGGAGCAGCAAAAGTGCAAAAAATTTGTTGTCTTGTCAGCCATTTCTTAGCTTCAAAGTCCCATATCTCGCGAACGGATTGACCAAATCCAAAAATTCCTGCAGCGTCTGAAAGTAGAAACTCGCCCGATTACAATGGTATGTGTATATTTCCCCTAGGCCATCCTGGTTACGCGATTGGAGCAGCAGAAGTGCGAAAAATTTGTTGTCATGTCAACCATTTCTTAGTTTCAAAGCCCATCTTATCTCGCGAACGGATTGACCTAACCCTAAAATTCCTATTGCATCTGAAAGTGGAAACTCGCCCGAATACAACGGTATGTGTATTTTTTCCCTAGGCCAATCTGGTTAAGCGATTGGAGCAGCAGAAGTGCGAAAAATTTGTTGTCTTCTCAACCATTGTTAGCTTCAAACTCCCATAACTCGCGATCGGATTGACCTAAGCCAAAAATTCCTAATGCATCTGAAAGTAGAAACTCGCACGAATACAACGGTATGTGTATTTCTTCCCTAGGCCATTCTGGTTAAGCGACTGGAGCAGCAGAAGTGCGAAAAATTTGTTGTCTTGTCAACCATTTCTTAGCTTCAAAGTCCCATATCTCGCGACGGATTGACCTAACCCAAAAATTCCTGTTGCATCTGAAAGTAGAAACTCGCACGATTACAACGGTATGTGTATTTCTGCCCTAGGCCATTCTGGTTAAGCATTTGGAGCAGCAGAAGTGCGAAAAATTTGTTACCTTCTCAACCATTTCTTAGCTTCAAACTCCCATATCTCGCGAGCGGATTGACCTAACCCAAAAATTCCTATTGCATCTGAAAGTAGAAACTCGCCCGATTTCAACGGTATGTGTATTTTTTCCCTTGGCCATTCTGGTTAAGCGCATGGAGCAGCAGAAGTGCGACAAATTTGTTGTCTTCTCAAACATTGTTAGCTTCAAACTCCCACATCTCGCGAACGGATTGACCTAACTCAAAAATTCCTATTGCATCTGAAAGTAGAAACTCGCCCGATTACAACGGTATGTGTATTTCTTCCCTAGGCCATTCTGGTTAAGCGTTTGAAACACCAGAAGTGCGAAAAATTTGTTGGCTTCTCAACCGTTTCTTAGCTTCAAACTCCCATATCTCGCGAACGGATTGACCTAAACCAAAAGTTCCTGCTGGGTCTGAAAGTTGAAACTCGCCCGATTACAACGGTATGTGTATATTTCCCCTATGCCGTCCTGGTTACGCGATTGAAGCAGCAGAAGTGCGAACAATTTGTTGCCTTCTCAACCATTTCTTAGCTTCAAACTCCCATATCTCGCGAACGGATTGACCTAACCCAAAAATTCCTATTTCATCTGAAAGTAGAAACTCGCCCCTTTACAACGGTATGTGTATTGTTCCCCTAGGCCATTCCGGTTAAGCGACTGGAGCAGCAGAAGTGCGAAAAATTTGTTGCCTTCTCAACCATTTCTTGGCTTCAAACTCCCATATCTCGCGAACAGATTGACCTAACCCAAAAATTCCTGCTGCGTCTGAAAGTAGAAACTCGCCCCTTTACAACGGTATGTGTATTTTTCCCCTAGGCCATTCTGGTTAAGCGACTGGAGCAGCAAAAGTGCAAAAAATTTGTTGTCTTGTCAGCCATTTCTTAGCTTCAAAGTCCCATATCTCGCGAACGGATTGACCAAATCCAAAAATTCCTGCAGCGTCTGAAAGTAGAAACTCGCCCGATTACAATGGTATGTGTATATTTCCCCTAGGCCATCCTGGTTACGCGATTGGAGCAGCAGAAGTGCGAAAAATTTGTTGTCATGTCAACCATTTCTTAGTTTCAAAGCCCCATATCTCGCGAACGGATTGACCTAACCCTAAAATTCCTATTGCATCTGAAAGTGGAAACTCGCCCGAATACAACGGTATGTGTATTTTTTCCCTAGGCCAATCTGGTTAAGCGATTGGAGCAGCAGAAGTGCGAAAAATTTGTTGTCTTCTCAACCATTGTTAGCTTCAAACTCCCATAACTCGCGATCGGATTGACCTAAGCCAAAAATTCCTAATGCATCTGAAAGTAGAAACTCGCACGAATACAACGGTATGTGTATTTCTTCCCTAGGCCATTCTGGTTAAGCGACTGGAGCAGCAGAATTGCGAAAAATTTGTTGTCTTGTCAACCATTTCTTAGCTTCAAAGTCCCATATCTCGCGAACGGATCGACCAAACCCAAAAATTCCTGCTGCGCCTGTAAGTAGAAGCTCGCCCGATTACAACGGTATGTGTATTTCTTCCCTAGGCCATTCTGGTTAAGCGTTTGCAGCAGCAGAAGTGCGAAAAATTTGTTGGCTTCTCAACCATTTCTTAGCTTCAAACTCCCATATCTCGCAAACGGATTGACCTAACCCAAACATTTCTATTGCATCTGAAAGTAGGAACTCGCCCTATTACAACGGTATGTGTATTTTTCCCCTAGGCCATTCTTGTTTAGCGACTGGAGCAGCAGAAGTGCTAAAAATTTGTTGTCTTGTCAACCATTTCTTAGCTACAAAGTCCCATTTCTCGCGACGGATTGAACCAAACCCAAAATTCCTGCTGTGTCTGAAAGTAGATACTCGCCCGATTACAACGGTATGTGTATTTTTCCCCTAGGCCATACTGGTTAAGCGACTGGAGCAGCAGAAGTGCTAAAAATTTGTTGTCTTGTCAACCATTTCTTAGCTTCAAACTCCCATATCTCGCGAACGGATAGACCAAACCCAAAAATTCCTGCAGCGTCTGAAAGCAGAAACTCGCCCGATTACAACGGTATGTGTATTTTTTCCCCAGGCCATTCTGGTTAAGCGTTTGGAGCAGCAGAAGTGCGAAAAATTTGTCGCCTTCTCAACCATTTCTTACCTTCAATCTCCCATATCTCGCGAACGGATTGACCTAACCCAAAAATTCCTATTGCATCTGAAAGTAGAAACTCGCCCGATTACAACGGTATGTGTATTTCTTCCCTAGGCCATTCTGGTTAAGCGTTTGAAACACCAGAAGTGCGAAAAATTTGTTGGCTTCTCAACCGTTTCTTAGCTTCAAACTCCCATATCTCGCGAACGGATAGACCTAAACCAAAAGTTCCTGCTGGGTCTGAAAGTTGAAACTCGCCCGATTACAACGGTATGTGTATATTTCCCCTATGCCGTCCTGGTTACGCGATTGAAGCAGCAGAAGTGCGAACAATTTGTTGCCTTCTCAACCATTTCTTAGCTTCAAACTCCCATATCTCGCGAACGGATTGACCTAACCCAAAAATTCCTATTTCATCTGAAAGTAGAAACTCGCCCCTTTACAACGGTATGTGTATTGTTCCCCTAGGCCATTCCGGTTAAGCGACTGGAGCAGCAGAAGTGCGAAAAATTTGTTGCCTTCTCAACCATTTCTTGGCTTCAAACTCCCATATCTCGCGAACAGATTGACCTAACCCAAAAATTCCTGCTGCGTCTGAAAGTAGAAACTCGCCCCTTTACAACGGTATGTGTATTTTTCCCCTAGGCCATTCTGGTTAAGCGACTGGAGCAGCAAAAGTGCAAAAAATTTGTTGTCTTGTCAGCCATTTCTTAGCTTCAAAGTCCCATATCTCGCGAACGGATTGACCAAATCCAAAAATTCCTGCAGCGTCTGAAAGTAGAAACTCGCCCGATTACAATGGTATGTGTATATTTCCCCTAGGCCATCCTGGTTACGCGATTGGAGCAGCAGAAGTGCGAAAAATTTGTTGTCATGTCAACCATTTCTTAGTTTCAAAGCCCCATATCTCGCGAACGGATTGACCTAACCCTAAAATTCCTATTGCATCTGAAAGTGGAAACTCGCCCGAATACAACGGTATGTGTATTTTTTCCCTAGGCCAATCTGGTTAAGCGATTGGAGCAGCAGAAGTGCGAAAAATTTGTTGTCTTCTCAACCATTGTTAGCTTCAAACTCCCATAACTCGCGATCGGATTGACCTAAGCCAAAAATTCCTAATGCATCTGAAAGTAGAAACTCGCACGAATACAACGGTATGTGTATTTCTTCCCTAGGCCATTCTGGTTAAGCGACTGGAGCAGCAGAAGTGCGAAAAATTTGTTGTCTTGTCAACCATTTCTTAGCTTCAAAGTCCCATATCTCGCGACGGATTGACCTAACCCAAAAATTCCTGTTGCATCTGAAAGTAGAAACTCGCACGATTACAACGGTATGTGTATTTCTGCCCTAGGCCATTCTGGTTAAGCATTTGGAGCAGCAGAAGTGCGAAAAATTTGTTACCTTCTCAACCATTTCTTAGCTTCAAACTCCCATATCTCGCGAGCGGATTGACCTAACCCAAAAATTCCTATTGCATCTGAAAGTAGAAACTCGCCCGATTTCAACGGTATGTGTATTTTTTCCCTTGGCCATTCTGGTTAAGCGCATGGAGCAGCAGAAGTGCGACAAATTTGTTGTCTTCTCAAACATTGTTAGCTTCAAACTCCCACATCTCGCGAACGGATTGACCTAACTCAAAAATTCCTATTGCATCTGAAAGTAGAACTCGCCCGATTGCAACGGTATGTGTATTTTTTCCCTAGGCCATTCTGGTTATGCGACTGGAGCAGCAGAAGTGCGAAAAATTTGTTGTTTTCTCAACCATTCTTAGCTTCAATCTCCCATATCTCGCGAACGGATTGACCTTACCCAAGAAGTCCGGCTGCGTCTGAAAGTAGAAGGTAGCCCGATTGCAACGGTATGTGAATTTTTCCCCTAGGCCATTCTGGTTAAGCGACTGGAGCAGCAGAAGTGCTAAAAATTTGTAGTCTTGTCAACCATTTCTTAGCTTCAAAGTCCCATATCTCGCGACGGATTGACCTAACCCAACAGTTCCTGTTGCATCTGAAAGTAGAAACTCGCACGATTACAACGGTATGTGTATTTCTTCCCTAGGCCATTGTGGTTAAGCGTTTGGAGCAGCAGAAGTGCGATACATTTGTTACATTCTCAACCATTTCTTAGTTTCAAACTCCCATATCTCGCGAAAGGATTGACCTAACCCAAAAGTTCCTATTGCGTCTGAAGGTAGAAACTCGCCCGATTACAACGGTATGTGTATTTTTTCCGTAGGCCATGCTGGTTAAGCGATTGGAGCAGCAGAAGTGCGAAAAATTTGTTATCTTGTCAACCATTTCTTAGCTTCAAAGTCCGATATCTCGCGAACGGATTGACCAAACCCAAAAATTCCAGCAGCGTCTGAAAGTAGAAACTCGCCCGATTACAACGGTATGTGTATTTTTCCCCCAGGCCATTCTGGTTAAGCGTTTGGAGCAGCAGAAGTGCGAAAAATTTGTCGCCTTCTCAACCATTTCTTAGCTTCAAACTCCCATAACTCGCGATCGGATTGACCTAACCCAAAAATTCCTATTGCATCTGAAAGTAGAAACTCGCACGAATACAACGGTATGTGAATTTCTTCCCTCGGCCATTCTGGTTAAGCGACTGGAGCAGCAGAAGTGCGAAAAATTTGTTGTCTTGTCAACCATTTCTTAGCTTCAAAGTCCCATATCTCGCGACGGATTGACCTAACCCAAAAATTCCTGTTGCATCTGAAAGTAGAAACTCGCACGATTACAACGGTATGTGTATTTCTGCCCTAGGCCATTCTGGTTAAGCATTTGGAGCAGCAGAAGTGCGGAAAATTTGTTACATTCTCAAACATTTCTTAGCTTCAAACTCCCATATCTCGCGAGGGGATTGACCTAACCCAAAAATTCCTATTGCATCTGAAAGTAGAAACTCGCCCGATTTCAACGGTATGTGTATTCTTTCCCTTGGCCATTCTGGTTAAGCGTTTGGAGCAGCAGAAGTTCGAAAAATTTGTTGTCTTCTCAACCATTGTTAGCTTCAAACTCTCACATCTCGCGAACGGATTGACCTAACCCAAAAAGTCCTGCTGCGTCTGAAAGTAGAAACTAGCCCGATTGCAACGGTATGTGTATTTTTTCCCTAGGCCATTCTGGTTAAGCGTTTGGAGCAGCAGAAGGGCGAAAAATTTGTTGTCTTGTCAACCATTTCTTAGCTTCAAACTCCCATAACTAGCGAACGGATTGACCTAACCCAAAAATTCCGATTGCATTTGAAAGTAGAAACTCGCCCTATTACAACGGTATGTGTATTTTTCCCCCAGGCCATTCTGGTTAAGCGTTTGGAGCAGCAGAAGTGCGAAAAATTTGTCGCCCTCTCAACCATTTCTTAGCTTCAAACTCCCATAACTCGCGATCGGATTGACCTAACCCAAAAATTCCTATTGCATCTGAAAGTAGAAACTCGCACGAATACAACGGTATGTGAATTTCTTCCCTCGGCCATTCTGGTTAAGCGACTGGAGCAGCAGAAGTGCGAAAAATTTGTTGTCTTGTCAACCATTTCTTAGCTTCAAAGTCCCATATCTCGCGACGGATTGACCTAACCCAAAAATTCCTGTTGCATCTGAAAGTAGAAACTCGCACGATTACAACGGTATGTGTATTTCTGCCCTAGGCCATTCTGGTTAAGCATTTGGAGCAGCAGAAGTGCGAAAAATTTGTTACCTTCTCAACCATTTCTTAGCTTCAAACTCCCATATCTCGCGAGCGGATTGACCTAACCCAAAAATTCCTATTGCATCTGAAAGTAGAAACTCGCCCGATTTCAACGGTATGTGTATTTTTTCCCTTGGCCATTCTGGTTAAGCGTTTGGAGCAGCAGAAGTGCGAAAAATTTGATGTCTTCTCAACGATTCTTAGCTTCAAACTCCCATATCTCGCGAACGGATTGACCTAACCCAAAAAGTCCTGCTGCGTCTGAAAGTAGAAACTAGCCCGATTGCAACGGTATGTGTATTTTTTCCCTAGGCCATTCTGGTTATGCGACTGGAGCAGCAGAAGTGCGAAAAATTTGTTGTTTTCTCAACCATTCTTAGCTTCAAACTCCCATATCTCGCGAACGGATTGACCTAACCCAAGAAGTCCGGCTGCGTCTGAAAGTAGAAGGTAGCACGATTGCAACGGTATGTGTATTTTTCCCCTAGGCCATTCTGGTTAAGCAACTGGAGCAGCAGAAGTGGTAAAAATTTGTAGTCTTGTCAACCATTTCTTAGCTTCAAAGTCCCATATCTCCCGACGGATTGACCTAACCCAACAATTCCTGTTGCATCTGAAAGTAGAAACTCGCACGATTACAACGGTATGTGTATTTCTTCCCTAGGCCATTGTGGTTAAGCGTTTGGAGCAGCAGAAGTGCGATACATTTGTTACATTCTCAACCATTTCTTAGCTTCAAACTCCCATATCTCGCGAAAGGATTGACCCAACCCAAAAGTTCCTATTGCGTCTGAAGGTAGAAACTCGCCCGATTACAACGGTATGTGTATTTTTTCCGTAGGCCATGCTGGTTAAGCGATTGGAGCAGCAGAAGTGCTAAAAATTTGTAGTCTTGTCAACCATTTCTTAGCTTCAAAGTCCGATATCTCGCGAACGGATTGACCAAACCCAAAATTCCAGCAGCGTCTGAAAGTAGAAACTCGCCCGATTACAACGGTATGTGTATTTTTCCCCCAGGCCATTCTGGTTAAGCGTTTGGAGCAGCAGAAGTGCGAAAAATTTGTCGCCTTCTCAACCATTTCTTAGCTTCAAACTGCCATAACTCGCGATCGGATTGACCTAACACAAAATTCCTATTGCATCTGAAAGTAGAAACTCGCACGAATTCAACGGAATGTGTATTTCTTCCCTAGGCCATTCTGGTTAAGCGACTGGAACAGCAGAAGTGCGAAAAATTTGTTGTCTTGTCAACCATTTCTTAGCTTCAAAGTCCATATCTCGCGACGGATTGACCTAACCCAAAAATTCCTGTTGCATCTGAAAGTAGAAACTCGCACGAATACAACGGTATGTGTATTCTTTCCCTAGGCCATTCTGGTTAAGCGTTTGGAGCAGCAGAAGGGCGAAAAATTTGTTGTCTTCACAACCATACTTTGCTTCAAACTCCCATATCTCGCGAACGGATTGACCTAACCCAAAAGTTCCTATTGCGTCTGAAAGTAGAAACTCGCCCGATTACAACGGTATGTGTATTTCTTCCCTAGGCCATTCTGGTTAAGCGTTTGGAGCAGCAGAAGTTGCGAAACATTTGTTGTCTTCTCAACCATTTCTTAGCTTCAAACTCCCATATCTCGCAAACGGATTGACCTAGCCCAAAAAGTCCTGCTGCGTCTGAAAGTAGAAACTCGCACGATTACAACGGTATGTGTATTTCTGCCCTAGGCCATTCTGGTTAAGCATTTGGAGCACCAGAAGTGCGAAAATTTGTTACCATCTCAACCATTTCTTAGCTTCAATCTCCCATATCTCGCGAACGGATTGACCTAACCCAAAAATTCCTATTGCATCTGAAAGTAGAAACTCGCCCGATTACAACGGTATGTGTATTTCTTCCCTAGGCCATTCTGGTTAAGCGTTTGGAGCAGCAGAAGTTGCGAAACATTTGTTGTCTTCTCAACCATTTCTTAGCTTCAAACTCCCATATCTCGCGAAAGGATTGACCCAACCCAAAAGTTCCTATTGCGTCTGAGGGAGAAACTCGCACGAATTCAACGGAATGTGTATTTCTTCCCTAGGCCATTCTGGTTAAGCGACTGGAACAGCAGAAGTGCGAAAAATTTGTTGTCTTGTCAACCATTTCTTAGCTTCAAAGTCCCATATCTCGCGACGGATTGACCTAACCCAAAAATTCCTGTTGCATCTGAAAGTAGAAACTCGCACGAATACAACGGTATGTGTATTTTTTCCCTTGGCCATTCTGGTTAAGCGTTTGGAGCAGCAGAAGTGCGAAAAATTTGTTGTCTTCTCAACCATTGTTAGCTTCAAACTCTCACATCTCGCGAACGGATTGACCTAACCCAAAAATTCCTATTGCATCTGAAAGTAGAAACTCGCCCGATTACAACGATATGTGTATTTTTTCCCTAGGCCATTCTGGTTAAGCGATTGGAGCAGCAGAAGTGCGAAAAATTTGTTGTCTTGTCAACCATTTCTTAGCTTCAAACTCCCATATCTCGCGAACGGATTGACCTAACCCAAAAATTCCTGCTGCGTCTGAAAGTAGAAACTAGCCCGATTGCAACGGTATGTGTATTCTTTCCCTAGGCCATTCTGGTTAAGCGTTTGGAGCAGCAGAATGGCGAAAAATTTGTTGTCTTCACAACCATACTTTGCTTCAAACTCCCATATCTCGCGAACGGATTGACCTAACCCAAAAGTTCCTATTGCGTCTGAAAGTAGAAACTCGCCCGATTACAACGGTATGTGTATTTCTTCCCTAGGCCATTCTGGTTAAGCGTTTGGAGCAGCAGAAATTGCGAAACATTTGTTGTCTTCTCAACCATTTCTTAGCTTCAAACTCCCATATCTCGCAAACGGATTGACCTAGCCCAAAAAGTCTTGCTGCGTCTGAAAGTAGAAAGTAGCCCGATTGCAACGGTATGTGTATTTTTCCCCTAGGCCATTCTGTTTAAGCGATTGGAGCAGCAGAAGTGCTAAAAATTTGTTGTCTTGTCAACCATTTCTTAGTTCCAAAGTCCCATATCTCGCAAACGGATTGACCTAACCCAAAAAGTCCTGCTGCGTCTGAAAGAAGAAGGTAGCCCGATTGCAACGGTATGCGTATTTCTTCCCTAGGCCATTCTGGTTAAGCGTTTGGAGCAGCAGAAGTGCCAAAAATTTGTTGTCTCGTCAACCATTTCTTAGCTTCAAACTGCCATATCTCGCGAACGGATTGACCTAACCCAAAAGTTCCTATTGCGTCTGAAAGTAGAAACTCGCCCGATTACAACGGCATGTGAATTTTTTCCCTAGGCCATTCTGGTTAAGCGTTTGGAGCAGCAGAACTGCGAAGAATTTGTAGTCTCGTCAACCATTTCTTAGCTTCAAACTGCCATATATCGCGAACGGATTGACCTAACCCAAAAGTTCCTATTGCATCTGAAAGTAGAAACTCGCCCGATTACAACGGCATGTGTATTTTTTCCCTAGGCCATTCTGGTTAAGCGTTTGGAGCAGCAGAAGTGCGATAAATTTGTTGTCTCGTCAACCATTTCTTCGCTTGAAACTCCCATATCTCGCGTACGGATTGACCAAACCCAAAAATTCCTGCTGCGTCTGAAAGTAGAAACTCGCCCGATTACAACGGTATGTGTATTTTTTCCCTAGGCCATTCTGGTTAAGCGTTTGGAGCAGCAGAATTGCGAAAAATTTGTTGTCTTCGCAACCATTTCTTAGCTTCAAACTCCCATATCTCGGGAACGGATTGACCTAACCCAAAAATTCCTATTGCATCTGAAAGTAGAAACTAGCCCGATTACAAGGGTATGTGTATTTTTTTCCTAGGCCATTCTGGTTAAGCGATTGGAGCAGCAGAGTTGCGAAAAATTTGTTATCTTGTCAACCATTTCTTAGCTTCAAAGTCCGATATCTCGCGAACGGATTGACCATACCCAAAAATTCCTGCAGCGTCTGAAAGTAGAAACTCGCCCGATTACAACGGTATGTGTATTTTTCCCCTTGGCCATTCTGGTTTAGCGTTTGGAGCAGCAGAAGTGCGAAAAATTTGTTGTCTGCTCAACTATTTCTTAGCTTCAAACTCCCATGTCTCGCTAACGGATTGAACAAACCCAAAAATTCCTGCTGCGTCTGAGAGTAGAAACTCGCCCGATTACAACGGTATGTGTATTTTTCCTCTAGGCCATTCTGGTTAAGCGTTTGGAGCAGCAGAATTGCGAAAAATTTGTTGTCTTCGCAACCATATCTTAGCTTCAAACTCCCATATCTCGGGAACGGATTGACCTAACCCAAAAATTCCTATTGCATCTGAAAGTAGAAACTAGCCCGATTACAAGGGTATGTGTATTTTTTCCCTAGGCCATTCTGGTTAAGCGATTGGAGCAGCAGTATTGCGAAAAATTTGTTATCTTGTCAACCATTTCTTAGCTTCAAAGTCCGATATCTCGCGAACGGATTGACCATACCCAAAAATTCCTGCAGCGTCTGAAAGTAGAAACTCGCCCGATTACAACGGTATGTGTATTTTTCCTCTAGGCCATTCTGGTTAAGCGTTTGGAGCAGCAGAAGTGCGAAGAATTTGTTGTCTTCTCAACTATTTCTTAGCATCAAACTCCCATATCTCGCGAAGGGATTGACCAAACACAATAATTCCTGCAGCGTCTGAAAGTAGAAACTCGCCAGATTACAAAGGTTTGTGTATTTTTCCCCTAGCCCATTCAGGTTAAGCGACTGGAGCAGCAGAATTGCGAAAAATTTGTTGTCTTGTCAACCATTTCTTAGCTTCAAAGTCCCATATCTCGCGAACGGATCGACCAAACCCAAAAATTCCTGCTGCGTCTGTAAGTAGAAGCTCGCCCGATTACAACGGTATGTGTATTTCTTCCCTAGGCCATTCTGGTTAAGCGTTTGCAGCAGCAGAAGTGCGAAAAATTTGTTGGCTTCTCAACCATTTCTTAGCTTCAAACTCCCATATCTCGCAAACGGATTGACCTAACCCAAACATTTCTATTGCATCTGAAAGTAGGAACTCGCCCTATTACAACGGTATGTGTATTTTTCCCCTAGGCCATTCTTGTTTAGCGACTGGAGCAGCAGAAGTGCTAAAAATTTGTTGTCTTGTCAACCATTTCTTAGCTTCAAAGTCCCATTTCTCGCGACGGATTGACCAAACCCAAAAATTCCTGCTGTGTCTGAAAGTAGATACTCGCCCGATTACAACGGTATGTGTATTTTTCCCCTAGGCCATACTGGTTAAGCGACTGGAGCAGCAGAAGTGCTAAAAATTTGTTGTCTTGTCAACCATTTCTTAGCTTCAAACTCCCATATCTCGCGAACGGATAGACCAAACCCAAAAATTCCTGCAGCGTCTGAAAGCAGAAACTCGCCCGATTACAACGGTATGTGTATTTTTTCCCCAGGCCATTCTGGTTAAGCGACTGGAGCAGCAGAATTGCGAAAAATTTGTTGTCTTGTCAACCATTTCTTAGCTTCAAAGTCCCATATCTCGCAAACGGATTGGCCAAACCCAAAAATTCCTGCAGCGTCTGAAAGTAGAAACACGCCCGATTACAACGGTATGTGTATTGTTCCCCTAGGCCATTCCGGTTAAGCGACTGGAGCAGCAGAAGTGCAAAAAATTTGTTGTCTTGCCAACCATTTCTTTGCTTCAAAGTCCCATATCTCGCGAACGGATTGACCAAACCCAAAAATTCCTATTGCATCTGAATGTAGAAACTCGCCCGATTACAACGGTATGTGTATTTTTTCCCTAGGCCATTCTGGTTAAGCGACTAGAGCAGCAGAAGTGCCAAAAATTTGATGTCTTGTCAACCATTTCTTAGCTTCAAAGTCCCATATCTCGCGACGGATTGACCTAACCCAAAAATTCCTGTTGCATCTGAAAGTAGAAACTCGCACGATTACAACGGTATGTGTATTTCTTCCCTAGGCCATTCTGGTTAAGCGTTTGGAGCAGCAGAAGTGCGAAAAATTTGTTGTTTTCTCAACCATTCTTAGCTTCAAACTCCCATATCTCGCGACGGATTGACCTAACCCAAAAATTCCTGTTGCATCTGAAAGTAGAAACTCGCACGATTACAACGGTGGTTGTGTTTTTTCCCTAGGACATTCTGGTTAAGCGATTGGAGCAGCAGAAGTGCGAAAAATTTGTTGTCTTCGCAACCATTTCTTAGCTTCAAAGTCCGATATCTCGCGAACGGATTGACCAAACCAAAAAATTCCTGCAGCGTCTGAAAGTAGAAACTCGCCCGATTACAACGGTATGTGTATTTTTTCCCCAGGCCATTCTGGTTAAGCGTTTGGAGCAGCAGAAGTGCGAAAAATTTGTCGCCTTCTCAACCATTTCTTACCTTCAATCTCCCATATCTCGCGAACGGATTGACCTAACCCAAAAATTCCTATTGCATCTGAAAGTAGAAACTCGCCCGATTACAACGGTATGTGTATTTCTTCCCTAGGCCATTCTGGTTAAGCGTTTGAAACACCAGAAGTGCGAAAAATTTGTTGGCTTCTCAACCGTTTCTTAGCTTCAAACTCCCATATCTCGCGAACGGATTGACCTAAACCAAAAGTTCCTGCTGGGTCTGAAAGTTGAAACTCGCCCGATTACAACGGTATGTGTATATTTCCCCTATGCCGTCCTGGTTACGCGATTGAAGCAGCAGAAGTGCGAACAATTTGTTGCCTTCTCAACCATTTCTTAGCTTCAAACTCCCATATCTCGCGAACGGATTGACCTAACCCAAAAATTCCTATTTCATCTGAAAGTAGAAACTCGCCCCTTTACAACGGTATGTGTATTGTTCCCCTAGGCCATTCCGGTTAAGCGACTGGAGCAGCAGAAGTGCGAAAAATTTGTTGCCTTCTCAACCATTTCTTGGCTTCAAACTCCCATATCTCGCGAACAGATTGACCTAACCCAAAAATTCCTGCTGCGTCTGAAAGTAGAAACTCGCCCCTTTACAACGGTATGTGTATTTTTCCCCTAGGCCATTCTGGTTAAGCGACTGGAGCAGCAAAAGTGCAAAAAATTTGTTGTCTTGTCAGCCATTTCTTAGCTTCAAAGTCCCATATCTCGCGAACGGATTGACCAAATCCAAAAATTCCTGCAGCGTCTGAAAGTAGAAACTCGCCCGATTACAATGGTATGTGTATATTTCCCCTAGGCCATCCTGGTTAAGCGTTTGGAGCAGCAGGAGTGCGAAAAACTTGTTGTCTTCTCAACTATTTCTTAGCTTCAAGCTCACATATCTCGCGAACGGATTGACCAATCCCAAAAATTCCTGCTGCGTCTGAAAGTAGGAACTCGCCCGATTACAACGGTATGTGTATTTCTTCCCTAGGCCATTCTGGTTAAGCGTTTGGAGCAGCAGAAGTTGCGAAACATTTGTTGTCTTCTCAACCATTTCTTAGCTTCAAACTCCCATATCTCGCGAAAGGATTGACCCAACCCAAAAGTTCCTATTGCGTCTGAGGGAGAAACTCGCACGAATTCAACGGAATGTGTATTTCTTCCCTAGGCCATTCTGGTTAAGCGACTGGAACAGCAGAAGTGCGAAAAATTTGTTGTCTTGTCAACCATTTCTTAGCTTCAAAGTCCCATATCTCGCGACGGATTGACCTAACCCAAAAATTCCTGTTGCATCTGAAAGTAGAAACTCGCACGAATACAACGGTATGTGTATTTTTTCCCTTGGCCATTCTGGTTAAGCGTTTGGAGCAGCAGAAGTGCGAAAAATTTGTTGTCTTCTCAACCATTGTTAGCTTCAAACTCTCACATCTCGCGAACGGATTGACCTAACCCAAAAATTCCTATTGCATCTGAAAGTAGAAACTCGCCCGATTACAACGATATGTGTATTTTTTCCCTAGGCCATTCTGGTTAAGCGATTGGAGCAGCAGAAGTGCGAAAAATTTGTTGTCTTGTCAACCATTTCTTAGCTTCAAACTCCCATATCTCGCGAACGGATTGACCTAACCCAAAAATTCCTGCTGCGTCTGAAAGTAGAAACTAGCCCGATTGCAACGGTATGTGTATTCTTTCCCTAGGCCATTCTGGTTAAGCGTTTGGAGCAGCAGAATGGCGAAAAATTTGTTGTCTTCACAACCATACTTTGCTTCAAACTCCCATATCTCGCGAACGGATTGACCTAACCCAAAAGTTCCTATTGCGTCTGAAAGTAGAAACTCGCCCGATTACAACGGTATGTGTATTTCTTCCCTAGGCCATTCTGGTTAAGCGTTTGGAGCAGCAGAAATTGCGAAACATTTGTTGTCTTCTCAACCATTTCTTAGCTTCAAACTCCCATATCTCGCAAACGGATTGACCTAGCCCAAAAAGTCTTGCTGCGTCTGAAAGTAGAAAGTAGCCCGATTGCAACGGTATGTGTATTTTTCCCCTAGGCCATTCTGTTTAAGCGATTGGAGCAGCAGAAGTGCTAAAAATTTGTTGTCTTGTCAACCATTTCTTAGTTCCAAAGTCCCATATCTCGCAAACGGATTGACCTAACCCAAAAAGTCCTGCTGCGTCTGAAAGAAGAAGGTAGCCCGATTGCAACGGTATGCGTATTTCTTCCCTAGGCCATTCTGGTTAAGCGTTTGGAGCAGCAGAAGTGCCAAAAATTTGTTGTCTCGTCAACCATTTCTTAGCTTCAAACTGCCATATCTCGCGAACGGATTGACCTAACCCAAAAGTTCCTATTGCGTCTGAAAGTAGAAACTCGCCCGATTACAACGGCATGTGAATTTTTTCCCTAGGCCATTCTGGTTAAGCGTTTGGAGCAGCAGAACTGCGAAGAATTTGTAGTCTCGTCAACCATTTCTTAGCTTCAAACTGCCATATATCGCGAACGGATTGACCTAACCCAAAAGTTCCTATTGCATCTGAAAGTAGAAACTCGCCCGATTACAACGGCATGTGTATTTTTTCCCTAGGCCATTCTGGTTAAGCGTTTGGAGCAGCAGAAGTGCGATAAATTTGTTGTCTCGTCAACCATTTCTTCGCTTGAAACTCCCATATCTCGCGTACGGATTGACCAAACCCAAAAATTCCTGCTGCGTCTGAAAGTAGAAACTCGCCCGATTACAACGGTATGTGTATTTTTTCCCTAGGCCATTCTGGTTAAGCGTTTGGAGCAGCAGAATTGCGAAAAATTTGTTGTCTTCGCAACCATTTCTTAGCTTCAAACTCCCATATCTCGGGAACGGATTGACCTAACCCAAAAATTCCTATTGCATCTGAAAGTAGAAACTAGCCCGATTACAAGGGTATGTGTATTTTTTTCCTAGGCCATTCTGGTTAAGCGATTGGAGCAGCAGAGTTGCGAAAAATTTGTTATCTTGTCAACCATTTCTTAGCTTCAAAGTCCGATATCTCGCGAACGGATTGACCATACCCAAAAATTCCTGCAGCGTCTGAAAGTAGAAACTCGCCCGATTACAACGGTATGTGTATTTTTCCCCTTGGCCATTCTGGTTTAGCGTTTGGAGCAGCAGAAGTGCGAAAAATTTGTTGTCTGCTCAACTATTTCTTAGCTTCAAACTCCCATGTCTCGCTAACGGATTGAACAAACCCAAAAATTCCTGCTGCGTCTGAGAGTAGAAACTCGCCCGATTACAACGGTATGTGTATTTTTCCTCTAGGCCATTCTGGTTAAGCGTTTGGAGCAGCAGAATTGCGAAAAATTTGTTGTCTTCGCAACCATATCTTAGCTTCAAACTCCCATATCTCGGGAACGGATTGACCTAACCCAAAAATTCCTATTGCATCTGAAAGTAGAAACTAGCCCGATTACAAGGGTATGTGTATTTTTTCCCTAGGCCATTCTGGTTAAGCGATTGGAGCAGCAGTATTGCGAAAAATTTGTTATCTTGTCAACCATTTCTTAGCTTCAAAGTCCGATATCTCGCGAACGGATTGACCATACCCAAAAATTCCTGCAGCGTCTGAAAGTAGAAACTCGCCCGATTACAACGGTATGTGTATTTTTCCTCTAGGCCATTCTGGTTAAGCGTTTGGAGCAGCAGAAGTGCGAAGAATTTGTTGTCTTCTCAACTATTTCTTAGCATCAAACTCCCATATCTCGCGAAGGGATTGACCAAACACAATAATTCCTGCAGCGTCTGAAAGTAGAAACTCGCCAGATTACAAAGGTTTGTGTATTTTTCCCCTAGCCCATTCAGGTTAAGCGACTGGAGCAGCAGAATTGCGAAAAATTTGTTGTCTTGTCAACCATTTCTTAGCTTCAAAGTCCCATATCTCGCGAACGGATCGACCAAACCCAAAAATTCCTGCTGCGTCTGTAAGTAGAAGCTCGCCCGATTACAACGGTA